>NC_135580.1:48544030-48850166 GCF_965152235.1 Eretmochelys imbricata | reverse complement strand
ACATTATACTCCACAGTTGATTAGCACAGAGCAATACTGGTTGCTCAGTGTTTTGGGGTCAGCTCCCCATTGTATATTGGCCATTTTTTGGTCAGAATTCCAGGACTTCACTTCCTTTTTCAGCTTCTTGAGGTGTTCTCTGAAAATCAACGGTTGGTCTATGTGACCCAAAGGTACACTGGATGTACCTAGTGCTCAAGGCTTGGACCATTCCATGATATCTGGAGTTTTTGCTTGGCCTGACCATGTTTTAGGTGGATGATGCACACTTGTACCTGTCGGTACTGTGCACCAGTAAAGTCACATTGGAGCCATGCACACAAAATTGATAGTGAATTTGATCCTATAAAATCAGCACAGCAACCTTGAAACTGACTACCACCTAGTCATTTTACTGCTTTGCAGAGATTGCACCACCATCCATGAGACAGGCTACCTTCACTTGTGAAGCACTCGTATGCTACAGCAATGACTGCCCATAAGAAATACTGTATTGAGAGTAAAGGTTGAATGGTGTGCAGTAAATAAGGCAATAGGGCCACACACATTGAATGATGAGTGTGTATATGTCTGCTCACAAAGCATCATCCATTCTGTGCCCTGAAAGAGGGATGGGTCTTATGGAAAAAAAAACATGCAAGATTATGATAATGCATATGAACAAAGGGGCCTAGCTTAGGTTTCAGGTCCAGCTTTTGAGAATCCTTGATTTTGCAACCTTAACATTCAGATTCTGAAGCAGGCATGTACAGTAATTAAGACTCTTTTACAGGATGTCCCGTGAACCTCTCTTTGTCCTACTCCTAGTCTCCTCCACACCATATCCCAGTCCTACGCCCTCCCCTGGCTCCACATCCCAGTCTCCCTGCTTACTACTCTGCTCAGGCCCACTTCCTCATCTGTCTGCATTCTAACCAGACGACTACTCCTCCAATAGAGTCTGGGCCCTAGAAGGCAGAGCACTGCACACAAAAGAGACATTCTCCCTGCTCTCATATCTACTACCTGGCAGCGGAGCGACCCCTGCAGTGACAGCAGTGGCAGGGGAAGTCCTTCTCACCCCTGCTGCACTGGGATGGAGCTCAGTGTAAACTGAATCCTTGGAGAGCTTAGCTGCCAAACTAAGAAATTTGAGTATGTGCAAGCAACAGTTTTCACAGGTTCATAACTCTGACAAATTTTCAGTGAAAGGCATATCGCTAACAGTAAGGTAACCCCCTCAAGTTTTAGCACCAAATGATGGAGGCACGAGAGCTTCAACAAAACAATTAAATTTAATGTGCAAAAAAACACCCACAAATATAGGGCTAGAAGAGATATTGAGACATCTAGCCCATCCCCCTTGCACTGAGGCATGACCAAGTAAAACGTAGGTCATCCCTGACAGGTGTTTGTCTGAACTGTTCTTAAAAGCCTCCAGTGACAGCAATTCCACAGCCTCCTTAAGTAACCTGTTCCTGTACTTAACTATCCTTAGATATTAGAAAAAGAAGTTCTAACTAACCTGAAACTCCCTTGTTGCAAACTAAGCCAATTATTTCTTGTCCCACCCTGAGTAGACATGAGAGAACAAAAGATCACTATCCTCTTCGACAACCTCTTACGTATCTGAAGACTGTCCCTCAGCCTTCTCTTCTCTAGAAGAAACATGCTAGTTCTTTCATCTATCTCATTCTGAGATTAGGAAATAGTTTTTTTGCTTAAAGTTTCCAAGTAAGAGAGCTGGCATGAAAAATTTTAGCCCAAATAGTTAGAGTTTGACAAAGTTATAAGCAACTGCAAACAGGATCTTAATGGAATATGTTAGGTAACATTTACTACATGCATCACTACCTATTGTAAGTGTATAAACTTTCAGCCCTCTCCCCTGAAAGCACCAAACACAACAGCTTACCCATAAAGTCAGGAGATTCAAATTCAGAGTTATTTGAGGAAGTAATTCAGATACAAACATCTATGAGGTTATTGCTAGATAATTTTAGCTTCCATTAGTATTTTAATTTTGAAATACTGTTCTGAACTTTTGGGAGTTCATGATAATTGATATTGAAAACAAATGCACTCGCCTTCAACAGTTTAGTGTAACCACCTCAGTCATAATTTATGTTTACAATGTGAGATTTTTCTGTATATATCAGAACTAAAATTTAAAAACCAGTATTAGACAATGCATATAATACATATTCATATTTTTAAAGACACCAACTGCCAAGATTTTCCACTACAGAAACAGTTAACTCCAGAGAAATAAAAATCATGATCATCTTCTCTTACTGCTCTTTTTATCTTGGGAGTACTGCTTTTAACCACACTGCAGAGAATTATTGCATTAACTATTCTGTACTAAGTTTTATCTTTAGCTGCAAGAAAGCATTAAAGGCAATGCAAAGATCCTCTCCCTCCAAAACTAACTTCAATTTAAAGAAATTCTCCTTTGGTTAACTAAGAATTACAGATATTGTATGGAGGCAAAGCAGAATGTAAATAAAATGAATTATCAAAAGCTGAAGCAAAACCAACTGATTATACACAAACTTGAAATCTTTCTACAACACACTTAGTTGAAAAGGACTGAGCAAGAAGACTACTACTAAACAGGTATTCTGCTCCATTAGAAGTTTTGTTGCATACTGTAGTATGTAGCATAAAGTGGTACTTATCACTTCAAATGCTGAATTTTAAAAGCTCTCACCATTGCCCCAACACACCAAAAAAGGTAGCTAGTTACAGCAGTTAATAAAACCTCTGGGATATTAATGCATTTTCATTATACTTTATCTTCATCCTCTGTGGCATAGATAGCCTGATTCCGTCTTTTAATTTTCTTCATGGCACTGTTTCCGTTCTCATTTTTACCAATCCGCTTTAAAGCTCTTTCATTTAAGCTCTTCTCTTCAGTCTGCTCACTCACACCAGATTTCTCCACGTCTTCATTGGTGGAGTCCATAGCATCATCAGAGGATACCATCATGGAATCTGGCATGATCCTGGTGTCAGAAAAACTTGCTGAAAAGTCAGGAGGATGATCAGGTGAAGGATCCACAGAACAAGTACTTTGATCTTCATCACCACCCTCTTCATCCAGCATTATTTCATCTGGGTTAATAGAAAAAGACAGCCCAGAATTATCTGTATAATATTCACTGGGCTCCTCCACTGACTCAGTACTGTCCATTTCCTCCTCCTCCTCATATTCTCCCCGAACTGAGCGCTCTTCTTTCACTTGCTGAATCCTGTCATTAATATCGGTGAGACCAAACTGGGCACAAAACTCAGTGGTCTGCGGACTGATTATATGAACTGGTTCCATATTTTTCTGCGGTTTGTTGGGGTCATAGCAAGCAGCTGTCACACTGAAATTGCAAGGAATTTTGAGGTTATGGCTCAGCTCTTCCAATATCTCTTTGAGGGCTCCTTCTGTTGCACTGTAATCCCACCTACAGGAATAAAAAACAAGGTCAGATTCTATTGAGCTCAATTAGCCAAGATATCTCTCTTCCTGTTCCTATTTGAAGAGGTTCTCTTTATACACATTATATCTTCTTTTTGATAAAAGAGATTGAGCTCTTTGAGTATCACTGTAAGGCATTTTCTCCATCCCTCAAACTATTTTTGTGTCTCTTCTCTGCACCCTCTCTAATTCTTCATCATCATCATCATCCTTTTAAGATTATGGAGTCCAGTACTGATCTCACAAATACCATATACAGAAGCAAAGTCTTCCTTGATGTGCATAAGAATTTAAGATTACCTAAAATATTTGGAACGGTCATTCAAACTGATGTGAATATTGGAACTTTTACATTTGACTGAACTATTATCTACATTTTAGGCTAGAAATAGCCACATAAGGACTACAGATTCAGCTTCCCTGAAACCCTGCTGCCTTTTTAACTGCAAGCCCCAGTTGATATGAGATGCCATTATAGGAAGATAAATTATTTCTAACCTGTTAACAATGAGGCACAATTGCTTTATACTGGAAAAGCCAGAATGCCCATCCAAATATTATGGCTGACTAAAATATAATTACTACTGTGGATCGATTAATTTATGGTAAACTAACCCAAATAGATGTTTTAAACAGGACTCCCGTTCTTCAGTTATTCTGAATGGAGGATTTATTCTTTAAACCAAAAGCTCAGCTCTCTTATGCAGGCATATGCAAAATTAACACAAATACTGATGGTCTGTCTGAGGAATGGAAGTTTCCACTCAACATATGTATGCACACATGCAGTGCCAGTGAAATGTGGGCACATCAGTGAACGGTTTTATGACAAAACAGGGCACACTCATTAAGAATATGGTTCTTAACTCCTCACTCTAGCAAATGAAAACAGATTAATCAAACCACAGTGGCAGTCATCCTAGAGCTCCTGCAAGCTGATCAAATCTTGGGCCTGAATATCAGTCTCATGGGAGTTAAGGCAGCAATACTGTAGTGTTTAGCAGCTCATTAGGTAGAATCCTAATATGCAGCCTGGTTCTTGAAAGCCGTAGACAATCTGAGATTCAGTCTCATCTTCTTACATGGGACTTGAACCTGGTACTGGGAATGGTTTTATGACCTATTAGGAAATTTCTAGGAAAGATCTTACAGAATCACAAATGTATGGCTGGAAGGTGTGACATTCTATACCTTGGTGGAGCACCCTGTAATCCTCCATCCCTCATTTATATACAATTGTGATCTTGCATATAAAGAAGGCCATGTGAGGTATCACAGGAAAGGTTATGACCTGCTGAAAGTCATTTTTCTATCTAAATGTGTACATCATTAATGCATATGAAGTTATGAGAATATGTTGTATGGTTGTCACTTAAATATGCTGTGGGTTTGGGAAGCACTCAGATACTAGCTCCCCAGAGACAATGACAAGGGAGGTAACCAATGCCCGGTGGGTGGTTCCCATCACCAGCCATTGTCCAGCAGAGGCGTTACAATTCAATGACTCACTTGCACAAGGCCATGCCAGAGGAATTGCTCAACGTTGCCTGAAGACTCAGCAATGTCCACCAGACATGCCTGGACTTGTGTTCTCCAAGCACATGGACTGAGGGTATAAAACAGAACACAGTGGCCACATGCTGGGCCTTTCCCCCACCTCTGCTACAAACAACACTCAGAAGACCAAAGACGCCAACAGAGGGGACTGGCCCAGGTATAAGGGACAACCCTGTATATTAAGAACTGCAATATCCAATGGGGTGAGAAAAACTGCTTAATCTAGATGTTGCCCAGTCTAATAGGGTTGAGAATTTAGACTGCGTGCTTATATTTTATTTTGGTAACTAACTGACTTTTTGCCTATCACTTAAAATCTATCTTTTGTAGTCAATAAATTTGTTTAACTTTTTATCTTTACCAGTGAGTTTGTCAGAAGCATTTGGTAAGGGTGTTTGCTCAGGCTGGTGTATATCAACTTTCCATTGATGAAGTGGTAAACCAATTAATAAATTTGCAGTGTTCATCTTGAGCAGTGCAAGATAGTATATTCCTGAGGTACAAGGCTGGGAGGATTTGGCTGGTGCCTTTCTCTGTGTGATTCATGAGTGTCTCTGGGAGCATTCATGCAATCTAGCTGGGTGTGGAGCTCCACATGCTGTAGTGCCGAGTGATGACAGCGCCTGGAGAGGCTTGCTGCTTGTCACTAGCAAGGCATTGTGAGAGACAGCCCAGGCTGGACAGAGTTAAGGGGGCACAGCGGTTCCACAGTCCCAGGCTGCACCCCGGGGATCCCGTCACAGAAGGGACCTTGAGAGATCATCTAGTTCAGCCACCCATACTGAGATTGGGTATATTTGATCCTGACCCTCCCTGACAGGTGTTTGTCCGACCTGTTCTTAAAAACCTCCAAGAATGGGGATTCCACAACCTCCCTATTTCAGAGCTTAACTATCCTCAAAGTTTTTCCCAATACCTAACCTAAATCTCTCTTGATCCAGCATTAGCCAATTACTTCTTCTACTTCAGCAAACATGGAGAACGGTTCATCATGCTCTTTATAGCAGCACTTAACACATTTCATGACTTACCAGGTTTCCCTGTCAGTAGTGTTCTTTCAAGACTAAAGATGTCCCGATTTTTTTAAAAAACCTTTCCTTAGATCATATTTTCTAAAACTTTTATCATTTTTGTTTCTCTCCTCTGGACTCTCTCCAATTTGTCCACATTTTTCCTAAAGTGTGGTGCCCAAAGCTGGACACAGTACTCCAGCTGAGGGCTCAGCAGTGCAGAGGAGAGCAGAACAATTACTTCCCAAGTCTTACACATGAAACTCCTGTTACTATATCCCAGGGTGATCTTTGCCTTTTTTGCACCTGCATTGCATTACTGACTTACTCAATTTGTGATCCTGCAACTTCTATTTTTGAGTCCAGTTTCTAATAGTAGCGTGCTGTGTAAGAGTAGGAAAGTTTCAAGTTAATGTATGACATTGCAAGGTAAAGGTCATGCTTGGATCTCTTGCCAGAATATAGGCCCAACAAATCCATCTTCCACCAGGAAAATCACCCTTGCCTCATTTGACCCCAAAATTCCTAAAGAGGGAAGGTTACATCACCTAGATGTCCACAGTACAATAAGATCTATTGTTTAGGAAGGTTTAAAGATAAAGTGGCCTCCAGAGCTACAGTCTATAGCTGGATTAGGACACTGATCAGAGACTTACTATTGCAGCAGGAAAGTTAACGTTTACTCTCGATAAGTGAGCTGTAGCTCACGAAAGCTCATGCTAAAATAAATTGGTTAGTCTCTAAGGTGCCACAAGTACTCCTTTTCTCCCTCTACAGTGGGGGGAGGGAGGGAGGGACACACGTGTGTGGCAGGCAGGCAGGGTAGTGAATCCTTTTTAATGGATATTTGAATGGCTGTCTTCTGCTTGCACTTTTGCAAAAGATTATAGAACAGGTTCAGGGTTTGCAGGCTCTAGAGAAGGGTGGGGGAGGCAGTAGTCAAGTGATGATCCCTCCTATACTAAATAACTGCTTTGGGTGGTCTCAACATCTGGACTTAGTAAAGAAAGTTTCAACTTTTTAACATTTTTCATTTTAAGGCTCCCTGAAGATTTGGATGCACATTGCACCAGCAACTCAGTTGAAGCTTTTTGCAGTATGTTCAAATTGCTACTGCTAAATGTATCAGGTAACAGCTGTTGAATACTGTCAGTTGACGGTCTTTGCTTGGTACTGCTTTAACTGTATTCAACTGAAAACTAAGAAACACCTAGTGCCTTCTGGGATATGAAATCCAAAGCCTTAATGTTCTGGCTCAATCTGCTCCTTGGGGGGAATTATAACCCAAACATCTGACCTGGTGAAGAAAGACGAGGCGATTACAAGTAAGCAAAATTTCTCCATATCAAAATTTACATGGTGCTTTGCAAACTGATTAAACACATTTCCAGCTACAGGAAGCTTACAATCTAAAACAAGACACATACAAAGATATTTAAACAGATCAAGAAAAGAAGGACTAAGATGTCCAGTAAGAGGGTAAGAAGTGGTTGAAGAGGTGGGTTTTAAAGAGGTGTCTGAAAGAGGGGAGAAAGGACTAAATATATAAAAGATGTCATCTATTTTCATGAAATGAGACCATACTTGCATATACAGTACACCCTCGCTATAATGAACACCTGGGGATCCAAGCCATTTGTTAGGTGTAGCCAGGGGTTCTTTATATCAGGAAAGGGGAATAGCTCCTCCAGCCCCGGGATCGGGGGGACACATTCAGCCCTCCTCCTTTGTGGCCCAGGGGCCAGGGGAAGGATTCAGAGACCATGTTCACTATAGCCCAGCGGTTCTCAAACTTTAGTAATCCGAGAACCCCCATTTTGATTTAAATTTTTGCCACAGACCCCAAGCCCCCCAATCAGCCCCAGGCCCCATTCCACTCCCTCCCCCAAGGCCCCACCTCTTTCCACTCCCTCCCTCAAGAGTGCCCCATCCCTGCTCCTTCCCCTCCCTCCCAGCACCTCCTGCACAAACAGCGTGCAGAAGGCACCGGGAGGGAGGGGAAGGAGTCAATCAGCAGGACCCCACAGACCCCCTGGTGTTCCCTCATGGACCCCAGTTTGAGATACACTGCTATAGCCCAAGGTTTGCTATAGTGAGGTTCTACTGTATGAAGTTGCCTGATTGCAGAAGTTCCTCAATCACTCAAATCTTGCTATCAGAACAGCAAAACAAATGACAAGCAGAAAACACACTTCAACAACACCTTCCCCAGAGGGAATATGAAATATTTCCTACAGTTGAGCAGTTCAGATGGGTATGATTCTGATTTACTCATCTACTGTAACATATAGGAACAAGGAGCTAAAGCTCTGGATGAAACTTACTCTTGGGAATAAAGTCAGCACAAGGCAAGAATCATTTAAAACTTAAGTAGGGTTTAGATGGAATAACTTTGTGCTGGGCCTCTCGGTATAGGGATGAACTTGACCCAGAGTGCATTAGCCATCTTCTCTTTTATAGTAATTTAAAAGGGTCTTCCTCGGGTTGCAAACATGGTTTCGTCCTTGAAGTCTGTATCTGCACAAACTATATTCATTAGGCAATACACATTTCGTAACTTTATAAAGCAATTTAATGTATCTTATTAAACCTGTATTCATATCAAAATGTGGTAGACAAAATTGAACACATAATGACATGACATTTAGAATGGATATGCTTCTGCAACCTTAAGGTCTCTTTTCAGTTGCTTAAAACTGATCCAACTTCTACCTTTTGGGGCTGAAATTATCCATGCTTGGTCTTTGCCCAAGACCAGATTTTTTCTGAAAGCTTGAGAACAAATAAGCTGGTTTTGTTTGAGTACAAGGTACAGCTATTTTTCATTTGTAGGCTCTTCTAAAATTGGCTCAGTGGGGAGGTAGCATAAACCTGCTAAATGTGCCAGATATGTAACTGAAGGATTATGTATATGCCAGCATCCATTGTCAAAGCTTCCCATGCTGGCAAGTCCAGAATAAATCCAGCTAAGAAAATGTCAAGAAAAGATTTTGCTCTCAGTGAGACTTAGACATCTTGCAGGATTACTGAACATCTGATGTAATCAACTCCACTTTCCAAGTACATTTGCTCTTTAGGATCAACGTCTCTTGTTTAATCACCAACCTACGCCTCTACAAGCACACACAGACCTCTTCAGACACAGCCAGTTATCCAGGTACAACAGCATAGATCTCTTGTAGCTGCCATGACCATTTCTGCTCCTGAAATCCAGGCTTCATCTTTGGCTTGATTTGGACTTTGCCTCCTAACTCAGGACCTGACCCTTGGTATTGACCCTGGCCTGGAACCTATCAACTCCTCCATGATCCCCAACCTCAGGTTTGCCTCTTCTTGGACCTATGGTCCCAACTGCCCTTGTTGGGATCTTGACAGTCTGTCTGGACCACCCTCCCCCATGGTGGAGGCCTACCCTAGGGGAACATGAAGGCAGCGGGCCAGTCCCTGCCTGGCATGCCCTAGAGGGTATTTGAGATGGCTGAATGGGTTGACCATTCCCAGGAAAACCACCCCATGCTTCGAGCCCAAGCATCATAGCTCGCAACAGAGAACCAAGTTCTGCACACGCAATCGACCCAGCTCCATGATGAAAATGTGGCTCTGTGGGCCCATCTGGCTTAGCATGCCACAGATAACTAGATGGTACAAGAGATGGGGGCCTGGCTGCAGGATGAGAATGCTACACTATGGGTATGCACTGCAGCTGTACACCCTGACCAGCCCCCGCAGTTAAAAGATATTACCTCACCTATCCTATCTCTAATATCCCAAATCTCTCTTTTCAAAAGTATACACATATTTTCAACACAAAGAAAGTTTAAACCCAATACTAATTTTACTTACTTTGCATGGAGGCCATTGTTTTCAGGCATGTTCCATGCGTTTGAAGTCACATTAATAAGATTGTTAGTAGCCTTGAGAACAGCAAGCCATTCAATGTCATATTCCAGAGAATCAGATGCGTTGGGGTCATGGTCTATATCTATTACCTTAGAAAAACAATATTGACAAATGAGGCATTTCATTCAACCTGACAGGAGGACATCATTCTATATTTAAGCATTATCTTCAGGCAATCAGTTCTTAATTAAAAGTTCAGTATACCTGCCCACTGAATAAGGCAGGGGTTCTGTGAAAAAAGTAGTATGTGATCATGTAATTAGAGACTATCATAATGCATATGCACAAGGAGGCTGAATTAAGGCTGCATAGGCAACATGAATTCTAGCATTTCCTAGCTTTTGAGTGCTTGACTTTATTTTTAAAGTTAAAAGCTGAAAACAGTTTGTGAGCAAAATATTCAAGAATCTGCCCAGGTGGGTGCATCTGAGATACAGACTAACAAGCAGAAGTTACTTTTTGGTCCATTCATTTCCACCAATCCCAAACTGGTTTGTTTAACCCTTCCCTCAAAAAAAGGAAGGCAGCAGGGAAGGAACAGCTGCTACATTTCCCAAGAACTGCATTTATAGAACCATCCAACCTATAATGTTTGGCAAAATATGATCAGACCTGCTTTTCTCTTTCAGCCCAAGAAGAGGATCTTAGGGTAAGGAACATCCCCTGTTTTATAGGATTCTGAAAGAGATCCTGGGCCTTTTGAAGATAGCCTTGAAAACACAGAACTGATCACTAGTGTTGTATTAGTCACTGATTTTTCTCTATACTAGTACTAGTCATTAATAGTCTTCCTTACAGTTACCTATAGGATTGACTGTGGGCAATGGTCTTGATTTTTGGTTGTAAAGCAGTGCCACCCTAATTGACATTGATGGGAATAAGGCCACCATAAGTTTCCTCCTAGTACGTGGCCTGATTTGAGTCAGCTACTGTACTGAGCAGTCTCTGTATGGCCTCTTGCCACAAAAGGTAAAGCTCACTAGCTGGAGAGACGGAATGATCTAGTGGACTAATAGCCAGGAACCCCAGTGTTCTACCTCCCATCTCTGAACCAGACTATGTCTCTGGTTTTAGTCAAATCCAAAAGTCCAAACTACAAAAAGGCACTCTTGCAGACAGCTGAAAACCCACTTGGCCCTGTTTGTACGAAGCCAAGTCTTTAAGTGGTCAGTCCGGTGAAAAGAATTAATCTATTACTTCTAATGCAAAGTGTCTGGTGATGCATCTACCAGGGAACACTTCCTTCAGTACCAACTTAATTCTCCTGTCCCTGACATACCTCAATCATTAGCCCAGTTCTTGCTGCTATTACCCAGTAAAACAGGTTGATGTAACAGCGTTTGCATAGCAACTGCTGAAGCTGCTGCCAAAGATGGAATAACTGTATCCTCTTAATTAAAGCATCTCACCCCGCTGAAGGAAGGGGACAAGTCCAAGAACCAGTGGCAGATTCAGGGCCGTGGGTGCAGCAGGCCTGGGTCAGGTAAGCCACTTTCCACCACCGCTAAAAACAAGCATGGGATTCAGCCCCCACTGTAAGTTCAGGAAGTGACTGAGATCCACCACTTTCAGACATTTGGCAGCTTGGGTCGGTTTTTAGTTTGTGTGTCTTTCCCAGAATGGGGCTAAGTTTTCCAATGGGGCAGCATGAGATGGAGGAGAATACTCTGGCTGAGCAGGGACTGAGGAAGTTTGACTGGCAGTGAAGAGGCGGTTCTTATGTGAAAGAGAAACTGGGAAGAAATTGTACTGTACTTCTGGCGAGCTTAATTTTGTTGATTGTCTGTATTAGTTTGTCTTGTATTTTGGGGCAGGAACCATTTTCTTTTCCGTGTATACAGTGCCCAGCGCAATGAAGCCCCAATGCCAGGTAGGGCCTTTAGGCCCTAGAGCAATATAAATTCTAAAAAAGTCTACTGTACGTATTAGGAAAAAGTCCTCTTTTGGGTACTGTGAGATATTGAATTCAACAAGCTGTCTGGATTGGATTGTCTTTTAGGATTTCTCTGGAGTTTCATACCAAATAATTGTCCTTAAGGGGTTGTGCATTGGATCACCAGCTACTTTTCCACCCCACCCTGGTCAGATTCTCATCCCACAATCTCTTGATCACAGTATCATGAAATAAGGAAGAAAAAAAGCCAGTCTAGGGGGTCTTCCTCACCAGGACAGACTCAGTAAGTTCACTTTCCTCAAATGGGGGGGGGGGAATCTTATCTTTTTTTGTTTTTATTTTCCTTAGGCTTACGTTTCAGGCATTTCACAGGGGCCTTCAGTTACTTAGTTACAGCCTCCAAAGACAGAAGAATACATGTGGCTAGACAGTGGCACCAGGACACAGCCCATAGTGAGGTGTGGTGCATTGTTGCACCTTCCAAGGAAAGAGGTATTGTGACTTAACACATCACAATTCCCTCCACAACCCGCACGTGCTTCAAGAAGGGGGTGGGGGGAGAGAAGTAATTTAATTCTGATCTATACCAGCAGCAAGTTACCACTACACACGCTCCACTGGTCAGCACGTTGAGGGGGCAGAGCAAAAGCGCCACATATTCCCCACCCTCATGCTCTATAGTAGTAATAAGCAAATACAAAGTGCCCCTCATTCCTGTATCCTGCTACGAAGTCCTGGCAGTTTGTATAAGGGCATATGGAGGGATTCTTATGACCCCCTATACCTCTGTGCAGCCCAAGAAAGGATCCTCTTAATTTTCCATTACCCATTAAGTCCTCATCCCATACATGAGCAGCAACTGAGAGATTTAATTCTCCGGGGATGGAAGAATCATTCTTCAGCCTCCTGCTGAACTGTGCACTCCCTAGCCCAGATATATAAAGTACTAAATGGTAGTAGATGACCACTTACAGTGGTCTTACCTGCAAGAAGTCTCTGTGTGGCAGACATTTATCCAGAGCCAAAAATTTTGTTGCTTTTGGCAGCTGTCCTTCAATGTTTGTCTAGGAAACAGGAATGAAACTATTACTGGCAATGCTAAAGATTCCCTGAAATATGACCTAATAACCAAATTATGCACGGAGACTCCAGGGCAGAATTTAAAGTTTTAACAGTTTCTATTAAACAGAATATTCTAAAGTTCCTAGAGATAAAAAGGGAGGACTGCGGTACAAAGAGAGAGAGCTTGAGCTGAAGTCAGAGGAAACTGGAGTAGATAACAGCGGCAACACAGGGGGGAAAGACACGACACACACGGGTCTCGTTCAGCTGAAGCAGTCTGGTGTAATCAAGCACACATGCCTTGTCTACACTATGGACTAAATTGCCCGCTGCAACCATCGCAGCAGCAGTCATCAATTTAACAGATCTAGTGAAGACGCAATAAGTCGACAGGAGAGCAGTCTCCTGTCCACTTAATTAATCCACTTTAATCAGAGACAGAAGCTATGTCAACAGGAAAGCATCTCCTGTCAACATAGCGTTAAGTCAACATAAATTATGTCAACTTAGTTATGTAACTTAGATTGACTTATATTGCTAGTGTAGACTAGGCCACAGATTCAGAACCTCAGAAGGGGCTATTCTCATAAGGGAGAGAAAGATTTGCCAAGACAGGAAGCTCTAGAGACACAAGAGCTATTTGATTTTTATACTGTTTGGAGTTTACCAACTGTTAAGGAGCACAAAGAGAATGTAGCCAATTACTTTCCTAGTTTGCATTATTCTGGTTGACAAGAAACTAGCAAATAAACCAACAGGTTTAAACCTTGCAGATTTTCTGGCTTTGTCTGGGCTACTCATGAACTCTCCCTGTCTGCTCTGACCCTTGCCATATCTCAGGCACCCAAAAGGATACCTGGTTGTTTGAGATGGGTATCTTCCCTGAATTGCTCTCTTCTCTCCTCCTTCACAAAGTGAAAAATCCAGCTATCTATTTTTAACATGAAATATAAATTTTCTAGTTCGGCAACCTCAGCTACTTAACTTGTTTAGTGACCATCAGGGCAGAGTAATTTGAAAAAGATTGGCTTAAAACTACAAAACAAAGTAATAGTTCTACAAATAGCTTCAAAAGTATCTTAGCCCTGGTCTACACTAGGACTTTAAGTCGAATTTAGCAGCATTAAATCGATGTAAACCTGCACCCGTCCACATGATGAAGCCCTTTATTTCGACTTAAAGGGCTCTTAAAATCGATTTCCTTACTCCACCCCGACAAGTGGATTAGCGCTTAAATCGGCCTTGCCGGCTCAAATTTGGGGTACTGTGGACACAATTCGACGGTATTGGCCTCCGGGAGCTATCCCAGAGTGCTCCATTGTGACCGCTCTGGACAGCACTCTCAACTCAGATGCACTGGCCAGGTAGACAGGAAAAGAACCGCGAACTTTTGAATCTCATTTCCTGTTTGGCCAGCGTGGCAAGCTGCAGGTGACCATGCAGAGCTCATCAGCAGATGTGACCATGATGGAGTCCCAGAATCGCAAAAGAGCTCCAGCATGGACCAAACGGGAGGTACGGGATCTGATCGCTGTACGGGGAGAGGAATCCATGCTATCAGAACTCCGTTCCAGTTTTCGAAATGCCAAAACCTTTGTCAAAATCTCCCAGGGCATGAAGGACAGAGGCCATAACAGGGACCCGAAGCAGTGCCGCGTGAAACTGAAGGAGCTGAGGCAAGCCTACCAGAAAACCAGAGAGGCGAATGGCCGCTCCGGGTCAGAGCCCCAAACATGCCGCTTCTGTGATGAGCTGCATGCCATTTTAGGGGGTTCAGCCACCACTACCCCAGCCATGTTGTTTGACTCCTTCAATGGAGATGGAGGCAATACAGAAGCAGGTTTTGGGAAGAAGAAGATGATGAGGTTGTAGATAGCTCACAGCAAGCAAGCGGAGAAACCGGTTTTCCCGACAGCCAGGAACTGTTTCTCACCCTGGACCTGGAGCCAGTACCCCCCGAACCCACCCAAGGCTGCCTCCTGGACCCAGCAGGCGGAGAAGGGACCTCCGGTGAGCGTACCTTTTAATACACTATACATGGTTTAAAAGCAAGCATGTGAAAGGATTACTTTGCCCTGGCATTCGCAGCTCTCCTGGATGTACTCCCAAAGCCTTTGCAAAAGGTTTCTGGGGAGGGCAGCCTTATTGCATCCTTCATGGTAGGACACTTTACCACTTCAGGCCAGTAACACGTACTCGGGAATCATTGTACAACAAAGCATTGCAGTGTATGTTTGCTGGCATTCAAACAACATCCGTTCTTTATCTCTCTGTGTTATCCTCAGGAGAGTGAGATATAATTCATGGTCACCTGGTTGAAATAGAGTGCTTTTCTTCAGGGGACACTCAGAGGAGCCCATTCCTGCTGGGCTGTTTGCCTGTGGCTAAACAGAAACGTTCCCCGCTGTTAGCCACAGGGAGGGTTGAGGGGGTAGCCATGCGGTGGGGGGAGGCAAAATGCGACCTTGTAACAAAAGCACATGTGCTATGTATGTAATGTTAACAGCAAGGTTTACCCTGAAAGAGTGTAGCCACTGTTTTATAAAATGTGTCTTTTTAAATACTGCTGTCCCTTTTTTTTTCCTCCACCAGCTGCATGTGTTTCAATGATCACAGGATCTTCTCCTTCCCAGAGGCTAGTGAAGCTTAGAAAGAAAAAAAAACGCACTCGAGATGAAATGTTCTCAGAGCTCATGCTGTCCTCCCACACTGACAGAGCACAGACAAATGCGTGGAGGCAAATAATGTCAGAGTGCAGGAAAGCACAAAATGACCGGGAGGAGAGGTGGTGGGCTGAAGAGAGTAAGTGGCAGGCTGAAGACAGGGCTGAAGCTCAAATGTGGTGGCAGCGTGATGAGAGGAGGCAGGATTCAATGCTGAGGCTGCTGGAGGACCAAACCAGTATGCTCCAGTGTATGGTAGAGCTGCAGCAAAGGCAGCTGGAGCACAGACTGCCACTACAGCCCCTGTGTAACCAACCACCCTCCTCCCCAAGTTCCATAGCCTCCACACCCAGACGCCCAAGAACGCGGTGGGGGGGCTTCCGGCCAACCAGCCACTCCACCACAGAGGACTGCCCAAAAAAAAAGAAGGCTGGCGTTCAATAAATTTTAAAGTTGTAAACTTCTAAAGTGCTGTGTGGCATTTTCCTTCCCTCCTCCACCACCCCTCCTGGGCTACCTTGGTAGTCATCCCCCTATTTGTGTGATGAATGAATAAAGAATGCATGAATGTGAAGCAACAATGACTTTATTGCCTCTGCAAGTGGTGATCGAAGGGAGGAGGGGAGGGTGGTTAGCTTACAGGGAAGTAGAGTGAACCAAGGGGCGGGGGGTTTCATCAAGGAGAAACAAACAGAACTTTCACACCGTAGCCTGGCCAGTCATGAAACTGGTTTTCAAAGCTTCTCTGATGTGTACCGCACCCTCCTGTGCTCTTCTAACCGCCCTGGTGTCTGGCTGCGCGTAACCAGCAGCCAGACGATTTGCCTCAAACTCGCACCCCGCCATAAACGTCTCCCCCTTACTCTCACAGATATTGTGGAGCACACAGCAAGCAGTAATAACAGTGGGAATATTGGTTTCGCTGAGGTCTAAGCGAGTCAGTAAACTGCGCCAGCGCACCTTTAAACGTCCAAATGCACATTCTACCACCATTCTGCACTTGCTCAGCCTGTAGTTGAACAGCTCCCGACTACTGTCCAGGCTGCCTGTGTACGGCTTCATGAGCCATGGCATTAAGGGGTAGGCTGGGTCCCCAAGGATACATATAGGCATTTCAACATCCCCAACAGTTATTTTCTGGTTTGGGAATAAAGTCCCTTCCTGCAGCTTTTGAAACAGACCAGAGTTCCTGAAGATGCGAGCGTCATGTACCTTTCCTGGCCATCCCACGTTGACGTTGGTGAAACGTCCCTTGTGATCCACCAGAGCTTGCAGCACTATTGAAAAGTACCCCTTGCGGTTTATGTACTCGGCGGCTTGGTGCTCCGGTGCCAAGATAGGGATACGGGTTCCGTCTATGGCCCCACCACAGTTAGGGAATCCCATTGCACCAAAGCCATCCACTATGACCTGCACATTTCCCAGGGTCACTACCCTTGATATCAGCAGATCTTTGATTGCGTGGGCTACTTGCATCGCAGCAGCCCCCACAGTAGATTTGCCCACTCCAAATTGATTCCCAACTGACCGGTAGCTGTCTGGCGTTGCAAGCTTCCACAGGGCTATCGCCACTCGCTTCTCAACTGTGAGGGCTGCTCTCATCTTGATATTCATGCGCCTCAGGGCAGGGGAAAGCAAGTCACAAAGTTCCATGAAAGTGCCCTTACGCATGCGAAAGTTTCGCAGCCACTGGGAATCGTCCCAGACCTGCAACACTATGCGGTCCCACCAGTCCGTGCTTGTTTCCCGAGCCCAGAATCAGCGTTCCACAGCATGAACCTGCCCCATTAGCACCATGATGCATGCATTGGCAGGGCCCATGCTTTCAGAGAAATCTGTGTCCATGTCCTGATCACTCACGTGACCGCACTGACGTCGCCTCCTCGCCCAGTATCGCTTTGCCAGGTTCTGGTGCTGCATATACTGCTGGATAATGCGTGTGGTGTTTAATGTGCTCTTAATTGCCAAAGTGAGCTGAGCGGCCTCCATGCTTGCCTTGGTATGGCGTCCGCACAGAAAAAAGGCGTGGAACGATTGTCTGCCGTTGCTCTGACAGATGGAGGGGCGACTGACAACATGGCTTACAGGGTTGGCTTCAGGGAGCTAAAATCAACAAAGGGGGTGGCTTTACATCAAGGAGTATTTCAGGCAGGACTTCACGGAGGGTTCCAATAAGAAATGGTGCACCTAAGTTATTGTTCTTATTGGAATAAGGAGGTTAGCCTGGCCTCTGATTGATACATGGCTAGATTTACCTCGCTGCACCTTCTCTGTGAGTGACTGCAGTGTGACCTAGAGGAATGAGTCCCCTAGACGGGGGAGGAGGCAAATGAGTACAAAACAAATCTGATCTATTTCTTGTTTTGATCCACTCCATCTATCTTTTACATCTTTGGCTGGCAGCAGACGGTGCAGAAGGACTGCATGCCATCCACATCTCATGGCTGCTTGGCAGACGATGATACAGTACGACTGCTAGCCATCCTCATCTCTTGCCTGCCTGGCAGAAGACGGTACAGTACGACTGCTAGCAATCCGTATCGCCTGCCTGCTCACCATAATATGGTTCAATAGGACTGACTGCAGGACAAAAGAGAATGACCTGGTCAAGTCACTCCAAATTTAGTCCCTGCGCCCATGTCTGCCCAGGCGCTCCCAACCGACGTGGCTAGGAGCACCTCGGACATGACGAGGACGGCTACCAGTCGTACTGCACCGTCTGCTGCCAGAAGACAATGGGTTGCTGCTACTGTGTAGCAATGCCGTACCGCGTCTGCCAGCGCCCAGGAGACATACGGTGACGGTTACCTGAGCGGGCTCCATGCTTGCCGTGGTATGGCGTCTGCACAGGTAACTCAGGAAAAAAGGCGCGAAACAATTGTCTGCCCTTGCTTTCACGGAGGGAGGGAGGAAAGGGGGGCCTGACGATACGTACCCAGAACCACCCGCGACAATGTTTTAGCCCCATCAGGCATTGGGATCTCAACCCAGAATTCCAATGGGCAGCGGAGACTGCGGGAACTGTGGGATAGCTATCCACAGTGCAACACTCCGGAAGTCGACTCTAGCCTCGGTACTGTGGAAGCACTCCGCCGAGTTAATTCACTTAATGCACTTAGAGCATTTTCTGTGGGGACACACACACTCGAATATATAAAACCGATTTCTAAAAAAAACGACTTCTATAAATTCAACCTTATTCTGTAGTGTAGACATACCCTTATAAACAGAATAAGTTATAACATTCACTGTCTTCATGAGTTAAGACTCTTTAGCTTAGGCTATGCCTTTGATTATTAGGGTGAATTAATAGTTACTTAATATAGGTAGGAGTACTTTCCATGAACTCTATGAAAATACATTTATAAAAGGAAAAGCAAATAAGTTTTTACAAGAGAAAAATGCTTGTGTGGATCTGGCTACTGGCATTAGAAACCTGAGATAGACACAACATGCTTTTATTTATTTGTTACCTGGTGTTGCATTAAAGCTGCAAATTTTACGTGAAGATGTGCTGAGAACCAATACGTGGGTTGAAAGTGCTGCAGAAGCTCTGAAGCAGCAGGGCTTCCCAATGTATTGTTTTCCACTTCTTGGCGGAAGAAAGATTTCATTTTAAGAAGCTGTTTCTTGTTTCCATAGTGATATATACTTCTTGGCCAATCATGTGACATAAATATATCCATAGGATGCTTTAGCTATAAAGCAAAAAGTAAACATAGAAAAAGAACAGCACTTAAATGAATACTAATGAAGGGGGAGCATACTTGATTCTTTTTGTCTGACCAGAGCAGATTTTGACTGACAGTCTGACTTTCTAAACACTGAGGTTATACCACTGGATGCAATCTTCCGGAGTGCCACTGAGTTTGATCTTGCATTCTCTAAACTCTATGGTTTGTGTGCCACTTTCTTGCTTTCCTTGGGACAGGTAAGCCAGCATTTAGTGCACAGTATCGTTTTGATATCTCCCCTCAGAGGCAAATGTCAAGCAGTTATATGGACATAAGAATTTCTAAAATTATAGCCATATAATAAGTGCTATTTACAAAGCAAATTCACACAATAGAAAACGTTGGAAGAAAGTATCACTATGCTTGAATTATAGTTATTACAACTATAAGTTAGTTGTATTCTATTGGCATACATTATCTTCTCTGAGCTGGCAAGCTACTTAAGCATGGGTGAGATTCCCTGTGTTACTCTCAATCACCATTTATGCTATTTTCTTGAAGTATTTTAGCTATCCCCTGCCTACAGGCACTTCAATAGCTCTTTTAAAACTACATCATAATTTTTCCATCTCCACGCTTGTGATTTTTCTAGCACCATGTTCAGAGATTTTCATAGTGCAACAGTGAAACTGAAGTAGGTCAGTTTCATTCTTCTGCAACTTGGGAAAGTTCTGAGCTGCAGCAGAAGCAGTCACTCATTCACTCTGGCTACATCTACGCTACAGACCCTATGTTGGCACAACTACGTTGGTATAGTCCTCTAGTGCTGAAAGGAAGAGTTCTGTCAGTATAGTAACATGACCTCCTAGGACATTAACTATGCCAACAGAAGCCCTCTTCTATCTGCGTAACTGTCTACACTGGAGCTTTTGTCAGCATAGCTATATAGCTAGGGTTGTGTTTTCGTTTTGCTTTTTTTTTTTAAAAAAACAGCTCTGATCAACATAGCCATGCTGGTATAAGTTTTAAATGTAGACCAGGCCTCTGAGTGGCTCTAGGAGGATTAGGTTAGAAGGCCAAGTATCAGAGGGGAAGCCATGTTAGTCTGTACCCACAAAAACAAGGAGGAGTCCAGTGGCACCCTAAAGACTAACAGATTTATTTGGGCGTAAGTTTCATGGGTAAAAAACCCCACTTCTTCAGATGCATGCCTTCATGCATCTGAAGAAGTGGGGTTTTTTACCCACAAAACTTATGCCCAAATAATTCTGTTAGTCTTTAAGGTGCTACCAGATTCCTAGGTTAGGCGGGACCATTCTCACCCATCAGAGCCACCAGCAGTCTCTGAATGGGAACAAAGGAAAAGTATTCCTTTTATCTTCCAGGAGTCAGAGATAGGTCTTTTGGGGAGTGACGGGGACCTCTCCCACTGCTGGAAAATCATGAAATGCAAAGTTATAGTGACACTTCCCAGACCACCTTAACTGTCTCTGAAGGGATGGCAGTAGGAATTGAGAACGACAGTACCTTACCTCCCCTAACCAAGAATGCCATTCTCTGTACCCAGCACAACTCCAGTGCAACATTTTTATTCACACAGTCCAACAAACTCATTGTACTCCATGCAGCGTGACTGTTCTGGGAGTATTCGCTGCTGGTTTGCAGAGATCCCACTTCACAAAAAGGCTAAGGGAGGGACAGTACTGCGATCCCATTCAGTGACTCCTTAGGGTAGGGATCAAAGGAAGCAGAGTTAAGATTACATGGGAAGTGTCACCTTAACTCTGAATTTCCTTCAGGGAAGTTGACTGCTCCCTATGCTCTATGGACAGGAAACTGAAACCTTGTCTTAGTCAGGAAGAAACGTCAAGGGTTTGCAGGGGAGAGGAGCTACAAGCTCCAGTCCTGAGATCTCACCAGCCTCTACTGAAGCTCTGTAGCTTTAACAGAGGCGCCTCCCATTTGATGAGCCATGGCAGCCTGGAAGAGCAGATATGGCACTTGAGAGGTCGCCCTCCCCAAGAATACAGGTACCATTGTGCTGGAGTGAGAGAGACTAAAGTGACCCATGAAGGCCCTCCTTCCACCCACCCAGAGACATCTTTGCTCATGCCATATCCTCACACACCACAGGGAAGCTGAGGCAGGTATCCCTGCTCCCCCTTCCAGGCCTTCTCCCCAAAACATACTTACTGAATTAAATACTCAGGAAATTCCATTAGAAGTTTAGTTTGCAAGGAATTAAGTCTGAATAAGTAGCAGTCCCCTCCTCCCACACAAAGGGCCACCCTATGCCACATCTTTTAATTATACCTCAATCCCAACACAGTACATCTCTGCTAACAGTGCCAGGCTCTGCACCACTACAGATATAGCACTTCCTCGGCTTCCAACTGAAACCCACTGGTCTCTCTCAGACACTAAAACAAAACGTTAGCTACAGCCTCCAGCTTTCCCAATACACAACACACTGCACTCTTAACCCATGCACATAAGTCCCCTTGAATATTTGCTGATATTGCAGAGGATGTAATTAAGGATTTGCATCACCCTGTGAGGGACACCTGCGTGACGTGTTTCTTTATCAACTGAAGAAGGCAGTCTTGCGACAATGCACAGATTAGTGACAAGGCCTGTAGAATTACCTTCTATTGTGAATAGCAGAAGCAAACTTTGATTGTGTCAATAGAAACAGATAATGTAAATTCAGATCAACATGCTCATCTCTAGATTAGTCTAATCTCATGCAAAATTATCTACCCTCTTCAAAAAAAAAGCTTTACTCCCCACCTGTTTGAGTTTGAAGACTTCAATATTCCTCACATGGTACGCACTTCTTACGGTCTGCTGATTGTATGGAGGACACTCAAAATGACCTGAAACATACCAAGAAAAACAGGTCACACAAGAGACTGGGTTCTTAGAGGGAGAAAGGGGAATCAAATTGCAAGGGGTGAGCCTGGCTTGTGGTGTTCAGAGCATAAGTGGGGGAATAAAGCCTTGAGACTTTGCAGCTCTGAAATTCAAGTTGAGTCTCTTGATATTTCTATATAAATGCCAACTTACATAATCAATTTTATAGGTAAAAGAAACAGACTGACACTATTAACTAAAGAATGCTGCCAAAGAAACGTTAGGATGATTGCTACAAAGACTTGTACATCCACGGGGAGCTCTTTTTCTGGTGTCAATGACTGTTTTCAGCTTGAAGAGTTGGTGCCATGTCTGCGCATAGACATATGGACTCAACAGTGGAAATCTGTTCACAGGCAACTTTGGAGAACCTGTAAATTCTCCAACACACACTATAAATAAAACACCTAATAAAAAGAGTATGGAATCTTAATTGCAAGATGTTTCTGAATGTATATGTTAATAAAAAGTCAAAGTTACAAAAAATATTACCTTTTTTATAATCATGAGATTTGAAAATGCCAGAAATTCCACCAATTCTTACACCACGATATTTTACTACTCCTGCATAACCTAGAATGACAAGAGATTAAAATAAAATTCTCTGCATATCAGCAAAACAGGGAGCTTTTAGGAATTGTAATCTAGTCTGTTCAACTTTAACATAATGTGCATTAGGTACAAAAGAATTGATTCGGATAAAATAACTCATCCAGAACTATAGTTCAAATGAGTTGCATTTTAGAAAATGTTCACTTGCCTCTGCACTACTTCCAATCCCGGACAAAACCTATTATTGTAGAAAGCAATTTTTGTATTTCTAACCTGCTCAAAACAAATGAAGTCATTCACATTGCAGCACCACACATTTTCATGATTCTTTACAAATAAAATAAAACTAAGTCTTACAATTTAAGACTGACAAGAATAAAAGCACAAGAAAAGTCAGTCATCTGGGGATAACTGAAGATGAAAAGCAAGGATTGATTGAAGATGTGAATTTTAAAGAGAAATTCGAAGGATAAGTATTTGGCAGAAGCACACATGGAGACTTTCAGTCATGAAAGATGACCAAAAACATAAGATGAAAAGAAGGGAGCAGTAAAGAGAAATATTTCAGAAGTGAGATGAGATTTAGGAGGGGGAGAATTATAAGAACGGCCATACTTAGACCATCAAGCCCAGCATCCTGTCTTCCAACAGTGGGGTTGCTTTCCATGACCATCTTGGCTAATAGCCATTGGTGGACCTATCCTCCATGGTGTTATCTAATTCTCTTTTGAACCCCATTATAGTTTTGGCTTCACAACATCCCCTGGCAACAAGTGTTCTCTTTCCCCCACCCCCCCTTTAGTGCCTAAAACTAAAGGTTCATAATAAAGGATTGACTGGCAGTGTAGTATTTTGGGTAAGATCCACACCTATACTGATCTGGTAATGTGGCTGACCCTTTGGGGTCAGAAAAACATTTTGTACATATGAGCAGTTTTATTTTTTTTTTCCCCTAAATAACTTTTCAGAGTACTGGACCTAAGTGCTGACTGGGAGCCAGAAAATAGAAATAGAAATGCAATAAAGGGGGCAGTGTGATTTCTTTTTTGCTTCCTGATAACCAGTGGGGGGAATCAGAAGCACAGTTTAACAAATAAATGGACACAAATCAGACATCAAGAACTATAACATCCAAAAACAAATCGGAGAACACTTTGCTCTCCCTGGACTCTCAATAACAGACTTAACAGTGGCAATTCTTCAACAACAAAAATTCAAACAGACTCCAACGAGAAACTGCCGAACTGGAATTAATTTGCAAAATGGACACCATCAAATTAGGCTTGAATAAAGACTGGGAGTGGATGGGTCACTACAAAAAACTAATTTCCCCATATTAATTTCCCCCTACTGTTACGCACACCTTCTTGTCCATTGTTTGAAATGAGCCACCCTGATTACATTGGCCTCATTACCACTAAAAAAGTGATTTTTTCCTCCCTTGGAATTCTACTGTTGAGAATAGCCCACTTACACTTTAACTGAATTGTTTCGTTAGCACTGACCCCCCCACTTGGTAAGGCAACTCCCATCTTTTCATGTGCAGTGTATATATACCTGCCAACGATATTTTCCACTCCATGCATCTGATGAAGTGAGTTTTAGCCTACGAAAGCTTATGCCGAAATAAATTTGTTTGTGTCTAAGGTGCCACAAGTACTCCTCGTTGTTTTAACTTCAGTGTTACCCACCAGTCTGGGAGTATCTGCTCTCGCTTTTGCAGCCTGCCCTGACCTTAGCATTTCCAGTGAGGGTTGCCCCAGGCACCACAGATCACACTGTTGTAGTTAAACAATGGAGGAGGTATAGCTCAGTGGTTTGCACATTGGCCTGCTAAACCCAGGGTTGAGAGTTCAATCCTTGAGGGGGCCATTTAGGGATCTGGGGCAAAAATTGGGGATTGGTCCTTCTTTGAGCAGGGGGTTAGACTAGATGACCTCCTGAGGTTCCTTCCAACCCTGATATTCTATGAACCAGATCATTTGGGTTTTGGATCAGAACCCCAAGCTATTTCAAGTTTGAAATTTAAAACTGAGCGTGCCAAAGGTTAAAGTTAGTCACAATGAGCGATTCACAGTCAAAACTGCAAGCCCTGAGAGAGAGCCACTGTCTTCAGCATGAGAGAGAAATGGCAGAACTTCAAATGCAAGAGAAGCAAGCCTTGGCCCAGCTGGAAAAAGAAGCTGAGAAACGAGCCAGGTGAGCTGAGGAAAGAACCAAGCAAGCTGGAGAGAGAGAGAAAAATCTCACAGGAGGCAAATGGATCTGCTGCAAGCTGATACCAATGTTGCCAGACTTAAACTCCAAATCAAAATAATGAAGAACAGCAGGTACTGTGTTATCCTGGAAGCTCAGCTCCTCTCTACAGCAATGATGGAGATAGAGTCTGTTCAGTTTATAAGAATGTTGGTATGTTGTTTAATAATGATGTGGTAACTGGGTTATGACATTACCCTGATTAACATAGTCCTAGATAAAGTATGAATGTGAATTCTCTGTATGTTGTCTGTAACAGGGAGATTTGTAAGGAGGGGTTTGACTCGAAGCAGTTGCATGTGTTTAACAAGGTATGCTGTAGCAAGGAAGAGAGTGTCTCTAGCCTTGGGACTGTGGAAAACAGCTGTTTGTCTAGTCAGAAAAGCAGTTTATACGGTGAAGAAATTTCTGAATGTGTAATATCTCAGAAGTGAATCTAGAGTTAAATGAAGCACAGAAAGAAGCTCAGGAAAATATTTCTTTAGAGAAAATTAGAGTTGATGTCAGTTTGAAGCCCTAACTGAGGGAGGAAAGGGTAGATTTCTGGTGGGTGATGGATTGCTGGCAACTGAAGTTTGTAAAAGTGAGACTGAACAAAGTAAAAATGATTTGCTTAGAGTAGCTCAGTATGATGAACCACTGTTTGTAGAAAGCAACAGTTTATCTGTTGAAGGAAAAACTGTTTCCAACTGTTTGTCTGTTGCAAATAGCAGTGTGCCTAACGAAGGAGAACTGTGGAGCAGACAGAAGGTGCCCGTCAGCCTATGATGGTTGAGGATATTTCATTTAACCCAGAGTGATTCGGGACTTGACGAAAACCCAAGAAGGAAGTGTTCCTAAGCTTGTGTGTGGTAAACTGCATTTTGCCAGTGAGGAAAGCTGCTTAGGGAAAGAGTGCCTTTAACCATGGAGTTTAGCAGCTTGCCTAAAAGGAGGTTATGTGAAAGTCCTCCTAATACACCCAGAATTACCTCTGGAATAAGTGAAACTCAGAGGGAGTTTGTTGTGGCTCCACAGAGCAATGCTTTTGTGGAGAAAAAGGGGGAAAAAGAAAAAAAAAAAAAAAAAAAAGATTCCTGAAGAGAAAAATCTTCATGGTAGTTTTTGCAAGCTATTTGCTGCAACTGATGGGTGTGGAAGTGATTTGATTGAGTTACCTCAGGGTGAATCACTGCATAGAGAAAGCAGCAAAGAGTCCTGTGGCACCTTATAGACTAACAGACATATTGGAGTATAAGCTTTCGTGGCTGAATACCCATTTCGTCGGATGCATGTCGAGGAAATTTCCAGAAGCAGGTATAAATATGCAAGCAAGAATCAGGCTAGAGATAACGAGGTTAGTTCAATCAGGGAGGATGAGGCCCTCTTCTAGCAGTTGAGGTGTGAACACCAAGGGAGGAGAACCTGCTTTTGTAGTTGGCTAGCCATTCACAGTCTTTGTTTAATTACAAGGGATACTTGTAAGCAATTGTGAAACTTGGCACAGCAGAGAAACCTTTACAAATTTACAAAAAGAAAAGGAGTACTTCTGGCACCTTAGAGACTAACCAATTTATTTGAGCATAAGCTTTCGTGAGCTACAGCTCATTTCATCAGATGCATACGATGCATCCGATTAAGTGAGCTGTAGCTCACAAAAGCTTATGCTCAAATAAATTGGTTAGTCTCTAAGGTGCCAGAAGTACT
Organism: Eretmochelys imbricata; assembly: GCF_965152235.1. NCBI lineage: Eukaryota > Metazoa > Chordata > Testudines > Cheloniidae > Eretmochelys > Eretmochelys imbricata. The sequence continues at coordinate 48,823,548 of NC_135580.1, read as the reverse complement.
CCTTTTCTTTTTGCAAATACAGACTAACACGGCTGTTACTCTGAAATCTTTACAAATTTAGTCTGCTGTATAGAAAGGGAAACTGAGGCACACCACCACATTGGTATTTAGCCATAACAGCAAGGTGATTACACCCTTGAAAGCAATAAGGTCTATATTAGAGTATTATCAGATGAGAAAGTCTTTCAGAGAATGAAAGAAGCTTTATAGCAAAAAAGCCTGATCTAATCAAACCTAATTTTGATAAACTATTTCTGTTATACAGTGATACTTCTGGCATTGGGTTAGAAGCTGTAGTGACACATAACCAAGAATGAAAAACTCTTATGATGCATTCAGCAGTGTCTAGGGACACCCCTTTCTGCATCAATTTTGCATGGGGGGTGTGACTCTGTATGGAATCTGGGGGACACTTGAAGATATTATAAATATTAATATTGCAAAATTGAAATGAGTTGTGCCAGATATGCCAGGTAAGATCTCTGCAAAAATGTTACAATTTGCCTAATATCACCTTTGTATTATGGGTTATAGATATGTATGTGTGTGTGTCTTAGAAAACTTGTGCTATGCTTCTGTGTGACACCCCCAGACAGTTTGGCATCAGCACAGCCTAGTCTGTTTGATGGCCCATTAAGGGCCATACAACTGACCCATTGAGAGAAGGCAAGGGATACACCTTATGACTCATCATAAGGCATTAGGGGCATGCTTAGGGACAGAAAAGGCTTCCAAGCCATATGCTGGGCAGCTTGTGTTTGAAACAGAGGAAGCACAAGCCGAATGGCAAAAGACTATAAAAGGCGGCTGCATCTTCTCCATTTTACCTTCAATCCTGCTTCTTACCTCTGGAGGAACTTTGCTACAAACTAAAGCTCTGAACAAAGGACTGAATGACCCATCCAAGCTGTGGATGTATTCCAGAGGGACTTTCAAACCAGCAAACTCACCAATACTGCTAGGAATCTGATGGACTTTGAAGTCTTTGTGTGTATGTGTGTGTGTGACTGCTTTACCATTTAACATCTCTCTTCTTGGTCTCTTTTTCTTTATAATAAACCTTTAGACACTAAAGGGTTGGCTGGCAGAGTGGTATTTTGGGTAAGATCCAAACCTATACTGATCTGGTGACGTAGCTGACCCTTTGGGATCAGAAGAATATTTAGTATACTGAGCAGTTTTTTAAATAACTTCTCACTGTACTGGACCTATGTGCTGACTGGGAACCCAAGGACTGGAATGCAATAAAGGGGGCTGTGTGATTTCTTTTTTGCTCCTTGATAACTAGTGTGGTGGATCAGCAGCAGTTTGTGACTGGTTGGAGAGTTTAACTTTAGTGTTACCCGCTAGACTTGGGAGTATCTGCTCTTCCTTTTGCAGCCTGCCCTGACCTTAGCATTTCCAGTGAGGGCTGCCCCAGGCTCAACCCAGTCACAAGGAAGTTCCACAGGTTGACTCTGCATTGTGTGAAGAAGTACTACCTTATGTTTGTTTTAAGTCTGCTTCCTATTAATTTCATTGTGTGATCACTGAGTCTTCTGTTACGCAAAGGTGTAAATAATACTTCCTTATATACTTTTGCCACACCATTCATGATTTTATAGACCTTTATCAAATCATCTCCCTTAGCCATCTCTCTTTTTTAATGCAAAATAAGGTCTTGTAGATAAAAGCAAAGAACCTAAACTTACTCCAGAAAACAGTAAGGCCAATTTAGTGACAGGAGCAGGAGAGAAAGGTCATTAGCAGTGGCATGTCCAATTGACTGGAATGGAAATGGACTGGAACAAAAACAGGACAGCAGTAAGGGGACCAGCAGTGGGTTACATTAATTGTAAAAAGTTACCAAGGCACAGGGAAGGGTGTTAGGAGTAGTAGGGATAATAAAGAAGCTAGTTTGGGCAATATTAGAGAGAAACCACCAACAAGAAACAAAATAAGAAAAAAGATCAGAGATAATACTCAGGTTGTGGTCCTGGGAAATAGAAAAGATAAGCAGAGATAAAAGAATGTAGCATGAGTAAAGAGATTAAGAAGAAAGATTAAATTCAGTTGCAGAGAGAATTTGTTATGATGGCTGGTCATCTACCCCTTATCCCATCAATTTGTTAGATCATCATGCAAGCATAGCCATCTTCAATTGTACAAGACAGCACTGAAGTCCACCTGCTTACCATCTTCTTTGATACAATCCATCCATTTGCAGGTCATGCAACAGGAAATTTCAGAGCCAATTTGAAATCAAAGATTGGATAGAAAGGGTGAGATGGAGGGTAAAGAGAAAAACTGGCGAATCCTCAGCATAATTTAAAACATTGGCCCTTGGAGAATACAGAAAGAAACCAAAAACAGAACCCAGAAGTACTGAAGTCACTAAAAACAAAGACTCGGGCTCACGAGATCACCCAGCCAAAGTCATCTTACTATATTCTGCTAATCTTCAACTGAGCATCTGAAGCAAAACTGAATCCTCCTGAGCTTTTCCCAATGCTATATAGCCAGTACTCCAAAAACAAAATCCAAAACAGTAATATGCATCTCAACCTAGTCAGAAATCTAAGAGTTTATAGAAATTACCTCAATATTTAACCCCTGGAAGTTCAAGCCCATATTTATAATTAAATCTGTAAAAATCAAAGAATTAAATGACATTCCATACCAAGGTAATATATGTTTGGTGCCACCCATCCTCCATATGGCAATTCCTGCAAGTGATTTGAGGCTTCATGATTACCCCCGATAAAGATCGTGAGAACAGGAGCCTTCTTCTCTCCTGAATAATACCTATTCCAGAAACAGAAAAACAACATCTTAACAATACACAAGTGATATTTCAAGATGTTTACATGCATAAGCAGCAGAAAAGATTGGGCCTATACAAATCTACATGCAAAAATGTTGGGATTTTTAAGTTTTTGAAAGGATAGATTTTTACAGCCCCAAACTAGCAGACAATGCTAGTACCAGCCACACAACCTATTTTGTTCAAAGATAGGCCCAATTTATTCTGTTTAACAGGCCACCAGGTGTCCACAGAAACACTGAAAACATCCGATGAAGTGAGCTGTAGCTCACAAAAGCTTATGCTCAAATAAATTGGTTAGTCTCTAAGGTGCCACAAGTACTCCTTTCCTTTTTGCGAATACAGACTAACACGGCTGCTACTCTGAAAACTGAAAACAAAGCTACTGGTACGTATTTGTATATAAAAACGACAGTGCTCAGTTTCGGGCTGCGTTTCAGTTCAGGGGGACCCCGCCTTCTCCAGATGGCTGCAGAATCCCGTAGGGACGAGGAGGGGGTCGAGACCCTGAGGAGAAAGGGGAGGCCCGGGCCTGGAGGCAGCGGCCGTTCGCGTTCCGGGGGGGGGGGGGGGGGGGCCGATTCGAGCTCCAGGTACCCAGCGAGTCTGGGTAGAGGGCGCAGCCTCCCCCCGCTGTCACACACGGCGGCGCAGGGATCTGACGCGACGGCGGACGGGGAGGAGAAGTTCCCGGTGGCGCATCTGTCAGCGCTCTGCTCCCTACGGCAACGGAGGCGCCCAAAGCGGGCGCTGGGGGTCTGCAGGGCCAGCGGCCAGGCCCGACGCTCACCGGTAGAAGGTCTGCATGTGGCGGTACTTGGCCGACACGGCCATGCAGCGTAGATCCGCCTCGTTGCGCACGGCCTGGAAGTCGCCGCAGCACAGCAGCAGGTCGATACGCACGTTGTGCCGCCGCTGCAGCAGCTCCAACGTCTCGTAGAGCTTGTCCAGCTCGCCATGGCAGCAGCCGGCCACCGCCACCTTCATCCCGCCGCACGGCGCCTGCTTAATGCGTCACCATCCCCCAAGCGCTCGCCAGATCCCGTCCGAGTGCGCCTGCGCATCAGCTTTCTCCCCCACGCCCGGCTGTGGGTGAGCTGCGGCCCGCGCGCTCCCGGGCCACAATCGGAGCGTGCACGCGCGTCTGTGCGTGCACTTGCCACCGTGGGCTTGGCGCAAAATCAGGGCTGTGTGCGTGCCTGGTCACGTGCATGCTGTGCGCGCGAGTTGCATGCTCTTGGGTTTGGGAGTGTGCGTTCACTTGAATGGCCACTATGTATCCGTTGCGTGTACATGTGTGTAATGGCGCCCCACAAGGGCGTTATGCTGTGAGTCTTACAGTAGCTGCCCGCTCTGTGGGAGCTGTTGGCAGCAGCTACCAGTATCCGTCCAGCTCCATGTGGGCAGTTCACCGAACAGTCAGCCTTTTTCTTCAAGTTAGCAGAGGACTCAGCGAGTTCTGAAAAACCATTAGCAATATCTCCTTTTTCCAGAAGAGCGACATGTACATGGCATCTTTCATCCATTAAATTTTCCATGTCGTTTGCAAACAATATATTCCATATAAAATATTACATTAAAAGACTGTTATGGTTGCAAGGTCAAACACTCTAAATTCAGGAAATACCAGATTAAGGTTCTCCTGCAGAGACCTCCATCAGTTGAGCTAAAAGAGAAACTCCGCAAGCTGTTAGCAGAAGTAACTTATCCTCTATTAAATGCTCAGAACGTTTTATTAACACAGAGTTAAAGTTGTCCTGTGGCTGACACCTTGTGCCCTTCCAGAATGTGGCTGGCTGCTGCTATGGCGCACTGGACAAGCTCAATTTAAACCTTTGAAAACCAAGAAACGCAAAGTTAAGGGACATGCTATCCCAATGGAAGTGAGAACATGAATATGTAGGAGGGGTTGGGACAGAGATGAAGTCCCCACACATACCTCACGGCAGAGCTCTGATCCCCTCCTTTCCTCTCCACTCTTCAAACACCCCCCGCACTTCCCCTCGCTGCTCCAACCTGCATATTCCTTCCAGCTGCTCGTAGACCTCACACACTGCTCCGATACCACTCCAGCTCTTCCAACATTCCCTCCATCACACCCATTGCTCTGACCACAAGTGTATCTCCTGCTGTTCTAAGCTCATGCACACAAATACTCTGCTCTGTGCCTTCCCCTCTGTGCCCACTCCTTCCTCCTCCTTGCCACTCTGTGTCCCTAGAGTGGTAAATTTAGGGGGGTCATGGGAAAGTAGGAAAGTGGTGGGGCTGTGAGCTGTGCATGTACCAGCTGGACACAGGAAAAGGCAAGAGAGACCTTATTGAATAAGTTTACATATCTTTGGGGTCCTTTGTATTAAATGAATGATTTATGTATTATTGTGGGCCTGGATGATCAAAGGTCTATAGTGAACAATATGCCAGACAGAATGGACTTTTGAGGGCAATATGTGTGAAGTGGATTTCCTGAGAAATATTTAGCGGGAGGTGAATACATTTCTTTTCCCCATCCCACCTCTGGCTATGCAAAACCCCAACCTTTTGAATCTACACCCTGAGAAGAGGACAATTGTCTGCTGATTACCTGTTCCTGGAGTACCAAGATCAAAGGACCAAGCTATCAAAAGGAAAGACTCACAGATTCAAGGGTGTGTTTGTTCTGAGCCCAGGCAGCTATGAACTTATAAGCACAGAAAAACCCCTTTGTGGTTTGAAGAACTGACTCCTACTAGAGCCTTGCTGGAGTTGGTGGTGATCTCTGATAAGCTTATTAGCATGACTGTACATTCTTTATTGTTTTTAATATGTTTTCTGTGTAATGCTTTTACCTTAATAATAAATGTGCTTGCTTAGAAAAGGCAACTTATAAGTAACTTATAACTGTGGGCAAGTACAACTGTTCATAGCCTCTGAGGAGAAATCAAAATGCAGATGCTGGACTGTTTTGGAAATCTGGCCTACTGGAGATATCACAGTGCAGGCAGGGAACTGTGCAGCCTGGAAAAACTCCAGTCAGATTTCCAGCCAAGAGAGGTGAGGGCTGAGGAGCTGGGAGTCCTTGCTGGACCATGAGGGGGAAATACAGGTGCAATTGCCCTGAACTGTGACACCCTGTATTCTCAAGGCTGCCCAAAATATTGATACTATTGTCCCTTCTTCTGACACCAGTGTTGCCCATTTGCTGAGCAATAGCAAAATTCTGGGGCATTGCAGGTCATCTTCCTGTTAGAAGAGAAGTCAGTGATGTGCCATCTGGGGCTATGTTTACACTGTGTATCTTACAGTGGCACAGCTGTGCCACTACAGCCATGCTGCTGTAAGGTACACAGCGTAGCCACTCTTTGCTGGGAGAAGAGAGCTCTCCTGCCAGCAAAATAAAATGACCCCCAATAAGGTGCGGTAGCTTTGTCGGCAGGAGAGTGTCTCCCATTGACAAAGCGCTGTCCACACCTGCATTTTTTGTCATTACAACTTTTGTCAGCCAGGGGTGTGTTTTTTTCACACCCCTGACCAACAAAAGTTTTAATGACAAAAGTGCAGCATAGACGTAGCTTAAATATTTCTCAGTATTTCAAAGCGTAACTTGCTTTGTTATCCAGGGTAGTATACTCCTGGGAATTCTGCGCCAAAAAATAAAAATTCTGTGCCAAAAAATTAAAATATTCTGCACACAATATGTTAAAATTCTGCATATTTTATTTGTCAACATAACACTATATAATCATGCCAGTTTCAATTATTTTGGTAATTTATTTCAAAATACCCTGTCAGCAACTATATCTGTAACAATACAGAAAACAACAAAAATTTCCACAGGAGTAGAGTTAAAGAAACCCCTACAGCAACCCAGTTCCTGTTTCTCTGCCCCATCCCCTCGAGGCCAGGCCCCTATACCTCATCCACCCCAGAGCCCAGGGATTCAGAGGGAGAAACAGCCTAATGCTCACTTGGGTCCTGGGCTTGTATGGAGTTTCCTGTACTCTGCCTTCTCCCCTCAGGGCATGCCAGGAACTGCAGCTGCTGGGAATCCTCCAGCTTCTCTTCCCACTTCCCCTGGCAGTGCCAATTTTGCAGAGAAAAAAGGAAATTCTGCACAGAATATTAATTCTATGGAAATTATGGATTGTGCAGTGGCGCAGAATTCCCCCAGGAGTAGTGGTAGCACCATTATAATTAACATTGGGATGAGCTTACTGTATAACAGTCAACCTTTATAAGTGCTCTAAAATCTACAGTATACTCAGATTGCATTGAATATTGGTGGGTCTCCTGAGCATCTGAGCTAGATATAATGGTGCAATTTTGGAGTTATTTGAACAAGGGTTTCCCACAATAAAGTGCCTTGAAAAAAAAGAACCAGAGAGAATTTTTTTCCAGTTCTTATAACTTTTTATGATGCACACATGTGAAGGGTTCATGTAGCGTTCATGCACCTGGAAACAGTCAGGGCACACCCTGACTGTTGTGTAGGAGCAATGCACACATTGCTCTGCTCTGTCCAAGGACATGGACCATGGAAACATGGACCATCTGGGAAGTCAAAATAAGGACATCAACCGTGGGAAGCTTCCTCGGCCTAAGCTCAAGGCCTGAGAACAAAGATTGTAGTAGATAGAGGCTAGTAAATAGGAATATTAATCAAAGTCATATTATTTCCTTTGTTGATGCCTTTTGCGGTCGGTTGGGGTATGTAATGCGCAGCGGGGAGAGAAATAAAAGAGAGGTGGAAAAGCTGACAGGGGCAATCCTGTCAGCAGACCAGCCTGCTTGCTTGCCTAAAGCCGTGTCCTGTCTTGTATTGAACCGCCACACACACGGAACTCAGACCATTGCACTTGTAAGCCCTATGGCCTGGCACTCTTGAAGATAAGGAGTGCTCTTTTCCCATTTGTTAGTAAACAGGGGGAATTGTATGAGCTTTCTACCAAGACTTCCTGTGGTGATATACTTTAACTGTATACAAACTCAGAATTGGTCGGGTAATGGAACTGAACTGAGAGAGGAGACAAGTGTTCCTGCTTTGTGACAGGGAGTACTTTGTGCCTCCAGAGAATGGAATACTGAGAGTGTTCTTCACTGAAGCTGCAGAAGTAAGCAGCAGAGCTGAATGAACTCTGGTAAGGCCTTTACTACTCAGCCACTAAACAAGGCTGAAATCAGTATAGCTGGGTTAGATGGTGGAGCCTCAGTGCATGTGATCAGTCAGCTGCCCCCAGGGGTCTATAAAGAGGTCTGTTTAAGTGCATCTCAGTGCTCTGACACCGGCCTGAGTGCTACCCCAAAACTGTGAGGGGGCTTAGTGGATGGAGAAGGAGGTAAACGTGATAAAGGCATATTTGCCTATCGTATGCAGTGCAGTATCTGTGTCAGTCCCAGGATATTAGAGACGCAAGATGGGTGAAGCAATATCTTTTATTGGACCAGCTTCTGTTAGTGAGAGAGACCAGCTGTCGATATTACACAGATCTGAAGAAGAGCTCTGTGTAAGGGGAAAAAGTTAGAGCCCAGGATTGGGGCTAGAAAGACCCGAGGGCAAGACTCTCCAAAGAGGCCAGGCTGGTACATAGGAAGAGGCCCTGAAAGGGGAGAGGGAAGAGAAAGTGAGCTTGAGTTAGAGTAACGGGAGATAGCCCAGGATGATGCTTCTTGGGAGTAACCAGGGCCATGAGACACCTCGATAGCACCTTCCTATGATGAAGCTTTGTGGTCATCTCTATGACTCCACTGGCCACAGCCAACACAAGCACTCCTTTCCCAGTTTATGCAGGCTCCGCGCCGTCCCTCTGCAGGTTAGCGTTAGGCACATTCCAATCCCCGAGCATCTCCCTGGAGTGTCCAGCTCCTGTTCCACTGGACACTCACAGTATTCACAGATTCACTGCTCCCAAAGAAGCAATGCAGTGCAGCTTACCAGTTACACCTCAGATCGCCACTCAATTTAACACACTTATTTAGATATATTTATAGAGAAAACATGCAAAAGTTTGCTTAACAAAGATACAAGATTCAAATGATAGCAAGCAGACATATTGGAAACAAATGGTTACATATAAAATTATAACACACATTCTAGAGTCTAGACTTAACTATATACTCTCCTGTCTTGTAGAGCAAAGCTCACACCAAAGTCCTTTCAATGTTTTTCAGCCAAGTACGGCTCTGATCCTTTTTTCATGAGATGAAACACCTTGCCAGATTGTCCCTAGGTAAAGTATTCAGGAGGTACAGCTTCAGATTGAGGGTGTTTTTTGTTTTATTTTATTTCCTTTAATTAAAATTAAACAGTCCATATTATGGCAAAAGTATTATCCAATTGTTAAGTATTTCTCAGCCATTTTAATTAGTAAATTCTAATAATAATTTTATTTCTCCCAGTTTAAATCTGTATTTACCAGAGTCCTGTCCTAAAAAGAAACTAGCTTTTCCTGGGAAATTGCCAAACCTGCATAAAATCCCTTGTCTTCTTGGCTAAGAAGTACCAGGAGAAATTGGCAAGAATTTCTGCAAGAAGCTAGGCAGCAGACCCTGAGAGAAAGGAATGAACTAGCTGAGGAAAATAGAGGATTAGAATTCTAGAGAGACACTGACAGAGGGATTTTGCCTAACGGTACAGAGCATGTAGGGAACGCTCTGGGAAACAGATTAGCTGCTCTCAGAGGTTCTCCAGCTGGAAAGAGAACTGGAGCTATGGCAGATAGAATTGCTGACTGTTTCCGTATGAAATGGGGTGGTTTGTTCCCTTTAAGGGTAGTGGGCCCAGGATCAGACAACCTTGTTCCATGGGAGGGCCCCTTTTAAAAATAGGCATTCCAGGAAAGATCAGAGGAGTAGGTTGGGAATGAGGGAAGGTGACTACCTCCTGAACCTTAGAAAGGCCTGCTCTGGGTCAGTCAAGGGAGCCTAGAATCAGAAGAGACCTGCAGGGAGGCTCCCTGGGGTTGAACCTCAATCCTGTTGGTCTGGGGAAGCCTGCAAGAATTACAGGATAGCCCCATGGGAGGAGGGAGATGGAGATCCTGTCCCAAGGGGAAAGAAGTGTTTGCTTTCAGATCTTTGTAGCCCACTTCGGGCTCAGAGTCTCTAGCGAGGCCAGACCTTGGAAGGTGGGGATAGAATGAGTTTGAGTTATGGAGCAAACGGACCAGTAGTTTATGGGTCTGAGGGAATCTATTGTACAAAAGTGGGCATGGGAAGCCCCTATGTGGCCAACCTCTGAGGGAGGCAACCTCTGCTACTAAAGGGAAGGGAAAGGGACTGACTGGAGGGCAGGAACTTGAGCCCAGGAAATGAAGGGCTGAAAGCTGTTGTGTGAAACAGAACAGCTCTTTGGAGGAAGGACTGTGCTTGGCACAGGTCTGGGGCAGAAGATTGTTGGTGGTGTTTTCCTTTAGACTTTGGTTGCTGTGAAAGTGAGGACTTTTGTGACTTAGCTGGAGGGATGAGTTACCACAGCAACCAAAAGGCTGAGAGAACTATTGCAGGTGTGGGGAAACTGAAGCAGAGTGACTGTAGTGCCACACCTCATCGCAAAGGTGGATCTGGGTCTGGACCCTGCTAAAAGCTGGTAATTTCAGATTGCTCCAAATCCACACACAGACTTAGATAGTTTTGAAAATTGCTGTGCCTCACCAGGCCCAAGGGTAGAGTTAGAGATGTGAGTTTTCGATCCCTTGATCATTGGTTTCCTCGGATACAGTTCCCCCAATAAGTAGCTGATTTTAATGTTTAAAGGGCTGTAAAACCCATGTGCATAGGGAGAGATTCAAAAAATACTGCCAAAACAGGGGTGAGGGTAGAACTAGAGATGCAGATTTTGTGAATTGGTCAAGGGGTTCCTGGTGTTCAGCCCCCCAAAGATGAGCTGCTTTTAATTTTCTAAGTGCTCTAACATCTACATGCATAGGAAGAAGTTCTTAAAAACTGGCATGCTGCACCAGGCATACAGTTTATGATGCAAATGGAGGTGTCCTGAAGTACAGCCCCACCCCCACCCCAAAACGAGTGGTGGTAAGCCTGTGAAAACTTTCAAATTGTTTTGATGGAGAGCTAGGGAAAAATATAAATCTCTGAACCTCAAGATCTTTATCTGTGAACTGCCCCTAAATTCAGCTAAGGAACTGTGCAAAGGACCAGTTTAGAAATATTTCAAGTTACTGCACTAGTTGCCATGTTGAAAATTCCACTAGAGAGGCCCGTGCAAGATTCCTAGCCAGGAGAGGCTTGCTGAACTCCTACTGAGCAGGATAGACCATTTCTAGGCCAGGAACTAGGAACAAACTGTGCTTGGTGCATGCAGTAAATACACAGTACCGAGATGGGGGGGCATTTGAGAACAGGCATGCTTGATGCATGGTACAGATAAATAGTGCTGAGGCTGCAGGAAGAGGGAAAAGAACATCCAGTGAGATGAGTAGAGCAGTTCACATCTCTGAGCTATTGTTTCAGGCTTCATTGCCATGGGATATTCTCCTTCAGTTGAGAGCATCCTACTGAGATAAAAGGGTTACTTCACACCTCTGTGAACCTTCTATACTGCTGATTGGCATGCAGAGCCCTTCCCCATACACTAAGCCCAGATTTTGGCCATGTCTGCACAAGTTACGTTAGCCTACAGGCACCAAAGGTTGTATATTGCTGAGGTACATGCACACTTGGCTGCTTGTGTTGGTGCTGTGTGTACTCACCAGGAATGCTTGTGTTGACATGAAGTGCAGTACACTACAGATAAGTATCCCCAGTAGGCCCTATGATGCCATACAACACACTGCCTTTTGGGGCAGTGCTGTGTGGGATAGTAACAATTCATCTATGTACTTCTGAGAGATAGGGGTTAAGTTCCCAACATGCCACTTTCTCTGTCTCCTATGTTCCACTTCCCATAATTTTTGCGCCATTGTTTAAAGTTCCCATAGTCTCATGTGACACTTTCCAGTCTCTGTCATCTCTCTGATAGAAGCATGAAGCTTACAAAGGTCAGCACAATTCTCATGAGTATTGCAAATACAGGATGCACGATTCTTCTGAATTTCATAGTGCTAGATTCCAAGGCCAGAAAGGACCATTGTGATCATCTAGTCTAATCCCCGTGTAGCACAGGCCATAGAACTTCACCAAAATAATTCCTAGAGCATGTATTTTCGGAAAAACATCCAATCTTGATATAAAAATGGTCAGTGATGGAGAATCCACCACCTACCTTGGCAAATTGTTCCAATGGTTAAGCACTCTCACCCATAGGCACTGACTCTGTGGGTGCTCCGGGACTGGAACGCCCACAGGGAAAAATTAGTGGGTGCTCTGCACCCACTGGCAGCCAAGCTCCCCTCATCCCCTGTCCCACCTCCTCCTCCCCCATACCCGAGCGCGCTGCATTCCCGCTCCTCCACCTGCCTCCCAGTGCTTCCCCCCGGCTGCTGCCAAGCAGCTGTTTGGCGGCGTGTTGGGAGGGAGGGGGAGGAGCGGGAACGTGGTGCTCCCAGGGTAGGAAGCGGGGAAGAGGCAGGGCTGGGGATTTGGGGAAGGGGTGGGAATAGTGGCAGAGAGGGGGTAGGAAGAGGCGGGGCAGGGGTGGGACCGCATGGAAGAGCTGGAGTGGGGGCAGGGCCGGGGGCAGAGGCGGCAGGTCAAGAACCCAGGGGAAAGTGGGGAAGTTGGTGCCTATGCTCTCACCATTACAAATTAATGCCTTAGTTCCTGTCTGAATTTGTCTAGCTTCAATTTCCAGCCATTGGATCATGTTAGATGTTTCTCTGCTAGACAGAAGAGCCCATTATTAAATATTTGTTCTTCAAGTAGGTACTTACAGACTGTCATCAAGTCAACCCTTATGTCATGGATGTACAGGATCTGTGCTGTGACCCCAGCTTTGGACCAGTCTCCAGGAGGAATCCTTTCAGTGTGCCAGACCCCTCAAAGGGTCTCTCTCTTCCTTCAGAGTAAGCCACACAGCTTTACCCCCTCCTTAGACTGGACCTCTGGGCTTTCAGCACCCCTGCTTCACACCATGAGCTCTGGTCAGTTAATCCCACTGAGACAGACCCCTGAGGGAGACTTGTACGATTTTAAGGAGAAACGCTCCTCCGCAAGCATCTGCAGTGACACTCTGCCAGTGTGGTCAAACAGTAGGGTTTATTAGTTGACTGGAACATAGCATAGGAGATCATTGGTTAACACTGAGAAATGAAGGTTAAAGCATAGTCCATTCCAGGTGGCCAGTCCCCAACCAAGCTGTAGTGAATCCGTTGGTCAGTCTCTGTCTCCCTGATCATCTGATCTCCTTTGTCAAACTCCCACATGTGCCCCTGACCAATTCCTGCTGCCCAGTCAACTTCCCCCAGTCCTTTGTTCCCTGAGCTGGGGAGATACAACTCTGCCCCCCACATGCCAAGAGACAGGGAAGTTCATATCTCTCATATCTCATTGGTTGCTAGGTGTCCATGTCCAGACAATTGGATCTGCCATTATATTCTCAAGAGCTCCACTGATACGGGACCTAAGGCCCCAGACAGCTAGGCACCATTCACACCTGTGTTTTAGCCTGCTCTGATAGCAAACTGTACCTTTGCATCCACTAGGTAACAATGTAGCATGAGGGAAACTGCTGTAATATTTGTATGAAGCCTATATGTGCCTCAAATTCCCACTTCATCACACCGTAATTATCTCTTTATTAGCCTACCTATATTCAGCTTTTTTAGTCTATCACAATAAAGCAGGTTTTCTAATGTTTCAGTCATTCCTGTGGCTCTTCTCTGGACCCTCTACTTCTTGAATTGTTGACATCACAACAGGACACAGTATTCTAGCAGCGGTCATACCAGTGCCAAGAATACAGGTAAAATAACCTCCCTGCTCCTACTTCAGATTCCCTTGTTTATGTATTCAAGGATTGCACTAGACTTTTTTGGTCACAGCATCACAAAGGGAGCTCATGTTTAGTAGATTATCTGCCATGACCTCCAGATTTTTTTTCAGTCACTGCTTCCCAGAACAGAGTTCATCTTGTAAGTGTGGTCTGCATTCTTTGTTCCTAGATGTATATATTTACCCATATTAAAATGCATATTGGTTGCTCGTGCCTAGCTTACCAAGTTATCGAGATCACTCTGTAGTAGTGACCTGTCATCATAATTATTTACCAAGGAAGTAGGACACTAGCCAATATCTCCGATCCCAGACACAACCCTAGGAACCTCCATCTTGCAGTGTCCAATTATGCCCGCTGGACGCTGCAAGCTTATATGAGTTCGTCAATTTAACAAAGAAATTGATATGTACCAGGCTTGTTATCCCAAGGGGAGTCTCTGACATGCTTCAAACCAAAGACACTGCTTCAGGTAGAACAAACAAATTTATTAACTGCAAAAGATAGAGATTTGAAGTGTTTATAAGTCAAAACACAACAAGTCAGATTTGTTCAAATGAAATAAAAGCAAAATGCATTCTAAGCTGATCTTAACATTTTCAGTGCCCTTACAAACTTAGACGCTTCTCACTATAGACTGGCTGGTTGCCCTTCAGCCAGGCTCTCCCCTTTGATCAGCGCTTCAGTTGCTTGGTGGTGGTGTCTGTAGATGGAAGTGGAAGAGAGAGCGCCTGGCAAACGTCTCTCCCTTTTATCATGTTCTTTCTTCCTTCTTGGCTTTGCCCCCACCCTTTCAGAGTCAGATGAGCTGTCAAGGTTCCTCCCCCACTCTGAACTCTAGGGTACAGATGTGGGGACCTGCATGAAAACCTCCTAAGCTTACTTTTACCAGCTGAGGTTAAAACTTCCCCAAGGTACAAATTAATTTTATCCTTTGTCCTTTGAATATCCACTGCCACCACCAAACTCTAACTGGGTTTACTGGGAAACGTAGTTTGGACAGGTCTTTCCCCCCAAAATCCTCCCAACCCTTGCACCCCACTTCCTGGGAAAGGTTTGGTAAAAATCCTCACCAATTTGCATAGGTGACCACAGACCCAAACCCTTGGATCTGAGAACAATGAAAAAGCATTCAGTTTTCTTACAAGAAGACTTTTAATAGAAATAGAAGTAAATAGAAGTAAAGGAATCACCTCTGTAAAATCAGGATGGTAGATACCTTACAGGGTAATTAGATTCAAAACATAGACAATCCCTCTAGGCAAAACCTTAAGTTACAAAAAAGGCACACAGACAGGGATAGTCATTCTATTCAGCACAGTTCTTTTCTCAGCCATTTAAAGAAATCATAATCTAACACATACCTAGCTAGATTACTTACTAAAAGTTCTAAGACTCCATTCCTGTTCTATCCCCGGCAAAAGCAGCGTACCAACAGACACAGACCCTTTGTTTCTCTCCCTCCTCCCAGCTTTTGAAAGTATCTTGTCTCCTCATTGGTCATTTTGGTCAGGTGCCAGCAAGATTACCTTTAGCTTCTTAACCCTTTACAGGTGAGAGGATTTTTCCTCTGGCCAGGAGGGATTTTTAAAGGGCTTTACCCTTCCCTTTATTTTTCTGACATGAGCATTGCCTCATCATAGTCCAAAACTGACTCTGGGAATGAAAGTGACTCACTCAAGAGTCCAACAGATCCTCTGTTGCTGCCTAGGCCAGTGTCTTGTTCCTGTGAGGCTGGGCTGGGTTTGTCCCATACATGCCCTGATGAGGTATAAATTGCCCCTCTACTCCTTGAGGGTTTTGCCTGGGCTTGTTTTAAGCCATGAGGACACATTTTCAGCCTCATAACTATATAGATGAAACCTATAACAGTACTATAGCAATGCTCAGTGCATCATGAGCCTTCCAAAGACACCTGTCCAACTTTGCATTGGAAACCACCCAATCATATTATAAGGATGAACATGGGGGTGCAGGGTGTTCCCCCGAGGTACAGAGCGTCACACAGTCCACTTTAACTTTTTTTCCCCCCTAAAAGTGGACAACTATTACCATTTTTAATCCCATCTAAAAGACTGTCAGATGGGGGCTTTCCCTGTAGAAAACACTTTACAGCTAAAGGGAATAAAGAATATTAAAATGAAAGCCCAACCTATACTTTATATTTCAGATGCTTTGTTTTTAATTCTTTTTCTGTATCTTCAAAAAGGTTAAAAAAAATCTAATGCTTGTTGCATGGGACTAAGCAGGCCAAGGTTGCTGTACTCAAAACTCCACAGCATGTTTGACTGTGTAGTGTTGTACAGTGACAGGATCACGTTAATTCTCTGGGCTCATTTATTTTATCAAAATTAACATAAAGACAAGAGTGGCAGGCAAGCCTAACCTATTTTACACTGGATGGGAGCTCATTTATTCTCTGTGTGTTTTATTTAATTTCAAGCTTCAATTTTGGACAATGTGCATAGAGTAACTATGCTTATGAAGTGGATTGCACAGAATGTGGTTTGCATGTCACTTCATAAAACCTTTTGAGCTCTTTCCACTTTTTTATTATATAACTGTGGTGGGTTTTTTGAGTTGGGGAAAACTGCAACAACATTGTTAAACCTTAATTTGTTACTACTCACCCTATAATCACTGAGCTGAGCACTTTATTCCACTGTAGTTGCAAATATTACATAAAAGTTTCTCTTTCAATATTAAGAATTGTGACCATACTCTACTGCATTTTTAAGTTTACAACGGTGAGACTGGATTACTCTTTGGTCTTTGGCAAGGCTGACCCTAGACCA
Organism: Eretmochelys imbricata; assembly: GCF_965152235.1. Classification (NCBI taxonomy): domain Eukaryota; kingdom Metazoa; phylum Chordata; order Testudines; family Cheloniidae; genus Eretmochelys; species Eretmochelys imbricata. The sequence continues at coordinate 48,807,089 of NC_135580.1, read as the reverse complement.
AATGGCATCCCAGGGAGAACTGTCTTTGGCGCCTCTGCACATCCCCCTCCCCACAATTTGTTAAACTTTTGAATACCTTATTTTTTATTGCAGTTATAGCTGCTCATTTTATATTATATGTTAAGCATGACAAAAGAAGTAGCAGTATTTATTTTATATTGTTGCATAGATAGGGGATTGATAGATATCTCTGGCATCTCATTAAATATGTCCTCTATTAGTTGCTGTTTACACTCCAAATCTTAAAAAAACCAAGTACACTTTCACGATTACATAATAAAAGAAGGGTCACAATATTGCACCAGGACTCTCATATCACTTCACTTCGTTCTTATGCTCACTGACTGATTGGTGACATCCTGCCCCTTATATACCTGCGAGGGCATGGCTGACAACATTCTAGGAGGTGTGAGGAAAATGTAGTTCTCAGAAAGCCTGGAAGGTTCCATGAAATTCTACAAAGGTCCAGAAGATTCATTTTTCACTAATCTGCTAGACTCCGCGTATGGAATACCTGAAACATGTTACTTCAAACATTCTATTTTCCTTTCTGTCACTAACAAAAAGAGTGCCCTGAGCTTGGAGCCCCGCCAAGCCCAGCACCTTAGATGGTTGCTTGGGTCACCTCCCATAAATCCGGCCCTAGTCTTTGGGCTTCATCCAAAGCCCCCAGAGACAGCCATGCCCACCAGGACCTGCTTTGAAGGGTGGCGCGAAACATGGGCTTGCAGGCCGAGGAGGTGGTGGAATCAGAGGACCCGATGGTCAACATCCTGGCCCCGGAAGGTCCATCGAGTGTGGCTCTACCCCTCATTAAGACCATTCAGGCCAATGCTAAGACCATTTGGCAGACCCTGGTCTCCATCCCTCCTACCATGAAGGGCGTGGCGAGGAAGTATTTCGTTCCATCTAAGGGGTATGAATACCTTTTCACGCACCTGCAGCCTTCCTTGGTGGTGGTGGCTGCGGTAAACGAGAAGGAAAGGCTGGGACAACAAGCCCCAGTGCCTAAGTCCAAGGACACCAAGCACCTGGACTTATTTGGGCACAAAGTGTACTCTACGGGCGGGGGGGGGGGGGCGGGGGGGGGGGGGAAGGGAAATGTTGCAACTCAGGATTGTCAACCAGCAGGCAATTCTGAGTAGGTACAGCTTCAACTCCTGGAACTCAATGTTCAAGTTTAAGGAGCTGGTGCCAACTGAGTTCTGGGAGGAGTTTGGAGCTATAGTGGAGGAGGTCAAGGTGATGGCACAGACCTCTTTACAGGCATCACTGAATGCTGTAGACTTGGTGGCGTGCACCTTGTCCTCTGGTATCACCATGAGGCATAGCTCATGGCTGCAGGCCTCAGGACTCCTGCCCGAGCTTCAACAGACCATGCAGGACCTGCCTTTTGATGGGGCAGGTCTGTTGTGGAGCAAACCGACTCTAGGCTTCATAGCCTAAAGGACTCAATGGCTACCATGAAATCCTTGGGTATGCACACCCCGGCAACCCAACGTAAACATTTCAAGCCTCAGCAGCAGCGCTCCTATCCTTCTCGGCTGAGGCAGGACTTTTATAGGAGAAGGGGTAGGAATGGAAGACGAAAACCTTCCAACCCCACATCCGGGCAGGGCCAGGGCCCGACTAAACCATCGTAGGGTTCCAAGCAGGCCTTTTGAAGGGGCGCCCAAGGACTGTGCACCAGCCTCACTTCTGGATCCTTCCCCACCTTCTTTGAATTGTCTGTCCCACTTCACCGTGCTTGGTCCCAAATAACTTCGGACTGCTGGGTCCTCTATACGGTGGAAGTGGGATATTCTCTCCAGTTCTGCTCCTGCCTGCCCTCCCTCCCACCTACCCTTTCCCTCTTCAGGGACCCCACTCACGAGCAACTGCTTATCCAGGAGGTTCAGGTGCTCCTCACCATGGGAGCGGTGGAGGAGGTTCCTCAGGAGCTAAGGGGCAAGGGATTCTGCAGTTCTGCAGAAATGGACATGGGGATTACAGTGGATGAGAAGCTGGATATGAGTCAGCAGTGTGCCCTTGTTGCCAAGAAGGCTAATGGCATATTGGGCTGCATTAGTAGGAGCATTTCCAGCAGATCGAGGGAAGTAATTATTCCCCTCTATTCGGCACTGGAGAGGCCAATCTGGAGTACTGCATCCAGTTCTGGGACCCCCCACACTACAGAAAGGATGTGGACAAATTGGAGAGAGTCCAGCGGAGGGCTGATCAAGGAGCTGGGGCACATGACTTACGAGGAGAGGCTGAGGGAACTGGGCTTGTTTAGTCTGCAGAAGAGAAGGGCGAGGGGGCATTTGAAAGCAGCCTTCAACTACCTGAAGGGGAGTTCCAAAAAGGATGAAGCTCAGTGGTGGCAGATGAAAGAACAAGGAGCAAGTATTCACCAAGTGCATGTCGGTCATGGCTGCTCTCCTCCGTCGGAGGCAGGTACAGGTATATCCCTACCTCAACAACTGGCTGCTCAGGAGCCACACCAGGGGGCAGGTGGAGTCTCAAATCCGATTAGTCAAACACACATTCGAGCAACTGGGTCTCCTCCTCAACTTGACGTCAACCTTGGAGCCGACCCAAAGAATAGAACTAGACTCATTTCAAGGCAAGAGCACTTTTGCCAGAGACCCGATTCCAAGCCATCACAGGCATCATTTAAGGCCTCTGGCAATACCTGACTACTACAGCAAGGGGGTGCTTGAGTTTCCTCGGCCTTACGTGACCCGGCACACCAGACTGAGGCTCAGGCCTCTATATGCATGGCTTACTTCAGCCTACTGCCTGGGACGCAACAGCTTTAATTCAGTGGTCACAGTGCTGAGGCAGGTGCTCAAGTCCCTTCAATGGTGGCTCGACCCTTGGGCAGTGTGTGAAGGAGTCCCCTTCAACAGCCATCAGCCTTCCTTGTCGCTGGTAACGAACGTGTCAGCTCTGGGGTGCGGTGTGCATTTGGAAGACCTCCAAACACAGGGCCTTTGATCACAGGATGAGCTCTCTCTCCATATCAACATCAAGGAGCTGAGGGTGGTGTGCCTAGCATGCCACACCTTTCAGGCCCAACTACAAGGCCAGCGCGTGGCAGTTGTAACGGACAACACCACGGCCATGTTTTATATCAACAAGCAGGGTGGAGCCTGGTCATCTCCCCTATATCAGGAAGCCCTCCAGCTGTGGGAGTTCTACATAGCCCGCTCCATTCACCTGGAAGCATCCTTTCTACCAGGAGTTCAGAATGTGCTGGCAGACTGCCTCTGCAGGTCCTTCCGCACACACAAGTGGTCCATCCGGCCGGATGTTATACACCTCATCTTCCAAAGGTGGGGGTTTCCCCAGGTCGACCTTTTTGCCACACACAGCAACAGGAAGTGCCCAATGTTCTGGTCCTTCCAGGGACACAGCCCAGGATCAATCACGGATGTATTCTTGCTACCCTGTAGAGGTCGCCTGCTCTACACTTTTCCCCCCTCCCCCCATTTCCTCTCATGCACCAGGTCATACTCAAGGCCTGCAAGGATGGGGCGGAGATAATTCTGATGGCTCCAGCGTGGCCTTGACAACATTGGTACATCACGCTCCTAGAACTCTCAGTGGACGCCCCGTCACATTGCCTCTCCTCCCCGACTTGATCACTCAGGACCATGGTTTCCTTCATCACCCCGACTTGCAGTCCCCCAACCTCACGGCTTGGAAGCTTCATGGCTGAACCCCATGGAGCTTCTGTGCTCAGAACAAGTAAGGGAGGTCCTCCTTGGCAGCAGGAAGCCCTCCACTAGAGCCACATATCCGGCGAAGTGGAAGAGATTTACCTGTTGGTGTGACCAACGTTGTATACCCCTCTCCGGGCACCTGTACCTCTCACCCTAGAGTACCTTCTGCACCTGAAGCAGCAAGGCCTGGCAGCGTCCTCCATAAGGGAACACCTCACTGCTATCTCGGCCTTCCTCCCAAGAACGTCTGGTCACTCCATTTTCACCAACCCTATGGTTGGTCGCTTCCTCAAGGGTCTGGACTGCCTACATCCCCAGATCAGACACCCTGTCCCCATGGGGGACCTTAATCTGGTCCTCTCCAGGTTAATGGGGCCCCCATTTGAACCGCTGGTGACTTGCTCCCTTCTATACCTGTTGTGGAAGGTAGCCTTTCTGGTCGCCATTACATCTGCAAGGAGGGTATCGGAGTTAAAAGCCCTTACCTCCGACCCACCTAATACAGTTTTCCACAGGGATAAGGTGCAACTCAGGCCTCACCTGGCCTTTTTTCCCCAAGGCGGTGTCACACTTCCACACTAGTCAGGAAATTTTCCTGACGGTTTTTTACCCTAAGCCTCATGCCAGTAGCCGTGAGCAGAGGCTGCACTCCCTTGATGTTTGGCGAGCACTAGCCTTCTACACTGAAAGCAATAAGCCATACAAAAAGTGAAACCAGTTGTTCAGAGCGGTGGCAGACGAGATGAAAGGACTCCCGGTCTCATCTCAGAGAATATCCTCCTGGATCACGTCCTGCATCTGCACGTGCTATGAGCTGGCCAAAATACCAGCCCCGGCTCTTACAGCACACTCCACAAGGGCCCAGGCCTTGTCAGCAGCATTCCTGGCCCAGGTCCCGATACAGAAAATCTGCAGGGCAGCAACTTGGTCCTCATACATACGTTCACCTCTCACTACACCATCATCCGGCATGCCAGAGATGATGCGGCTTTCGGCAGAGTGGTGCTCCAATCAGCGATTCTGTAACTCCGACCCCACTGCCTAGGTAAGGCTTGGGAGTCATCTAATTGGAATCGATATGAGCAATCACTCAAAGAAGAAAAAAAGTTACTCATCTTCTCATAACTGTTGCTCTTTGAGATGTGTTGCTCATATCAATTCCAAACCCGCCCACCTTCCCCTCTGTCAGAGTAATTGGCAAGAAGGAACCGAGGCGGTGCCTGGTCAGCAGGGTCATATATTGAGCACCATGAAGGCACCACTCCAGGGGGCTCTACAACCGACCCGACAGATGCTGTTAGTAGAAAAACTTTCCGACGACTATGCACATGCACACCTAATTAGAATGGATATGAGCAACACATCTCGAAGAACAACACTTATGAGAAGGTGAGTAATACATTTTTAGTGGAGTGAAAAACAGTTCACTAGAGTAGATAATGGCATTAACATAGAGTGTCTGTTATAGAAAGTAAACAAATTTCATTTATTTTTATCTACTAAAGATAGTGTACAAAGTATCAAACTTGTGTTTCTGATATCTGTATTAAAGCTCCAGAACTGAAACCTAAATGTTTGGGATTATCTTGCTGTATTATCTCCTGATTGTTCTAAATTTACATATAACCTTAAAATATGGCTTTAATTGGTGGGGGTGTGGATGGAGATATATATATATATAATTATAATTTTCCTTTATATAGGAATTCGATAGGAACACTGCATCAGCTAATTCCAAGTTATTATCTGCAAAAAAAACTCTAGAGTTTTCAGTAGCCCTTGGAATCATAGTTAAAGTTCTCCCTCACCCCAAAATCTGAAATGGCGCCCGTGGTGAATGAGCAATGGCCAAAGGGCTACAGGAGGGCAGTGAACTCTAGGAAGATGCAGCTCCTGGGTGACAGCATGAAGCCTGTCTTGAGCTGCAGTCCAAGCACTAGGCACCACGAGCCGCAGCAGCAGCGCAGAAGTGAGGGTGCCAATACACCATATACCATGCTTACTTCTGTTCTGCTGCTGACAGTGGTGTTACCTTCAGAGCTGCGGCCACCCTGACAGTACTTAATATGTGCTGGGGCTAAGGTCTGGTACCAGGCTCTTTCAATACAAATTAAGCACTGGGGGGAGCCCAAAGGGGCCCGGGGATCATGTGGGGGTGGGTGGGAGGCCAAAATACAAGTTCACTCAGGGTGCCATTTCCCCTAAGGCCAGCCCTATCTGTTGGTGCTGGGCTACCTGTAGTTGCAGGTTACCCAGCATCCATTTCAGCAGCTTTTCAATTTCTATAGCCTCTTTTGGGTCAGTTCAACCAATATGCCAGTGATCTTCTTAACAGGACATGGGCATTGCCCAGATTCTCCATTATGGCTTGGGGGGTTTGGTGTCTGTGGTTAGCTGCATTGCCCAGCAGTGAGAGCCCCTGGCCAGGGGTAGGGGAAGTCAGACCCTCCCTGCTCTACCAAGCCCCTGACCCAGGGCCCAATAAGTAGTAGTTCAAAATGTGCAGCCTACGGGGTGGGTGCCCCCTACACCTGCTCCCTGGACTACTCCCTACCCCAGCTTCAGTTCGTCCGTTGGTGCCACTGGTTTGCTTCCAAGTCCTGGGGTCTTCCTAGGCTGCGTTCTGGAGGATTTTCCTCTCACTGTCATAGCTCAATGAAGCCATCATCCACAGGTTATGGGCCTGTGGTGGTTTGGGAGCAGGTCCTGAGCCCAACAGTGTGGGGCCTTGGCACTTTCCCAGCAGGAGCCTGCACCACACAACTGCTCTTCTACTCCATCCACCCAGACTGAGCTGAGCTGCTCCCTTTTGTGCTCAGCCTCCACTAGGAGCATGCCCAGCACAGGTGGCTGGGCAGTGCCTTCTGGGCCCAGAGCTGCTCCTTAACCCTCACCTCACCAGTGTGGGGCTTGTACACCCCATCTCATTAAGGGGTGCGGGAGTGGAGGAGCAGGGTGCGGGGATGTCAAGGCACAGGGCAGCAGAGGGGGTGGGGAGTCAGGGAGCAAAGGGGGTGGGGGTGTCAAGGTGCAGGGGAGGTGGGGGAGTCAGGGAGCAAAGTAGGAGAGGTGGGGGTGTTGAGGCACAGGGGAGTAGAGTGGGCAGGGGTGAGGGAGTTGGGTGGGAGTCTCAAGACATAGGGGGGAGCAGAGGTGGTGGGGGAGTCAGGGAGCAAGGTAGGAGGGGTGGGGGTGTCGAGACACAGGGGAGCAGAGTGGGTGGGGGAGTTGGGTGGGAGTCTCGAAGCACAGAGGGGAAACAGAGGTTGTGGGGGAGTCAGGGACCAGTGCTTCAATTCCAGAAGACAGGCGATTTGGTGAGAACTAGAGTTTTGTGTAGCATGCACTCACTGCCCCTTCTGTAGCTGTTCCTTTTCATGCTGACCCCTTCCTTGTTGTAACACTTTGTCCTGCCTTTGGGAGTTTTAAAATATTTGTACAGTGGAAAATCTCGGTGAAATGCCGGGGCAGCCCTCAGCCTTGCCCTGCTCCCCTCCCTCCACAGGCCCTTCCCAGGGCTTCGAGGCCCCCCCGCCCTTCCACGGCCTGAGCCTCTCTCACTCCCCCCTTTCCTCCTATGGGCTCCCTTTCTCCCAAATCCTTTCCTGCCTGGCGGCCAGTCAGGTGTTGCCCCAAAGCGTTTGGTCTCCTGAAGGCCAGAAGGGCTGAGCCTGCCTCCGTCCTCACTCCCTTCTGGCCCCGGGGGCTGGGGGCAAGTGCAGAGCTTGTGGCAAGGCTATCGCCCACCCGCTTGAGGTGTCCCCCGAGGGCTCTGGGAGAGCAGCAGCCTTGGGGCCACTAGGCGCTTCTTACACGTTCGGAGGAGACTCTCTGCGGCTGGGGGACAAATCCCTACAGCTGGCAAGGCGTGTGCGCCAGCGGGAGTGCCCGGCAGAGAAGGCGGGGAGGCCGGTGCAACCCAAGCGGTTCTGGGAGGCGCGAGCCAGACGGGGCGAAGGAGAGGGGAAACGGCGGAGGGAGGCGAGGGGATCCGACACGGCCGGCAGCGCGGCTGAGCTGAGCTGTCTGGGCCGACGTCAGGCCCAGCTGCAGCATCGGACTCCTCCTCCCCCCGCTGGGGGGCCGCGGCCGGGGGTAGGGCTGGGGCAGAGGCGGACCCCTGCGGCGCACGGAGGTAAGTGACACGCGGGGAGGGGCGGCCAGCGCAGGGCTGTGCCTGTCCCGGCCGCTCGCGGCAGCCGCGTTGGCCCCCCGGCTCTGCCTTGGCGTGCGGCCCCCTGGCCTCCCGCTGCTCCGCTTCGCCTGGCGCCACGGCCCGCAGGCGCTGCCCGCTCCCCAGAGCCGCGCCTCTGCCGGGCTCGGCTCGCAGGCTGCGGGCGGCGCCCCCCGGCCGTACGGAAGAGACGGGGAAGGGGCCGAGCAGGAGCCGAGACGCTGCACCCTAGCGCTGCACTGGGCAGGGCGCTGCCCGGCGGGTAGGTGTCGCACTGCGCCGCCCCGGGCCCAGCGGCGCTTCCTCTCACCCGGGGCGGAACGCGGCTCGGGCTGCTGGCGGGGGAGGAGGGAGCCACTGCCCGGCTGGGCATGGGGCCCCACTCCTGGCCGGCGTGTGCAGCCCCGCGGCTGCGGGCGGGCTGAACGGAGGGCGCAGGGTTGCCTGACCCCGAACCGCGCGATGTGACACGGCCCGGCCGGGCGCTGCTTGCTTTGGCTGGAGACAGCCTCGCTTCAGGCTCCCTGGAGCCCGCCCAGGCGCTGGGGTTTGAGTAAGTCATTGGTTTCCAGCCTTGCTGACTGAAGGCACCGTTCCCAGGAGCCTGAGGGCTAAACCCAGGGTGCACATTTATGTCTTTTAAAATAGAAGTAAATGCCCACCTAGTGCACCTCTGTAGCTGAATCTGCCTGCCCACATGAATACCCAGTGTGTGGGGGTATTGAGTTAATGACAACATTTTGCAAGTGGTCAGCTTTGCTCTTGCTCAGCAGTTGTAAGGAGAACCTGGCCATGGGCCTCTCCTGCCCTGCACTCGTGTCCTGAGCACCCAGATGAGAAAATTAAACTGTAAACACTTTATTGGCTAGAGCTGGAGCAATACATCTGCTCTGCAGCTCAACTGGAACATAGCTCTTTGTGTGCAGGCTCTGCAACTGGAGTGTGGAAGGAGGGGGAAGTGCTCCTGTGCTGGTCACACTTGCATGTTAAAGTGTCAGTTTACAATAGATTTCACCTTTCTGCACTTTAAGATCCCACATGCAATTAACATAATAGCAAATGATGTCTTTGTCACCAGACTTAAAACATGAAAATCTCTTATGAGTGGTGATGACTGCTTTCTGCATTATGTTCTTATGAGTCACAGGTTCCTAGCACTGACTTAATTAGAGATCAGCGTGTACTACTGATTTAGTGTTTAGTTTTCAAAGGATTCTCTGCTTTGAATGGCATGCATGTCTGATGTTAAAACGTGCCCAGCTAAAAATTTGCCCAGTGTGGGATATGATGTGCCTAACATGCCCTTGGGGAGCAAAATTCCTATTTCAGTAAGACTAGGATTTCACCGGTGTTTCAAAATTGACAGGTTCTGATTCTGATAACAGTATATCTTCTGATAGTGTCACCTATTCTTGACAGCTGGCTGGTGTGTCTGCGTTAGGTCACTAGATGAACAGGTAAGAGTTGTCTTCTGTTGCTTGTGTCCCTCTCAGCCGTGGGTATTACTGTTTGCTGGGTTGTGGCATTGCCATGGATTAGAACTGTTCTGGCCACCATGCCCATTCCTGGGCTACACTGGGCTGGTCCGGCAAAGTTAGAGGTGGGATTTTGACGGAGGCAGAAATTTTGTGAAAGTTACTTAGTTGTGTGATTGGTTCTTTCATCCATTTTGTTAGATTGTAGATGTCAGACTGGAATGAATTGCAGTTCCTACAATGCTGCAGTTGCACATTTGTCTTCTTACAAATGGAATATTGTCGTTTGCTAGTTCTTTAGGGATCCTGTATCTTGCAAACACAGTTCTTAGTTTGGAAATCAGTGCAGTAACCATATGCCTCTGGCATACATAGGACTTTTGGATACACTGATAAATAATCTTCTAGGAACAAATATAAACATCTACAGCTATCTTGTACCAAGGTAGATCAGCATTTTGGTGAGCTTGGTTCTTTCTAATTGCTTTTACTCATTCCTGACACTGTCAATATTCTTCTCCAAGTTGTTTTGTGTCTCGAAACATGCTTGGTCAATACACAATATTTCTAAGTTGTGTTTTGTCCCCGCCCAATTGAATATCCTGATATAACTTATGTGGACACCTATACATATATTGCCTCATGTCTCTAAGAATGACTGTCCAGACTCCTGCCAATGATAGTCTCTATCCCGAGGAATTGTGTCTTTCAGCTGAATCAATGGTCGCATGAGCGGGAGCTCTATCTGGAAGCAAGTTTACTCAAAACGTTGTTTAAAACAGGTCAATCACAAGAGTCTTATCTATCTATGGCCTCCCCCAGTGCTACCACTGATCCAGCTGAACTGGTGAGAATATTTTTCTAAATTTTGGAAGTGTAGCTGAGGCCATGTTATAGGCTAATGCTTTAGCTCAAACCCTGTTTATGGGCATCTCCTCTTCCAGCCTCCCGCTCCGTGTTCCACAGCTTCTCTATTGCAACTATAAGACATACAAAGGAAAAAAATGGCTTAATGCAATAGGTGCAGCTGTTTGTTTCTGTACTCTTGTTTTGTTTTTGTTTTTGTTTTTAAATCTGTGCTCTTTATTTGCTTTCTGTGCCTGTGGGATTCTACATGTGTTACAGAATCTCCCCTGTTGCCTACTCTAAATTTTCCAGGTCATTTTAGTTTGGTTTTGTCTTGTGTATTTTTTTTAAATGCTAGAAGTCTAAATAGTAAGATGGGTGAACTAGAGTGCATGGCATTAAATGAGGATATTCATATAAAAGGCATCGCAGAAATATGGTGGAATGAGGGTAATCAATGAGACACAGTATTACCAGGATACAAAATGTACAGGATTACAGAGTAGGTTGTGTGTGGGGGGGGAGTGGCACTATATGTAAAAGAAAGCACAGTCAAATAAAGAAAAAATCTTAAATGAATCAAAGTGCACCCTAGAATCCCTTTGGAGAGAAACTTCATCCTTGAAAAATAGGAGTATAGCACCAGGAATATACTACTGACCACCTAAACAGGATGGTCATGTTGATTGTGAATTGTTCAGAGAAATTGGAGAGGCTACAAAGGTGAAAAATGCAATAATAATGGGGGATTTCAACTATCCCCATATTGACTGGGTACCTGTCACATCAGGAAGGGATGCAGAGATGAAATTTCTAGACACCATGAATGACAGCTTCTTGGAGCAGGTAGTCCTGGAACCCACAAAGGGAGAGGCAATTCTTGTTTTAGTCATAAGTGGAGCACAGGATCTGGTCCAAGAGGTGAATATAGTGAACTGCTCAATAATAGATACTACAATGTAATTAAATTTAATATAATTATAGGAGGGAAAATACCAAGGAAACCCTCCACAGTAGCATTTAACTTAAAAAAGGGGGATCTACACAAAAATTAGGAAGCTAGTTACCGGAAAATTAAAAGGAACAGTGACAAGAGTGAAATGCTTGCAAGCTGCATGGAGATTATTTGAAAACACCATAACAGAGGCTCAAACTAAATGAATATCCCAAAGAAGAAGAAGAAAAGAATTATAGACAGTAAGAGGAACAAAAATAATGCCATCATGGCTAAACCAGCAGAGTAAATGAGGCAGTTAGAGGCAAAAAGACATCCTTTAAAAATGGGAAGTAAAATCCTAGTGAGGAAAATAGAAAGGAGCATAAAGTCAAGTGTAAAATATAATAAAACGAGCCACGAAAGACTTCGATGAGCAGCTCTTTAAAGACTCAAAACTTAACAGAAAAAAGCCTTTAAGTACATCAGAAGTAGGAAACCTATTAAACCAAGGGTGGGCAAACTAAAGGACGGATCTGGCCTGCAAGTCGTTTTAAGCTGGCCGTCAAGGTCCCAGTGGGGAACAGGGTCTGGGGCTTGCCCCACTCCAGCCGGGGAGCAGGGTCGGGGGCTGCTCCACGCACCTCCCAGAAGCAGCCACGTGGCCCTGCTCCAGCGCTCCAATCAGGATGCAGGGTTGGGGGCTGCTCCACATGGCTCCTGGAAGCTGTGGCATGCCCCCCTCCAGCGCTAGAGCCAGGGAGCAAGGTTGAGGGCTGCTCCACATGGCTCCTGGAAGCTGCGGCCTGGCCCCCCTCCAGCACTCCAATGGGAGCTGCAGAGGCAGTTCCTGCGGACAGGGCAGCGTGCAGACCCCCTGGCCCTGCCTCCACATAGGAGCCTGAGAAGGGACATGCCGTTGCTTCTGGGAGCTGCTTGAGGTAAGTGCCTCCCGGAGTCTGCACACCTGAGCTTCTCTTCACACTCAGTAGCGTGGCTGGGGGGGAGCGGGGCAGCGGCTGCTCCCCCACCAAGCAGAAGTGGCGTCTTTTTAATTTTTTGGCTCCTTTTAAATGTTTACTCCCCTGGCGGCGCTCCAGGTCTTCGGCGGTGGGTCAGGTGGTGCTCCGGGCCTTCAGCAGCACTTCAGTGTCGGGTCCTTCACTTGCTCCAGTCTTCAGCGGCATCGCGGGGTGCGGGGTGGTCCTTCAGTGCTGAAGACCGGAGTGAGTGAAGGACCCGACGCCGGAGTGTTGCTGAAGACCTGGAGCGCCGCCAGGTGAGTACTAGTGGGTGGCGCCTTTCTTTATCTCCACTCCCCGTTTTTTCCACCTGGCTACTCCACTGTTCACACCCCAGCCCCCTGCCCCAGCTCTGATCCCCCCTCCTGCCCTCTGAACCCCTTGATTCCAGCCTGGAGCATCCTCCTACACCCCAAACTCCTCACCCCCAGCCCCACCCCAGAGCCCACACCCCAAGTTGGAGCCCTCACCCCCCCACTCCCCCACCCCAGCCCCCTCCCGCACCCTGAACTCCTCATTTCTGGCCCCACCCTGGCGCCTGCACCCTCAGCCAGAGCCCTCACCCCCCTCCTGCTCCCCAACCTCAATTTTCTGAGCATTCATGGCTCACCATACAATTTCCATACCCAGATGTGGCCCATGGCCAAAAAGTTTGCCCACCCCTGTGTTAAACAGTCAGTGGGGCCAGTGGACCATCAAGGTGCTAAAGGACCACTTGAGGAAGACAAGGCCATTGCAGAGAAGCATGAATTCTTTGCATCGGTCTTCACTGCAGAGGATGTGAGGGAGATCCCTACACATAAGCCATTCCTTTTAGGTGACAAATCTGAGGAACTGAGGCATCAGCAGAAAAGGTTTGGGAACAAATTGTTAACATAACAGCAGTAAGTCACCAGGACCAGATAATATTCACTCGAGTTCTAAAAGAACTCAAATATGAAATTGCGGAATTACTAACTGTGGTGGTTAGTAATGTAACCTATCAGTTATATCAGCCTCTATACCAGATGACTGCAGGGTAGCTAATGTAATACTGATTTTAAAAAGAAAAAGGCTCTAGAGGTGATCCTGCAATTACAGGTTGGTAAGCCTAACTTTAGTACCAGGCAAATTGGTTGAAACAATAGTAAACAACAGAATTATCAGACACAGATAAACATGATATCTTGAGGAAGAGTCAACATGTTTTTTGTAAAGCGAAATCATGCCTCACCAATCTATTAGAATTCTTTGAGGGGGTCAACAAACATGTGGACAAGGGTGATCCAGTGGATCTGGGCTTTCAGAAAGCCTTTCACCTAGACCCCACCAAAGGCTCTTAAGTAAAATAAGCAGTCCTGGGATAAGAGGGAAGGTCCTCTCATGGATCAGTGACTGATTAAAAAATAGGAAACAAAGGGTAGGAATAAATAGTCAGTTTTCAAAATGGAGAGAGGTAAATAGAGAGCTCAACACACACACACACACACCCCCCCCGGGACCTGTACTGAGACCTGTGTTGTTCATAAATGATCTGGAAAAAGGGGTAAACAATGAGGTAGCAAAATTTGCAGATGATACAAAATTACTCAAGGTAGGTAAGTCCAAAGCTGTCTGCGAAGAGTTACAAAGAGATCTCACTAAATTGGATGAATGGCAACAAAATGGCAGATGAAACTCAATGTTGATAAGTGCAGTGTAATGCACACGGGAAAACATCCCAACTATACATAAAAACGAATGGGGTCTAAGTTAGCTGTTACCATTCAAGAAAGAGATCTTGGAATAATTGTAGATAGTTCTTTGAAAACATCTGTTCAATGTACAGCAGCTTTGAAAAAAAGCTAACAATGTTAGGAACCATTAGGAACGGGATATATAAGACAGAAAAGATTATAATGCCACTATATTAATCCATGGTACACCCACACCTTGAACAGTGTATGCAGTTCTGGCCACCCCACCCCATCACAAAATATTTATATTAGAGTTGGAAAAAGGAAGAGCAAAGGACAACAAAAATGATTAGGCATATGGAACAGCTTCCATATGAGGAGAGAGTAAAAAGACGGTGTCTGTTCAGCTTAGAGAAGAGATGACAAGATGGAGGTCTATAAAATCATGAATGATGTGAAGAAAGTGAGTAGGGAAGTATTATTTACACCTTCACATAACACAAGAACTAGGGGTCACCTGATGAAATTAATGGTTTTAAACAAACATAAGGAAGTATTTTTTCACGTGATGCATAGTCAACCTGTGGAACTTTTTGCCAGGGGATGTTGTGAAGGCCAAAAGTATAACTCAGTTCAAAAAAGAACTAGATAAGTTAATGGAGGATAGGTCCATCAATGGCTATTAACCAAGGTGGTCAAGGATGCTAGTCCGTGCTCTTGGTGTCCCTAAACTTTTGACTTCCCGAAGCGGGAACTAGATGACTGGATGGATCACTCAATAATTGCCCTGTTCTGTTCATTCCCTTTGAAGCACCTGGCACTGGCCACTGTTGCAAGACAAGATACTGGGCTAGATAGATAATTGGTCTGACCCAGTATGGCCATTCTGGTGTTCTTATGTATGTATGATGCTGCTATAAGTAAATGTGCAGAGTAGAAATGCCCTGAGACAGAGACAAAGAGCCATTAGGTTGGAGAGATGACTGGGATGAGGAACACAGGAAGTGGTAGTAAGAGACAGGACTGGGAGAAGCTGACGAAAACTGAGGCAGAAGAGTCTGCCCACTGGAGAACACTCCCCTCCAGAGCCTAACTGGAATCCAAGATTCTTGAGTTTCAACATTTCTCTGCTGTTGGCAAATACCTATGAAACCGATTTGCAAAGTGGGTGTCTCATCTCCTTTTTCTTTTTGTCCATTTAGAGCAGTGGTTCTCAACCAGGAGTCTGGGGCTGTTTTGAGGGCCACAAGCAGGTATCGGGGAGTGGGGGGTCCACCAAGCATGGCTGGCATTAGACTTGCTAGGCCCCAGGCAGAAAGCCAAAGTCCTGCCACATGGGACTGCAGCCTGGGGCCCTGAGCCCCACTACCCGGGGTTGAAGCCGAAGCCTGAGCAACTTAGCTTCATGGTGCCCCCTGTGGTGTGGGGCTCCAGGCAATTGCCCTCCTTGCTACCCCCTAAAGCTGGTGCTTGCTTTTATATGCAGAAAAACAGTTGTTGTCACAGCTGGGCTGTGGAGTTTTTATAGCACGTTGGGGACAGTGGGGAGTGCTCAGAAAGAAAAAGGTTGAGAACCCCTGACCTAGAGGACAACTTTACTACTGCTTTCAGTTACTCTGTTAGCTCCAGCGGCAGAAGTCTATGTGGTGGATCTAAATGTTCCAGCCTTGCTGATGAATAAAGTGGATGTCAGTATGGTTTCACATGGTGAAATTTTCGTTTATTTAACTTGCTTTAAAAAATACCTAGGAAATTACACACAAAACTGCATTAAAAGAACATTAAGGTTACAAATCAAGCACTCAACGTTAGGAAATGCCAGAATTAAGATTGTTTGTGGAACCTTTAATTCAGCCCTCTTGTGTGTATGGATTATGATACAGTATTTAATTACATGATCATATACTACTTTTTCTACAGAACCCCTGATTTAGTGCACAGGATGGACTTGCTCTGGGGATGAATTGTGGTTGTGTAATGAATGAGGCTTTTGTCTGTATGCTCCACATCTCATTTGTTGCAGAAGTTGGAAGGTGTGGCGGCAGGGAATTGCCAGAAGAGAAGGGGTGGTCTCACTGTTAAAACAGTTGAATGCTGCTCTGTAGAACTAGATTCTATCCCTGCCTCTGCCACAGAGTTCCTATGAGATGCTAGTCAAGTCACTTTAACCAGACTTTTCATAGGCGGTCACTAACTGTGTGTTCCTCAGCTGCTTAAAGACAGAAGGTGGGTGAGGTAATATCTTTTATTAGACCAACCTCTGTGTGGGAGAGAGACACGCTTTCGAGCTACACAGATTCACAGGCCTTGAGGTCTGATTTGCAGAAGTGCTGAGCACTCACACGGCAACTGAAGTCAGTGGGAGCTGTGCTCTGGACATATAAAGTACTACACAATGTCGAGTACTCTGAAAAATCAAGTCCTAGGTGTCTCAGATTGGGCAACCAAAATCAGTGGATACTTTTGACCTTAATCTCTCTGTGGCTCAGTTCCCCATCTGCTTAATGGTGATAATAATACCCTCTCACCTCACAGCAGTGTTGTGAAAACAAATTCATTAATGTTTGTGAAGCTCTCAGATACTCAAGTGATGAGTGTAGTAGAAAGGCCCATGAGGAAATTATTAATTCTGTCTTCAGGGCAGGGTTTGAATAATGGAAGTAAGGCCTGGAGCCAATTTTAACAATGAGGCTAAAACAAAATATTGAATAGCTGCTAATTCAGTGAGCACTGTTCAATGAAACGTTAGGATCACCTCAGTTTTTTAGGTCCATTTTTTCTCTCTCAGGTCCTCATCATTTCTAGTTCTCAGTAGTTTATGATCAAGTAAGTATGTTCAGTAGAAAAAAAGCATAAGATAAATACATGGGGCTTTTTAAAGGAGAACTGGAAAAATCTTTTGCATGGATCATATTTGCCCAGTGAGATTCCAGTGTGGTTCAGCCAAAATCACAAGTTGTAAAAATGCCAGACTTTTCTGAGCACTAGAACATGCTGCACCTTTTGGAATAATTTATTACATTTCAACAGCTGCAACTCTGCAGAGGACAAGATACAACTAGCAAAAAAGATGAATGAACTCATGGAAGGCATGACTAGTAAGAATGAATTCTCATCCTCATGTCACTTGTTAATTATGTATCAGAGAAGATGACTCCTCAAGTATGGAGCATCACATCTAGCTTTGGGTGGACCTACAGATCGTTTCCTACCTGCCTTCACTTAATATTTCCACCACTGTCCTGTCACTATGCATATGGAAGAGCAAAACTACTGGGGGAGGGTTAGTGAGAAAGTTCTTTGGGATACTCTCTAAACTTAACATCTTCATTTTCCATAAAAAGTTTGTGTGATTTTTGGGTTCTCTTCAGCCTCCTACTGCAGAAGTGGAGTCCAGCTGCTTCTTCCATACATTCCTACAGTTACTTTTAATTGTTTATATTTTCAAGGCTAGTGCCACAAGGCAATCAGCTAGAAACCTACTTTTAAAAAGACCCATAAGGTTAAGATTCTCCTTTATCATGCTAAGTGTCCCACATCAGTGAGGCCCAAAGGCTGGCTCTACAGAGCACATTTCAGGTATTCTGGTACTAACAGACCTTATGTATTGGAGTTCACATGGTGCTTGCCTTCAATAGAAAATTAGGAAGTGTTAGGACATGACCTTGAGGAGCTGTATTAACTGATATGGTGCTAAATGTGTCTTTGCAGTAAGTGTAGATATAGACTGGTTGTGTTTAACATTGTGTCAGCTAATTGTGGGTAAACCTACTATAACCAGGGTTTACCCATGATCAGCTGACATGCTATTAAACAGTACTTGTCCCAATCTACACTGACTGTAAAGTCATGTTTTAACACCATGTTGTTTAACATGACTCCTCCAGGTTATGCCTAACCTGAGACCTGCCCTAACTTGTGCTTCTGCTACAATGGCCTCCTATGGGTCACTGTGAGCACTTCGGGTCTTGCAGAGGCTATGCAAGGACCCTTTGTGGTTGGGGATATTCCCTGAGGGAGAGTTTACTCTGGGCCTATGACTCCTTTGTGTCAGCCTCATTAGCACACGGGGCATAGTGCAACAATGAATTTGTCCCCTTCTATTTAGCCATACAACAGATAGAGCAGACCTAGTGGCAATACAAGCTTTCCAATGTGCCTCAAACCATCATCCCTAAGAATGAGTGTTTAGTTTTATTATACTTGTTGAGATAGCTGTAGCTGAGATCACCGAAGCCGTATCATTATAACCCTTTGCAATAGGGTGGTGGGTTATTTTCTTCTGAGTCACTCTATTGCCAGGTGCCATAACCCTGCATAAGAGCTATTATTTTGTTGGATTTAGCTGAAGAAATAAGGGCATTGGAGCCTCTCTCTGAGGTAGGGGGATCTAGGAACAAGCTAAAAAAAAAACAACAAACCCCAAAAAAGCTTTTCTTTGCTTGAGATTGAGCTTTATGTTTTGTTGTTTAAGTTAACACTAAATGAAGGAAAAGGAGTATCCAGTGAAGGTGTATTTTACTTGGAGCAGTCCACTTTTCAGTTGTTTGTAGCTTTGTTTGTTGCATGTTTTTATAAGGCACCCCGGGTACTCTAAATTTGTTGCTTTTGTGCAATTATAAATGACTAATCTTAATGATTTTATATATTCCCAGGAAAAGATGAAGGTAAAGTTCCCAGTTGCACAAATCAACTTAACTTAAGATTTAAAGAAACTATTTTAAATATCTTATAATAAACATATTCACAAACAAACAAAATGTATTAAACTATTAAAATTTTAAAACAATTCTTATCTTATTACTGAAATTCCTGAGTTTCTAATGATGGTTTCTCTGTTTAAAAAGTTCTTGTACATTTTTTCACCTCCTACTGTTCTATGCGTGCAGCCTTAACTCAGGATAAAAAAGTTTATTTTTGCTTGGTAATTTCATTAGTTTTTTTTTTTAATGTAATTGAAATCTTTGGTATGTGTTGGGAGACAGAGTGAAAGATACCCTATGGCACTCTTAAACTCTCAAGGGCTGGGGAAGCTAGGGAACAGGGAGTTCTAGATCACACTGGGTTGTAGGGAGCAGGGAACTTTCTGGAGCTTACAAACTCAGCATAGTTCCTACCTACCTAATCTCTGCATGCCAGCTCTTTTTTATTTGCCCAGGCTCTACCCTTCTCCTTTGCCTCCTAGCAGACATTCTGAAGTCCACGTGGTCAGCATTAACCAGCAGCCTACTGCAGGCACTGAGTTATTTAGCATATTCTGCAGATTTAAAGTCAGGAGGGAGGCAAAATAGGGGTTGGGAGCAGGAATTAAGATTCAGAGCATCTGGGAGTTGGAGAGCAGGGGCAGACAGGATAGCTAATGTGACACCAATTTTTAAAAAAGGCTCCAGAGGTGATCCCAGCAATCACAGGCAGCTAAGCCTAACTTCAGTACCAGGCAAATTGGTTGAAACTATAGTAAAGAACAGAATTATTAGACACAGATGAACGTGATTTGTTGGAGAAGCGTCAACATGGTTTTTGTAAAGGGTAATCATTCCTCACCAATCTATTAGAATCCTTTGAGGGGGGTCAACAAACATGGAGAAGGGTGTTCCGGTGGCTATAGTGTACTTGGACTTTCAAAAAGCCTTTGACAAGGTGCCTTTCCAAAGGCTCTTAAGTAAAGTAAGCAGTCATGGGATAAGAGGGAGGGTCCTTAGCTGAGTAACTGGTTAAAAGACAGGAAACAAAGGGTAAGAATGAATGGTCAGCTTTCACAGTGGAGAGAGGTAAGTAGTGGTGTCCTGTTCTGTGACCAGTGTTATTCAACATATTCATAAATAGGGCTAAAATTTTGTCACAGAGGTCACGGAAGTTACGGAATCCAGAGACCTCTGTGTCTTGAGCTCACCATGTGCGGGAACTGCAGGGTCCCGCTATTGCCTGTGATGGCTGGGAGCTGCGGGGCTCTGAGCTCCTACCCGCTGCGGGTGGGGAAGGGAGGGCCCCAGGAGCTCCTGGCCAGGGCCCCCCTGGGAGCTTCGAGCCGCTGTGGGGCCCCGCAATCCCTGGCTGCAACAGGCAGTGGGGCCCCTGGGAGCTTGGAGCCACTGCGGGCAGCCGGGGTGCCCCAGAGCTCCCAGACCCTGTGGAGGTGCCCTGCAGCTCCCAGGCAGGCCACCAGATGTGGTGTGGGGACCCTGCAGTTCCCCATTTTGTCATGCATATATTTAGTAAAAGTTGTGGGCTTTCATGAATTTTTCTTTATTGCCCATGACTTGTCTGTGATTTTTACTAAAAAGATGTGTGACAAAATCTTAGCCTTATTCATAAATGATCTGGAAACGGGTAAACAGGTGGGAAAATTTGCAGACAATACAAAATTACTCAAGATAGTTAAGTCTAAAGGAGACTCTGAAGAGTTACAAATGATCTCACAAAACTGGGTGGCTGGGCAACAAAATGGCAGGTGAAATTCAATGTTGATAAATGCAAAGTAAAGCACACTGGAAAACATAATCCCAACTATACATACAAAATAATGGGATCTAAATTAGCTCTTAACACTCAAGAAAGAGATCTTGGAGTGTGGATAGTTCTCTGGAAACATCTGCTTAGCATGCACCAGCAGTCAAAAAAGCAAACAGAATGTTAGGAACCATTAGGAAAGGGATAGATAATGAGGCAGAAAATATCATGCCATTATATAAATCCATGGTATGCCCATACCGTGAATAGTGCATGCAGTTCTGGTCACCCCATCTATAAAAAGATATATTAGAACTGGAAAAGGTACAGAGAAGGGCAACAAAAATGATTAGGGCTATGGAACAGCTTCTGTAGGAGGAGAGATTAAGAAGACTGGGATTTTTCTGTTTGGAAAAGAGTTGACTGAGGGGGAATATGATAGAGGTCTATAAAGTCATGAATGGGGTGGAAAAAGTGAAGGGAGAAGTGTTGTTTATTCCTTCACATAACACACAAACTGGGGTCACCTAATGCAATTAATAGGCAGCAGGTTTAAAACGAATAACAGGAAGTACTTCTTCATACCATGTATAGTTAACCTGTGGAACTTGTTGGTTGGAGCCACAGCACCCCACAATGAGTACAACAGCCAGAGGGGCTGGGATGGACTGCGAGGAGAAATGAGCCCTGTAGAGCATTCTGCAAGTGGAGAGGAGCAAATGGGTACGTAATTTATCTACAGAACAAGATACACAAGATTTAAAAATGTTGAGAGTTTAATGGAGTGGGATGCATAATAAAATCACATTATATTGATCTCATGTGCCACCAAATGTACATTCCCCACACGGTCTTGTCTGCACTAAGAAAAGATGTCAAAGTTGCTCTTGGCTTTAGAGCGAAATAGTTGTAGTAAGCAAATACAGACACCAACCACTTGGGTCACTGTAATAAAACTAGTAAGTTAAGGACTTACATAGGTCCAAAAGATTTGAAGAAGATAATCAAATGCAAGCACTAGTCACTGAAAACAGTTGAGGAGGTCATATCTAGACTTTGAAATGAAAGAATGAGGACACTGGAGATTTTCTATTAACTATTTTTTATGGAAGACTGGTTTAGACAAATATTAATTTTTCATGAAAAAAGATTGCTTTCTATGGAAAATGTCAACATTTTGTGAAATAAGAGAACAAAGACACCCCCCACACATACACAAAAACTGAACATTTTTGTCTAACTACTGAAAGTCTTTTGGATGAAATTTGAAAATTTTGATTTTGGAAGTGCCATCACACCACCTCGTGGGACTTGCAGTTCAGGTGCCTTGTGCTCCCAATCTGCTCTATTGGCTGGACTCCCCAGCCTGACAATGTCACCAATTATGCACAGCAAGAGCTCAGGAACTGAGGAAACTCTGGTGCCACCTGGGAGATGTAGTTCAGCTAGGGATCCCAGTCTTTAGAGGAGAATGGAGCATGAGGTGCCTGAACCAGAACTTTCATAAGGCAATGTAGCAGCATTTCCAATAGAAAGTTTTGCGTTTTAGCAAAAAAAAAATTGGTTTTAGATTTTTTTGCCAAAAAGTTGAATTTTTCCATGGAGTGAAAAACCCATTTGTAGGCTTTGACCAGCTGTAGAAAGAATATTTCCCATCTTTGATGCAAGCCAAATGTTTTGGCAAGTTGAACTCAATACAAGTGATCTTCTCTGAGATCCTTCCTGTCCTGTGAGCAAAGAAAGGCAGAAGATTCTGGAAGTGAGCCACTGGATAGGTAAGTGGTGCAGGGTAGAGGGCGTTGGTTTTGTGGAACATTGGTCCACTTTCTATAGGGACTGGGGCTGTATAGCTTGGAAGTTATGAGCACTCAGCACAAAATTGAGACATTGAGAACAAAAGAACCAAAGGACATGAAGATAAATTCTTTAATTGCCTGTACACCCATGCTAGGAGCCTGGGTCACAAACAAGAGGAATTGGAATTACTCATTTATGAGCATAATTTTGATCTATTTGGTATTACTGAAACTTGCTGGGTTGATTCACACAATTGGAATGTTAAAATCAATGGTTCTGACCTATTTAGAAAGGATTGAGTAGGCAAAAATGGAAGGGGTGGCTCTCTATGTCAAAAATGGTATTATTTGTTTCCAGGTGGTCATTGATAACACAAAGAAAATGATCTTGAATGTTTATGGATCAATGTTCTATCAGATAAAACACAAGAACAAGTGTTAGTTAGTGTCCACTACAAACTACCCAATCACTAGGGAACAGAATGACTGCCTCCTTATACACCAATCCATAATGTATAGGAAAAAGCTGCATGATCATGTGGGATTTCAATCTGAGTGAAGGTCTGGAGGTCTCCTGCTGCCAGTACTAAAAGCATCCTTGGAATTTTTAAATATTATAGACGATATTTTCCTAACTAAAAGGTGATGCAGCCAACCCCGGGAGAATTCTTGACAGAGCTTTGATAGGGCCAGTTTCACAAAGCTAGAATCAGCTGGGAGAAAAAATTTAATCAAATACATGTGAATGATAATTGGGAATCATTCAAGAACACTTTACTAGCTGGCCAAAAAGTCACAATTGAGGAAGAAGGCCAGACTGGTTAAAAAACTGACATGGTTTAGCAGGGAAGTGAAAGCAGCTATAAAAATAATATATATAAAACAAATGGAAGAAAGAAGAAGTTAATAATAATGAATAGAATTCAGAAGTTAGGAATTATTGAAAAGTGATAAGGGAAGCAAAGGGCCACAAGGACACATCTATGTCCAACAGCGTTCAGGACAATGAGGAGGAGGGCTATGGTCCATTACTAGACGGAAATGATAGAATTATCAACATCAATGCAGCATTCTGTTCTGTATTTGGGGAAAAAACATGATATAGTTTCTGGAGGATGTTTAACAGAAGCTACTAAAGTTATACATTTTAAAATCAGCAGGTCCAGATAACTTGCATCCAAGAGTTTGTTTTAAAAGACCTGGCTGCGTAGCTAGCTGGGCCATGACCTTTGATTCTGAAAAAGTCTTAGAGCACAGGGCACGTTATAGAAGACTGTAAGAAAGCTACTGTTGTGTCAATTTTTTTAAAAAGGGTAAATTATAAGCCTGTCAGCCTGACATCAGTCCTAATGGCAAGATGATGGAGCAATTGATACAGGACTTGATAAATAAAGAATTAAAGGAGCATAATATAAGTAATGCAAATCAACATGGGTTTATTGAAAGTTGATCCTGTCAAAGTAACTTGATCTCTGTTTTTGATGAGATTACAAGTTTGATTGATAAAGGTAATAGTGTTAACATAATGTACTTAGACTTCTGTAAGGCATTTGACTTGGTACTGCATGACATTTTGATTAAAAAATGAGAATGATACAACATTAATGTGGCACATGGTAAATGGATTAAAAACTAGCTAACAGAGGTATCAAAATGTAATTGTAAATGGGGAGTAATCATCAAGCGAGTCTATTTACAGTGGGGTTCTGCAGTGATTGGTGGTTCTTCCTACACTATATGACATTTTTATCAGTGACCTAGAAGAAAAGATAAAATAATCACTGATGAAGTTTGCAGATGACACAATAATTGAGGGAGTGGTAAATTATGAAGAGGTCAGGTCACTGACTCAGAGGGATCTGGACCACTTGGAAAACAGAGCACAGGCAAACAATATGTGTTTTTAATATGGCTAAATGAAAGCATATACACAAGAATAAAGAACGCAGGCCATAATTACAAGATGGGGGACTCAATCCTGGAAAACAGTGATACTGAAAAAAAATGTGGGAGTAATGGTGGTGAATCGGCTGAATGTGAGCGCCCAGTGTGATGCTGTGACAGGGGCCTCTACTCCATGCAGGTTGGCACTTCCTCCTGCCCATTCGGGGCATTAGCTCTGCCAGGCCGATGCCACTTCCAGTGGTTACCCTCCACCACTCTCAGCCTGCAGCCCCTCTCTCACTCCAGAAACCTCAGTGTCCTCTTCATGACTTGGCCCGCTGGCCAGGTCACCGAGTGGGTGGTTTCCCTTTCTGGGGTTGGAAAGTCGCTTCCCTTCAACAGGCTCAGGCAGTTCCTATTCATGGTCCCGCCAATGCCCTTTTGCAGTGTTATGGTTGGGAAACCCAGGCCCGCCCTCTATTCTAGGTTCTGGCTCAGGGACCCAAGTCAGCAATCAAGGTCTGTTCCATTCCAGACCTTGCTGTGTATCCCTGAACCCTTTCCTAAACTTCTGGCTCTCCCCTCCTCCTCTCGGTTTGCCATCCTCAAAACTCCCTCCTCCCAGGGAGTAACTGTATGCCACTTGCCTCTGTAGCCCCAACACACCACCCTTCCCTGAGGAAGGGACTGCAACCTACTTCCCTGCAGCCTCCTTCTGCTGTCTGCTCCCTGGCTTTATGGAAGCCCTGCCTGTTCCTTCACAGGTGAGCTTCTTCTAATTAAGGCTCTTTTCTCAGCCTTGATTCCCCCCAGTTTGCTGCCTAGTAGGTTAATTGGCCCCTCTGCCCTACCTTAACCTTTTCAGGGCAAGTGTGGCAAGGACACCCCATCACTAATGCAATACTGGGATGCATAAACAGGAGAATCTCAAGGAGGAATAGAGAGGTTATTTTACCTCTGTATTTGGCACTGTTGGAATAGTGTGTCCAGTTATGGTGCTTCTGATTCAAGAAGGATGTTGATAAATTGAAGAGGGTTCAGCCACAAGAATGATTAAAGATTTAGCAAACCTGCCTTATAGGGTAGACTCAAAGAGCTCAATCTATTTAGCTTATCAAAGAGAAGGTTAAGTGGTGACTTGATCACAGTCTGTAAGTATCTACATGATACTTTTTTTTTTTTTAGTGTTACAGATTACTGTAAATGTAAGGAGTGTTTCAAGCTGATCTGCCAGTGGCAGAAAAAGAAGCAGTTCAGTGGTATTGATTATCAGCTTTGTTTATTATGCCAAAAAAGTTGTAATGAGGCACTTGCTAAGACATCCGCATCCAGACAGAAATTACTGGAATTGATCTGCAAATATTATACACATTGTTATACAACATTCGTTACATAATATAATTAATTACAATCCCGAAGTAATTTATTACAAAATCTTTTTTTTTTACGTTGGTCTTGATCATTTTTAGGCATCAGAGTGGAGACAAAAAGTACCAACTAGTACAGAGGTTGGGAAAACTTTTTGGCCTGAGGGCTACATCTGGGTATGGAAATTATATGATGGGCCATGAATGCTCAAAAAATTGAGACTTGGGGTGCGGGAGGGAGTGGGGGCTCTGGCTGGGGGTGAAGGCTCTGGGGTGGGGTCAGAAATGAGGAGTTCAGGGTGCGGGAGGGGGCTCTGGATTGGGGCAGGGGGTTGGGGTGCCAACCGGGGGGTGAGGGCTCTGGCTGCGAGCTCTGGGGTGGGGGCTGGGGATGAGCGGTTGGGGGTGCAGGATGGTGCTTCAGGCTGGGACTGAGGGGTTTGGAGGGTGGGAAGGGAATCAGGGCTGGGGCAGGAGGTTGGGGTGCAGTAGGGAGTCAGGGGTGCAGGCTCCGTGCAGCGCTTATCTCAAGCAGCTCCCAGAAGCACTGGCATGTTCCCACTCTGGCTCCTATGCGGAGGCGTGGCCAGGCGACTCTGTGCGCTGCCCTGTCTGCAGGCATTGCCCCGTAGCTCCCATTGGCCACGGTTCCTGGCAACTGGGAGTAGCGGGGGTAGCACTTGGGGAAGAGGCAGTATGCCGAGCCCCCTGGCTGCCCCTACGTGTAGGAGCTGGAGGGGGGACATGCCACTGCTTCTGGGAGTCACGTGGAGTGGGGCAAGCCCCTGACCCCGCTCCCTGGCTGGAGCACCGGAGCAGGGCAAACCCCTGACCCCACTCCCCGGCGAGAGCTTGAGGGCTGGATTAAAATGTCTGGAGGGCCACTTGCGGCCCCTGGCCGTAGTTTGCCCATACCTGAACTAGTAGCTGAATCTTTGGAGAATACCACTGCAGAGGACCAGGTTAAACATAACATTTGGTGGCACCTTACATGCTATAAGAAGTGTACCCATAAATTGAATTTGGCAGAGGGAGAGGAAGTACATTGAGCACCATGAAAAAAAGATGCCGGGACAAGTGCCAACTGTGGTTGAGATTCACATTATGCTAGGACCATGGCATGTATTTCGAGAGCACACACTTCTTTTGAGGTAAGCCTGAAGGTATCCATTAAGCACAGTTTCCACATGTGAGACAGGTGAGAAACTGTAGGAATCAGTCACTGTTAGTGAGACTGTTGCATGGAAAATAAAGTGAGTGCATTGACCCAAGAGATGCCCATGCATACAATGTTGAGTAGTACATAGAGTGCTACAACAAGAATTCATGTAATGTATTGCATTAAAAAGGTAAAAGCAACGGAAACAAATACTGATTATACTACTGCAAACGGTGCGACTCGGTTGGACTTCATACATTGTCTTGCAGAGCCTCTAATGGTGGCAATGGCTGATGCAGAGGCTAAAGTACAGAGAAATATGTGCTTTGAATGGGACTGAAGAGGCACAAATGCTTAGCAGAAAGGCTTTTAAAGCACTGACTGAGATTAGTTGTGTGATGTAGTTTTCTATCTGCAGAAGGCCAAGCACACCATGTCACATTCTCACTATTATGCACAGTCAAAGGGGCTAGCATGAAATTCAGCACAGATAGCAAAGCACTGGGAAGGAGCGCTGTAGGATTTAAGGGAGTTATATTCTGCATTCTTAAAATATAGGAATACACTTCACACGGCTTTATTAAGATCACCTGTTCAGAGATTTTTTGAGCAGAAGAGAAAAACTTTTCTGCCCACAGCTGAAAAGCTTCTTGTGGTAAAGACAATCGTGAAGTAGCCACAAAACATTTCTAACTCAGAACAGAAGATAAACGTTAACAGTTACTACCTTTGCAAGTTGGAGCAAATGTTAGAGTCCAAATAATGGTTGGCAAACTGCCAAGGTAACAGCTATAACCATCACAAAATGCCATACAGTGTAACCACGCCCAAAGATCAGTGCTACAGGAGGAATAGAGGACATCTAAGCAAAACCAAGGAGGACATTCCAGAGGCTGTGTGTTTGAGGATATTCAGATTGCTCCTGTCAGTGCTCTTGTTTGAATAAAAGTAACCCACCCACCAGTAACTGATGGCAAAAAGCACCCAGAACAGAAAACACAGGTACCAGGTGACTTATCTACTAATTGACTAAACAGGCCCCTAAGGAAGTGACTGCTTTGAGAAGAAGTGGCCATGTGATTGGAAACCCCTTGAGGTGGTACACGGAGAGTGGTTATTGGCATCTATTCTAGAAGATGCTAACAATCCTCTCATCTCACTGGGTGGCTCAGGTAGCGTACCCTGAGTTCCATCCTCAGTGTCTCCAGTTGTGCATGGTTTCGTTACCTGTTTGTTTCTTCATATTTTGCAGGCTTCAGCTAGATAAAAGGGAAAGTCCTTCTTACATTTCAAACTGTAGTACAGCACTGTGGTGATTTTTGGAGCTACAGCTGATATAAAAGTAGAAGATGAATATCCATCATTTTCATTAATTCCACAAATTATTACACCAGAGATTGAAGATGGTGAAAGTTTTACAGGACAACATTTTCCTAGGTCTTGTCTTTTTTTATATTCTAGAAAATGTAGTGAGATCTATAAGAAACCCTCTCTCCTTAAGACCATACATGAGCTTTTCCATTCTAAGAATCTCCTATTCTGCTGAAACATGAGATGTTATTGTTAACCAACGTGGGCCCTTCTAGAATTTGGGGTAATGTTAGAAAGTGTGAGAGCAGTTTTGTGTTTTAGAGTGGCCAGATCTTTTTTTATGTAGGAAACAGTTTTGTGTGTTATCATTTATAGATGGACACTGTTGATAGAACCCTGTATATTCTGTGACCATAGAATTTGTTTCTGAATCCACCCTCGCCATAAAATCAAGTATTTCCAAAGAAGGAGAGAGTGTAAAAAGAGGCTGTATTGTTTTCCTGAGTCTGCAGCCAACTTTAAGTAATAGCTCTGAGATGTGAATTGCCCTCTGTTCATTAACTCTGAAACCTCGTGGTGACAGTCAACATGATTTCATTGCTGATTATTTTTGCAGAAATATCAAACTAATGAGCCTATTCTACATTTCAAATACCTCTCATGACTTTCCTGATGCCATAAACCTCAGCTGTTCCCTAGTCAGATGCCAAAATCTTCAACTTCTTTCTGACAACTTCTACACTATGCATTTCTGAGTACAAAATTCTGTATCACTGTGAAAATGTAGGGGTGATATAAATACAATGCATTTACTATCAAAATTAATAGCAGAAGGAATATAGTAGCTTACTGTGTTATATATTTTCATATGTTCTTCATTAAAAAATACTAGGGTTTAATGAACTGGATTCGGGTCTAGAGTTTCTTATGTGCTGCACCAGAACACACCAAAACAGTGGGTCTTGCTGCAGGTGTGGATCAGGCTTGCTGGAGGGTACATGGTGTCCTGACTGTTAATTGATATGTTTTATATGTAGTCATTTTCCAAAAAGAAAGGGACTGGAATTAATGGAAAGAATTCTGTAATGTGATGGCACCCTGTAACCTTGGCCCCATGTCATGTGATATAGTAGAGTACTCAGTTAAGTACAGTCTCGTATCAGCATGCCAGCATTATACACAGAAACTCCCCTTCCCCCCTCCACTTCCAAAAAAAAAAATCAATATTGGAATAGTTCTTTATATAATTACCCAGGAGATGCTGAAGGTTGGGCTCCTCTTCTCCATTCGGTCTATTTCTTCTGAAAGGCGGAACTTTGTTGGTCAGTGTTACAAATAGCTGGATGCTAGATATGACTCTCCCCTCTGTCCTTCCTTGTCTAAGTGGAATGAAGAGTTTGGCACCTTACTGCAAAGATGTCACCATGAAAAAACATACTATATAACTCACTCAAAGACTAATTCAAAATGAAATTTTGAACAGATTATCCTGTGAGCCAACCAGGTTCCGGGTGCCAAAGCCTAGAGTATTTCTACACTGTAGTTGGGAGCAAGCCTCCCAGCCTGTGAAGACATGTTCACGTTTGTGGAGCTTGAACTACTGTTCGAAAAATAGCAGCGTGGTCATTCAGGCTTGGGCTGGAGCTTGACCTCTGTAGCCTAGGGGGTCAGGTGGGCTTGAAAACATGAGCTGGAGCATCCATATTGCTATTTCTAGTGTGCCAGCTGAAGCCCCGCTCGTGTGAATCTGTTTACTAGGGCTGGGAGAATGACTCTATCCTGCGACATATCCTGAGAGAATCACAAATTGCTGAAGATGTCACCACTCACCCATCAGGCTCTCTCATATTCTTTGCTCTTCCCTAGAGCTATTCCCAGCATCAACATGGACAACCCTCTGTATGTACATTACAGAAACTCTGAACTTCCCTGACATCCATTAAACTCCGTTTCCTCAGTCTTGAAGACAGACACGTTCAGGCAAGAATGCTCACGTAAAAATGTATTATTCTCTCCTCTCTTGACTGCAGTTTGTTTAGAAGGAATTGCCTTGCAGACAGCTGCCTTGTAGATAGCTCAAGGCTGCTGTAAAAACCTATTGTTTTATACAGCTATTAGTATTTCAAAATCTGATACTCGCCTAACACTTAGTACTGTTTTGTAAGTCACAGCTACAATAGAAATGTGTAAAATACTGTAGCATAGTCAGGGCTCAGGTGTTTTTACCACTGGGTGACACAAGTGATTTAAAGTTCCCTTTGCCTTTGTAGCAAATACACCACTGCTAGCATTGGTGCAGTTGCCCCTTTGCTGGAAGTATGAGCAGAATTTTTTTTAGTGTAGACAAGTCCTTAGAGACTTCTTCTGTCCTACACTTCTTAGGAGCACAGGATGCAAGTAAATTGAATATTCAACTGACAGCCATTACACTAACAGATTGCTATTGTTCAGTTATTTCCCTCCAGCATAATCTTTATGTGAATAGAGCTGCCAGTGTGTTTTATAGAATAACCTTTTATATCGTTAATATCCACAACTATTTTTTCCCTTCAAAAGTGATTCATGCCTTGTTGCAGATAGAAAAGATATAAAGCTTTATTCTGTAATCACACAAGAAGCCCTATTCATTCACATTTTATGCTGCAAAACTAACCCTTTATCTTCTGGGTCGGAGTTGATTGCATGGCAGCCATTATCCAAAGTCTGTCTTAGTACGTCTGAACTGTGGGTTGTGATAGGGGCACAATTAGAACAAAACTTCAGGCTTGAAAGAGTGAAATAAGTATGTTTCTTCTGGGAGTGCTCAATCTTTCCAGTGTTAATATTCATATATAGTGGGTGTTAGTCACCAGCCTCTAATCACAAGAAGAGCCTGTTCAAGCTAAGTTGGAGACCAGATTCCCAGATCTGATAATAGAAAGACTCCCCTTTTAGGCCTCATATTGATTAGGATTTAAAGTGTGATGTTCGATCATGTTCGCTAGCTCAGTCTAACACATTCTAAAACTGTAGTCATGACAAGGCAAGCTGTAGTGTAGCACAGTGGTTCTCAACCAGGGGGACACATACCCCTGGGGGTACGCAGAGGTCTTCCATGGGGTACATCAACTCGTCTAGATATTTGTCTAGTTTTACAACAGGCTACAGAAAAAGCACTAGCAAAGTCAGTACAAACTAAAGTTTCATACAAACAATGACATGTATATAGAGCAGTATAAACTATACACTGAAATGTAAGTACAATATTTCTATTCCAATTGATGTATTTTATAATTACATAGTAAAAATGAGAAAGTAAGCAATTTTTCAGTAACAGTGTGCTGTGACACTTTTGCACTTTTATGTCTGATTTTTGTAAGCAAGTAGTTTTTAAGTGAGGTGAAACTTGGGGGTACACAAGACAAATCAGACTCCTGAAAGAGGTACAGTAGTCTGGAAAAGTTGAGAGCCACTGGTGTAGCATATACTAAGTAGCAAAGTTAAAGCCAAGGGGCATGGGGAGGTGGGCAGTGGCAGCAGTGAGGAAAGGACTTTCTGCAGTAACTTTAAAAGTTACTTATTTTTGTCATTGGTGGCAAGCCCCAAGTACTCCTTTACTTGACAATTCTTGAAGAGTCTAGCACATTTTCAGATGCAGTAAAATAAGTAAATAGTAAGAATTAGTAACTGGCAAGGTGCAGCATGTTAGTACAATTAAAAAGATGTCAGGAATTCTTTGATATGGCAGCAAAGGAGGCAATGTGCTTTTGGGCTTCCTGAGCAGAGACGTCCTATCATGGAATCAGGAGGCAATAATCTTCCTCTTATCAGCTCTAATGAATCTGTATCTGGACTGTGTTGATTCCTGAACATGTTAGTACCAGAAAGATATTGACAATTTGGAAAGAGTTCAGAGAAAAGCAACAAACAGGGCTAGGGGGAACTGGCTTATATTGAAACAAAAAGAGCGTTGGAATAAGTACGTCGCGCAGGGGTGTGGAAAATTCCTCTCGGGGCGGTGGAGTATCTACTCTGATGGGAGAAGCTCTCCCGTGGGCATAGGTAGTGTCTTTGCTGCAGAGTTGTAAATGTAGACAAGCCCTCAGGATGGACGTAATCATCCTTTAGTACTGATGAGAAGCGCAGTAAGGAAAGTAACTGAAATACTTCCCTGATTGATTGTATTTTCTAAATGGACAACCTACCCTAATTCTCAATTACTGAGTCTTCAATCATTGATATATTTTGCTTTCCACAACCAACACTTTGTACAACTTTTCATGAGTGAAGTACCCAAATACTTGGATGCTAATATCTAAACTATATTCTTAAATTTATTCACCTAAATTTGGGTTATTGCTGATTATGTACCATATGACTTTTAAAAACAAACTTTGTATTTGATGATAATCCAAGCACTATACCCAGATGTACAGACATTCTTTTCTCAACCTGTGTATTATATAATTTTAACATTAGCTTTAATAAATTTTTTAAATTGGATGGCTGTAAACAGTGAGGATGCGGAACAGCTATTTAGGTTGGTACCAGGCCATAATTTGGGACAAGAGGGGTAAAATTGAAAAGATAAAATTTAGGCTGAATATTAGGAAAAATGTGTTGACACTAAGCTGCCTTAGAATGTGGACTAGTATTTCTAGGGCAGTGGTGGAAGCTCCATTGCTTGGGACATTTAAAATTAGATTGGAAGGGGACCGAATGTGTTACCAGTGGGGGAACACACACGAGGAGAGTTAACTCTCAGAAGCCAGATCAAAAAAGAAGAATAGTCACTATCCTAGGATGTGCTCCTAAGTGCTAGTTTTGGCTCCACTGCAATCCACAGAATTCCACCAAACCATATAGGCACTGGAACTGACTCAGCACCGGGATTGTCAGCGTAGCAGTTCCCTCGGTGCCTTTGTTTTTGCTTTGGGGCATGCACGTGTTTCTCTAGGTGTCTATCTCTGCCTACGCCCCAGGGTGATTCACAAAGCTGGGGGAGATAGGCATTCGTCTGCCTAACTCGTGGGTGGGGACCAAGTTGGTTGGGAGCTCAGAAGCCATCTACTGGCTCAGATCCCCTTCAGAATCTGGCGGCTAGAGGAGCTGGTGGTGGTGCCAGTGCCAACCTTATAACATTTAGCCAGTGATTAGAGTACTCACCTGGGATGTGGGAGACCCTGGTTCAATCCCCCCTCCTTGTCTGAGGGGTAGGAAGGATTTGAACATGAGTTTCCCACCTCTCAGACAAGGCTCTAACCACTGAGCTATGGGATATTCTTAGGTGGGGCTCCCTCAGTTTCTCCTGTTGAAGCTGTTCTGCTGTGGAGAAATAATTAAATAATTACTTGGGAAGGGGACTGGACCCAGGGTCTCCCACATCCCAGGTGTGTCCCCTAAACACTGGACTGCCAAGCCATTCTCTCTCGCTCTGTTCTGGCCCAATAGCTAAGTATTATTCACAGTGGAACAAAAGCAGCAGGAGAGACTAAGGGAGCCCCCCCTCCCCCAAATCAAGCTATCCCATAGCTGTGTGGTTAGAGCACTCTTCCGAGAGGTGCAGGAGACCCCTGTTAAAATTCTCCCCCCGCTTCTGCCTGAGGAATTGAACCTGAGTCTCCCATGTCCCAGGCCAGTGTGCTAACCACAGGGCTAAAAGGTATAAAGTGGGTGCTGCCACTTCCTCCTCCGCTAGCAGTTTTGCATGATGTGAGGCAGGCACCTAACTCGTTCCTTCAAGAAACGTGTTGGGCGTCCAAGTCAGCCGACTCCAGGAGAGGGTTCCCGGTTGTGAGTTGCAAGCAGAGAGAAGCACCTCCAGGGCCCAGACTTAGGAGCCTACCTCATTAGCTTAGGTGACTCTCTGCCTATTGTGCTGGCTTTTTGAATGTGGATTGCATTCTAAGGCTCCTATGTTTCCCCTTTCATTGCATAGGGAGCCCAGGGACCTAACCCCGGCTTTGTGGATCATAGTGTTGTTCCTGGAATTTTCTAGCTGCCTAAAAGTTAGGTGTTGCAATGCCCTATTCAAGAGAGAATCCCAGGCATGGAGCATGTCTGTCCCACAGAGAGACAGAGGGAGAGGAGAACTGGCTACTAACTTCCTTTTTGCAGCACGTGCTGGGAATGGAAAGAGTTTTGGGCCCTATATAGCATAGCCAGTCCCACCTCTGTCAGTGCTGGAGACGACATGCAACCCCAAGGACCAGAGATACTTAGACCTGGTGGAGACATACAAGTATGTGTTTTCCTTTGGAAAAAAAGTCGTAATTCTTAAAAAGATGACTTTAGAGACTTTGCTCACTGTGGCCCAGCTTCAGCAAAGCACTGAAACATATGCATCAATGGCACTGAATCCCATGCTTAACATTCAGAGCTTTGCTGAATTGGGGAATTGCATTCTGTGTAATTTGGAGTGTTTCTGTTGGTGTGGAAAGCACCCTGAGGTTTCAAAAATGACTAATCTTTATCCCAGGGCATCCTAAATCATTGCTGTGACTGATGATACACCCCATACCTGTGAGCATCCCCCTAAGTGCCCCTCCCAAGCCCCTGGGAACTTGGGGGCCATTGCCAGATGGCATAGATTATAGCAGCCGAGGACGGGTATAGAATTGGCACCAGAACAGGGAAGCTGCATCTGACTCCTTTGCAGCCCTGCCCAGCTGTGCCTGGCAGTTAGTAGGTACAGGATGGAATGTTCAGCAGACAGGTGCCTACATGTTACAGACACTGACATTACAAGGTGGGTGGTTTGGAGATGTGGATTTCAAGTGTGTAATCATTGTGATGTTTTACACAGTCCTGAGAATGAATATCAACAGTGTCCCAACCACACATTCATAGAAGTGTAGGGCTGGAAGGGACCTGAAGAGGTCATCTGGTTCACCCCCCTACACTGAACAGGACAGAATATACATAGACCATCCCTGACAGCTGTTTGTCTGAACTGTCCTTGAAAACTTCCATGGCAAACTTCCATGGGGGGGGCGGGGGGAACGGATAGCTCAGTGGTTTGAGCATTGGCCTGCTAAACCCAGGATTGTGAGTTCAATCCTTGAGGGGGCCATTGGGGATTGGTCCTGCTTTGAGCAGGGGGTTGGACTAGATGACCTCCTGAGGTCCCTTCCAACCCTGATATTCTATGATTCTATGAAACAACAATGTTGTTTCTAGTAATTTTATTAAATGGTGTGAATTTGATGATTGCACATATTTAACAACCCAGGCATGCCTATCAAATATTAATATTCAAAATAATTGGATAGATATGCTGGGTTGGGGTTTTTTTGGGGGTAGGTGAATGTACTTTGTCTAAGTATTGAATAAATGGTAACAATATCTAAATAAAAATTTGTCCTCTGTTTGGCTGATTGGGGCTTTCATTTTTCCATAACAACCACTTTCCATATTTTTGAACCATCCTTCTAGAGCTGGACTATTTTACTTTTTCTAGTGAGAGGCTATTGGGAGTCTTGCAGCTACTAGCAGACAAGAGATTAATGATACATTTCCTATTGAGTGACCTTTTCTACTAGGAAGCCCTAGGACTATTACCAAAGGATCATTTGGTAATAATTATTCCAATATTTTGTGATATTTGGCTACAAATTGCACCCCAGTATTCTTTAATGACTGGATATGTTCATATATGCATAAAATTTGCTCTTTCACTGCAATTTCTCCAACATTAATCACCATTCAATCTAGATATATACTTTAACCTGACTGGTGTGAGGTACCACTGAAGGTGTAGTGTACAGAAACTTTATATTATTGTACTACAGACTGAAATTGCTGGTCTTGGTCCAGATCAAACCCTGTGTTGGGGTAACTTGTCTATCCAGGTTCTTTTTTCGAGTGTCAAATAGGCCCTTTTTTTTCCAAGGAAAGTTGTCTGTAAAGATTGATATAAATCTAGTTATTTTTTTGTTTCTTAATTAACCAGACACCGTTGCTTCTGTTAAAGTTAGCTTTTCCAGACAGTTGAAAAACATAATCTCTGATTTGAAAGTATTGGTACCAGGAAGAGTAGGCCAGTTAAAGTCTGTTTTGATCTTTAAATAAGTTAGAAAAGTTTCTTTGATGAATAGCTGGCTAGCCATGTGTATTCCATGGCTTTCAACTCTTTAAACTCTCTGGTTCATGATTTAGGTTGAGGTCTGGATTGTTTGCAAAAGTTGTCATTGGTGGGGAAAGTAACTTATTTTATTTTTAGTACTATCCCAAAGACATAGAGTAGCCTTCGCTAAAGAATATATATAAATTTCTGGAGGGTGTAATTGTTTTTTATTAATCCATGGTAGCCTAGCAGTGTTTACACTGCCACAATTTTCGGTTCACTAAAGACCCAGTGAAAGCAGCAGAATCCTGTGGCACCTTATAGACTAACAGATGTATTGGAGCATAAGCTTTTGTGGGTGAATACCCACTTCTTGACACTTTGCCACTTTCACAGATCCAGACTAACACGGCTACCTCTCTGGTAAAGACCCAGTGTTGGGCTGGGTTAGAGCACTCCCAATCCACTACGGCTTTGAGCTGGCCGGCTTGATAGAACCATAAAATATTTGGAACAGCTAGTCCACCCTGTTTAGTGGGTCTTAACAAAGTATGTGCACTCACTCTTGGGTCTTCTCTTATTCCATATATCGTAAATTCTAACATCGTCATCTGTATTCCTGCTAGGGCTTTATCTGGGAAAATTACAGGAAGATTTTGAAACAAGAAAGATATCCTTGGCAAAATGTTCATTATGACTGTGGCTATTCTTCCCAACCAAGAAATTGCATACTTCCCCTGGCACTCTAGATCTCTTGATGTTTCTGAAATAATGGTTTGGCATTTAAATAACACAGCTTTTCTATGTTGTTTGAGTTTGGAATTCCTAGGTATGCTGTAGGATTTGTTACCCATTTGTACCCAAATGTTTTCTGAAGGAATGACTTCTCAAAGGCTGGCAAATTTATAGCTAGCATTTGGATTTGGCTTAATTTACTTTAAATCCAGATGCTTTCCCAAAGCCATGGATATTTTCAGATACTAATTTTAGGGAAATATTTGGTTTAGATAAAAAGAGTGTTACATTACCTGCATATAAAGCTATTTTCTGATGTGTTCCTGCAAGTCTTATTCCTGTTTTGGATTAATTGTTCCTCATCCTCTGTGCGAAAAGCTCCAGGGCCAGTGCAAAAAGTAAAGGAGCCAATGGACATCCCTGCCTAGTCCCGCTGTGTAATTCAAACAGAGGAGATGTAACCCCATTCAGTGACACAGCTGCTTTTGGACTGGTATAGAGATCAGTTGTCCATTTAAGGAACTTGGGGTCAATGTCTGTATGGAACAGGACTTGAAACAAAAAGTTCCACTCTATTCTATCAAAAGCTTTCTCTGCATCAAGTGATAAAAAAAATTGATCTTTTTTTTTTAATATGGAATTATGGATGATTTCAAGTACTCTCCAAATATTGGCTGACATTTGTCTAGTCTTAAGGAATGCAGTTTGATCTGAGTTTATATAAACTGAATATATGGACTGCAATCCATACTAGTATTTTTGTAAAAATCTTTGTCACGAGTCTGCAGTGATATGGGTCTATAAGAGCTGCGTATGGTAAGATCTTTTCCAGTTTTAGGGAGAACAGCCACAGTAGCTGGAAAGCCATCGGGGTCCTGGAGTTTTACTACTTTTCATGTTTGCTATTGCCCCTAGGATTTCTTCTTCTCTTGTTTCTTTATCTAAAGTTTCTTTTTCAGTTTTGCTTATATTTGACAAGCCTGCTACTGCCAGATATTTTTGAATAATTTCAGAGCTTGGAGTAGCTGAGGTATAGAGGTTTTTATAATAAGGACAAAGGAGCAAAAGTATATAACTGTCCTTTCCTGATTGTTTTTAATTGGTGGAATAATACATTGCTCTTGAATCTCCTTGAACTTTTCAGCCACCATCTTATCACACTGATTTCCTTTTTCATAAAATATCTGCTTTGAATACCTAAGGGCCTTTTCTGGGGCATATGTCAGTGGTACTCAACCAAGGATACACAGAGGTCTTCCGGGGGTATATCAAGTCATCTAGATATTTGTGTAGTTTTACAACAGGCTACATAAAAAGCACTAGTGAAGTCAAATTATGAAACTAAAATTTTATACAGACAAAATGAGAAAGTAAGCAGTTTTTCAGTAACAGTGTGCTTGATACTTTTGTGTTTTTATGTCTGATTTTGTAAGCAAGTAGTTTTTAAGTGAGGTGAAACTTGGGGTACGCAAGATAAATCAGACTCCTGAATGGAGTACAGTAGTCTGGAAAGGTTGAGAACCACTGGGATATGTCATCAATATATTCAGTTTTCCCCTAATATTAGTTAATTGTTTATATACTTCTTTTGAACCTGAGTTTTTATGAATGTCTTGTAATCTTTTTATCTCCTGTTCTAGTTCTGTTTTGTCTTCTTTAGCACTCTCTTTTTTCTGAGAGCCTCTACTTATCAGCTGGCCCCTCAATACCACTTTACCTGCCTCTTTGTTTATTGTCTGTATAATTTATTTGAAAGTACTGAATCATAGAATTATAGAATATCAGGGTTGGAAGGGACCTCAGGAGGTCATCTAGTCCAACCCCCTGCTCAAAGCAGGACCAATCCCCAATTAAATCATCCCAGCTAGGGCTTTGTCAAGCCTGACCTTAAAAACTTCTAAGGAAGGAGATTCCACCACCTCCCTAGGTAACGCATTCCAGTGTTTCACAATGTCCTCTTTAATTGCTTTGTCTTGAACAAGCAGCCAGTTCATTTTCCAAACAAGTGATCTTTTGGACCCATCTCAGCTATCAAATATTACTACCAAATATTAGATCTATTGTAGTATGTTAACTGATGGGGGGGGGTGAATAAAATGTGTAATCCGATTCCCCTGGGTGCATTTCTGTCCAGCAATCTGAGAAAGTGAATTGTTGTCACAGAGAAGTCAATACTGTACCTGCTTCCCTGTCCACCTTGGGTTTTTAATTCTGATCTGTCCCAGTAAGGACTTGGTATACAACTAAAGTCTTCTCCGAGTATAATTGTCCTTTCCTCAAAGCGTTGCTGTATTTTAAAGAAGCCCTTAAAGTTTTTTGCTTTTGGTTGGATGATACATTGAGTCCATTGTTGTTATAACCCAGCAATTGTGCCCTTCAGTAAAATAAACCATTCCTCCTTATCCTTAAATTGATCTTTAATCTGAAAAGGTATGTGTTAAGCAAATATTATGACCACTCCTCTTTTCTTTTCTTTGGCTGAAGCAAAAAATGTCTGCTGAAACCAATTACCTTTCATGTCCATAATTTGCCTCTCCTGAAAATGAGTTTCTTGAAATAAATAATCTGAGAGTGAGGGTTTTAAAGTTCTGTCACAGCTTTGTTCCTTATAATGACATTATTTAGTCCTTTGATGTTCAAATATATTACTTTAAAAGGAAAAACCATTCAGAATAACTATTTAGCTTATTGAAAAACTTGAAATTATTGTGATTCTTTAGCTGTTTGATGGCATGAACTCTTGTGTGGCCAATGTCTCTCTTGTTTCTAATTGTGTTATATTCACAGTTGTGTGCCTGAATATGGCTTGGTTTCCGTTTGTGAATTTCCCTACCTATTTCTTGTAATAATTCCTCCTTTGCCTACCCTGTTCCCTCCCTTCCCCTGAACTCCCCTTAGTTTAAATAAAAAAACTAAAACACCAACATAGCATATAAACCAGTTATAACAGTATAAGAATTGCCATAGTGGGTCAGAGCAATGGTCCATCTAACTCAGTATCGTGTCTGCAATAGGAATGACAAAGTAGGTTGCACTGGTGAGGGAGTGGCACTGTATGTGAAAGAAAGCATAGAGTAAAATGTAGTAAAAATCTTAAATGAATCAGACTGTACCATAGAATCTCTATGGATAGAAATTCCATGCTTCAATAATAAGAGTATAGTTGCAGGCATATAATGCCTCTACCTGACTAGGATGGTGACAGTAACTGTGAAATGCTCAGGGAGATTAGAGAGGTTACAAAAAGAGAAAATGCAGTAATAATGGGGATTTCAACTATCCCCTTATTGACTGGGTCATCTCAGGACAGGATGCAGAGATGAAATTTCTAGACACCATTAATGACTGCTTCTTGGAGCAGCCAGTCCTGGAACCCACAAAGGGAGAGGCAATTCTTGATTTAGTCCTAAGTGGCGCACCGGATGTGTTACAAATGGTGAATATAGCTGAACCGCTTGGTAACAGCAACCATAATGTAATTAAATTGGCGTTTTCCCTTCTCAAGGATGTTCAAAGAAACCCACCCCAGTAGCATTTAACTTCAAAAAGAAAAACTAGACAAAAATGAAGAAGCTGGTTAAATGGAAATTAAAAAGAACAGTTACAAGGGTGAAAAGTCTGTAAGCTGCATGGAAATTATTAAAAATCCACCATAATAGAGGCTCAAACTAAACGTATACCACAAATTAAAAGAAACAAACATTAAGAGCACCAAAAAAGTGCCACCATGGCTAAACATCAGAATAAAAGAGGAGGTTAGCAGCAAAAAGGCATCGTTTAAAAAATGGAAGTCAAATCCTGCAGGGGAAAATAGAAAGGAGCATAAACTCTGGCAAGTCAAGTGTAAAAGTATAATTAGGCAGGGGAAGGATAGCTCAGTGGTTTGAGCATTGGCCTGCTAAACCTAGGGTTGTGAGCTCAATCCTTGAGGGGGCCATTTAGGGATCTGGCCTAAAAATTGGTGATTGGTCCTGCTCTGAGCAGGGGGTTGGATTAGATGACCTCCTGAGGTCCCTTCTAACCCTGATATTCTATGATTCTATGAAATTAGCTTTTTCCACTCAAGAAAGAGATCTTGGAGTCATTGTGGATAGTTCTCTGAAAACATCCACTCAACCTACAGCACCAGTCAAAAAACAAACAATGTTAGGGAACTAATAGGAAAGGGATAGCTAATGACAGAGAATATCATAATGCCACAATATAAATCCATGGTACACCCACACCTTGAATACTGCGTATAGTTCTGGTCATGCCAGCTCTGAAAAGGTACATTAGAATTGGAAAAGGTACAGAGAAAGGCAACAAAAATTATTAGGAATATGGACAGCTTTCATATGAGGAGAGAGTAAAAAGAGTGGGACTTTTCAATTTATAAAAGAGATGACTAAGGAGGGATATGATAGAGATCTATAAAATCAAGAATGGTGTGGAGAAAGTGAATAAGGAAGTGTTTTTACCCTTTCCAATTATATAAGAACCAGGGGTCACCCAATGAAATTAATAAGCAGCAGATTGTAAATGAACATAAGGAAGTACTTCTTCACACAACGCAGTCAGCCTGCCTGAAGCTGTGCCTGTATGACAGGGGATGGATCACTCATTAATTGCCCTGTTCTATTAATTTCTTCTGAAAAAGCTGGCACTGGCCACTGTTGGAAGACAGGATAACAGGCTATTGGTCTGTTTCAGCATGGCTACGCTTATGTAACATTTTGTTTTTGACCTCTGCTGTGCATTCAGTTGAAGTTTTCAGAGAATTATCCACAATGACTCCAAGATTGTTCTTGTGTGGTAACAGTTAATTTAGAACCCATCATTAGATATGTGTAGTTGGGACTATTTTTTCCAATGTGCATCACTTTGCGCTCCTCAGTGTTGAATTTCATCTGCCATTTTGTCATCCAGTCATGTAGTTTCTTGAGGTCCCCCTGTAACTCTTTGCAGTCACCTTTGGACTTGACTATCTTGAGTAATTTTGCATCATCTGCATACTTTGTTTACTTTTCACCATTGGGCAAATTGACCATTTATTCCTACCCTTTGTTTCCTATCTTTTAACCAGTTACTGATCCATGAGAGGACCTTCGGTGTTAGTACATGACTGCTTAGTTTCCTTAAGAGCCTTTGGTCCAAAAATGATTAGTATGATTTGCTGAATCCCAACCCCCCATACTCTTCCTGTGAACACTTTCACTGCTTCTCTTGCAATCCAGAGGTGGTGCATTGTCTGCCTATGGGATTTTAACCCTCATCCTTCAGGACAGATTATTGTCTGATCACTTGAGTTACATGGGGAGGATTTACACACAATCCCTAATGGCTCCTCCCCATCCTATATAACATAGCTACTATTCAGCTGTTAATTCTTGGTGACCTGCAAGAAGTCCCTTCTGGTTAATCTTTAGGTTATTCCTCAGGTATCAGAGTTCTCTTTTTCAGCTTCAATTCTGTCATTGCTAGTGCGGTCTCTAGTGTCATTTGTTTTTTCTTTTCCTTCACTGTCTGCCAAGACTTTTTCAGAAGCTTATTTTTGGTTACTACCTCTGGAGTAATATCCTCTGGTATGGCTGAGCTTTGGATTTCTGACAAGAGTGTATTTTTTCCTCAGTTTAAGTCTCTTACTACATAATACTGATTTTGGAAGCTGAATTAGAGTTTAAATGGCAATCCCCATCTGGAGCAGATATCTGCCCCCCCTGAGGGCTGCTGTAATTTCTCACAACTCTCTTCTCTTTATTAAGGTTAGGGCAGAGAGTTCGTGGAAAAATTGCAGTTAGTGGCCTTTGAGTGTGAGCTCTGAATGTTCTATGGTTTTTTTCATAGTGATATTTTTCTGCTGATAATCATGGAATTTCAGAATGAGATCTCTGGGTCCATCTCAATGCCCAGGCGGAGGAACAATGCCCTCTGTGCTCTCTCTACATTTACCTCTCCCAGAGAGCTCAGATTTAACAACTCCACAACTAAAGTTTTTCCTCCTTCAGCACTTTCAGGCAGCACATTAATTCTGAGATGGTTCTATCTTGCTCTGTTTTTTTTTCATCCAATTTAAGCTTCATCTCTCACTCTCTAGTCCAGGGGTGGGCAAACTTTTTGGCCTGAGGGCCACATCAGGGAATAGAAATTGTATGGCAGGCCATGAATGTTCACAAAATTGGGGTTGCAG
The DNA here is from genome assembly GCF_965152235.1 of Eretmochelys imbricata. Lineage (NCBI taxonomy): Eukaryota > Metazoa > Chordata > Testudines > Cheloniidae > Eretmochelys > Eretmochelys imbricata. Next base: position 48,764,361 of record NC_135580.1, on the reverse strand, counting down.
TGCAGGAGGAAGTGAGGTCTCTGGCTGGGGGTGTGGGCTCTGGGGTGGGGTTGGGGATCAGGAGTTTGAGGTGTAGGAGGGTGCTTTGGGCTGGGACTGGGAGCTTCGGACGGTGGGAGGGAGATCAGGTCTGGGACAGGGGTGTGGGAAGGGGTGCAGCTTCCGGTTAGGGGTGTGGGCTCTGGGGTGGGGCTGGGGATGAGAGGTTTGGAGTACAGGAGGGTGCTCCGGGTTGGGATCAAGGGGTTTGGAGAGTGGGAGGGGGATCAGGGCTGGGGCAGGGGGTTGGGGGTGCTGGCTCCGAGTGGCCCTTACCTCAGGTGGCTCCCGGAAGCAGTGGAATGTCCCTTCTCCGGCTCCTACGCGGAGGCGTGTCCAGGCGGCTCTGCACACTGCCCCACCCACAGGCACCACCCCTGCAGCTCCCACTGGAGCGCTTAGGAGCCGGAGCGGGGCCAAACTGCGTGGTGCAGCCCCCGACCCAGCACCCCAGTTAGAGTCTGAAAGGGGTCTCCAGATTGTGAACCACAAACACTCTTCTTAGTAAGAAGTAACTCTCTTTTTTTTTTTTAAGAATCCATTCTTTGCAGCTCTGATTTTGGGGGCTGGGGGGAGTTTAGTATGTTTAGGGGTCAATGGAGGCAGATTACTTTGCCTCAGAGCTCAGGCAGCCATGTTACTGCAGCCCCCTGCTGGTCTTCAGAATATATTTGACTTTACTTATGTGATCACAGTGTGCAATCTGGGCAGTGTGCAGTGTTGGTCTTCCTCTCCCACCCTAACACCCATCCTCATTCTCAGAAATGGTCAAAACATTTATGCTAAATTTTAAGAAAAAACAATCTCCTTGAGCAGCCCAGAGGAAGTAATTTTGGAATGTTACAAGGAGCTGAGAAAGAGTCTCTAGAATGGAAATGCATGGGCAGCCTTATTTTAAACATAGGCAGGCATTTCAACTGCATTACCATGTTTGGCCCACTGATTCTCATGGTGCCATTGCCCAATACAAGGTCATGTACTGGGAATTAGATCTGGTGTCTTACGTTTGGTACAGTATTAGTTAAGGTTACATATTCTCTCTAGTAATGATATTGACTCTTGTATTTGTTTTTATTGCAGGTGTCTCTCTTACCAGTTGGCAGAAACAGATTATTCCAGCTTGCTGTGGATTCCTCATTGTTATGTTGCAGCTGATTAGTATCTGCCTTTTTCAGCACAGAGCATCCCTCTCTAACACCCCAAGCCTGAAGAAGGAGAACAAATATAAGGGAAAAAACAGTTGTTTTGTCATTTCTTTAGTCTGGGAGCTAGTATGTGTTCTATAATGTCTCTTACTGAACCTGCCCTGGACTATGAGAAGGGAAGCAATGGATGCTGTTTTTGTGGTCAACAAAGTAATCTCTGCTTGGAGTACAATTTTAAGCAATGTTATATAATCAAACCTTGTATGTGCTGCTAATCAAACATATAAGTCAAACCTTATATGTGCTGCAGTGGCAGTTGCACCTTTACTGCAGATACTGCCCCAGAGCTCGCCAGGATTATAGACTTTACAGTTCAGAGTTTTCTCTGTAGTTAAAAATTATTTTCTTAATTAATGGGATGAGACTGAAATAGGAATGTTTTCATTAAACCCAGCCTGGGTTTGAAGAGGCGGTTGGACCTTCTGAGTTTGTGGTGAATTTCAGAGCCTCGCTGCTAAGGGGAATTCATGCTATGGCAGCAACCTATCAGCTTGTAGTCACTACTGTGAACTGTTACAGCAGTGTCGTGATAGACTGTCACTTTCAGCACACTGTGCATTACTGCACTGGAACCTGTCAGGTGTTCAAGCAAGGAGTTGCGTGCATAGTGGCCCACCACAGTATTTGTGCAGAGCTACTTCGAGTCCCTGCATCTAATGTCAGAGGTGCAGATCTAGACCAGAGACTTCCAACCCCTGAAAATGGGCTAACTTTGGCTGGGAATGAAGACTATCAGCAGATCCTCCCAAGTAATCCAAGGCTCAAAAAGGGATCTTCAGTGCAAGCCACCTGCAGTCTAAAAGATATCACTGGGGAAGCTATAAATCTTGCCAGTGGTAAAATAAAGGAATTCTCCTTTGAAAGGCTCAGAAACTCTTCCAGCCATGTGACCTACAGAAAAGGAAGGAAAGTGAGGTCAGAATCATTCAGCAGACGGTCACTTGATTTTGATTTGATTTATGGACACTTCAGCAATGATGAGAACTGCCCTCCCTTTGGCTTGTTGCAGACTCCCTCAGCTGGGGAGAAATGGCAGGAGAGCTGCAATTCTTCAGAGGGAAATGTGAATACTGCCACTTCCCTCTCCACCCAGGCCTTCTCTGAAGAGAGCTTTATCACCCAGATTTTGGAAAAGCACAAGCTGGACAGCTCTTCTGGTGGAGATATTAAAGTGTGTTTGGACATTCTGCTCAAATGCTCTGAGGACCTGAAAAAATGTACAGATATCATCAAGCACTGCATCAAAAAGAAATCTTCAGGTGATATCAGTGGGGGAAATGATAATGACGCCCTGGCCAGTTCTGAGATGATCTATAGGAATTTGATGACTAGGTTTTCTTCCTACCTGAAAAAGCTCCCCATTGAACTAAAGCAGCCCAGTCACGTGGAACTCAGTGACTTGGCAGAACTGGTTACTAGTTTGCATGGGTTGCAGCAGGCTCCCTTTTCCCCAATATTTGGCAATGAGCAACCTCCTAGGTATGAGGATATTGTGCATTTGCCATCCGCCATAAAAAGACCCTCTCTTACTGTAGAACTGCAAGATGGCCAGCATGAGATTGGCACAACTAGCCCGCCAAAACCTATCCAAACTAACAGTGGGGGCTTTACCTCAGACTCCTTGCACAGTGGCACCCAGCAGAACAACTCAAGAACTGTAAAAAATGCTTCTACTGTACCTCAGTTACTAACTGTAAGCCCTTCCAATTGTGTGTCTTCCATAGAAATGCTATACATTGAAGAGGAGTCAGATGGGGAGATAGTACTAGGCAAGGAAAAGAGGGCAGAACATAAAGGTAGCTGGGAGAGTTTAGAGAGCAGTCAACAGAAAACTGGAAGCCCAGATCTTACTGTAGTCCTTAAAGAGGCACCTGCCAGAGTTCATGCTGAAGCTGTTGCCCAGACCTCTGAGAAAATCACCTTTATAGAACCAGTCTCAGATTCTCTTATGAGTGATTCCAGGGCTAGCACTTCTTCAGGAGAACAAAGAGAATCAAGGGAAAACAACCAGGATGAGATAGATAAGCTGCTGTTGGACTTGGAGCACTTTTCACAGAAAATGGAGAGCGCGTTGAAGGAGCCCACCGTGAAGGAGAACGATCCTGGATGTCTGAAGGACTTTGGCCAAGAGGGTGGGAAGGTCCTACCACTAGCTCTTGAAACCAAAAATAAAGTCTGTTTATTTCCTGACAAAAACTCTACTTCCCCTTTGTCAAAGACCGTGGAAACCAATGGCCACAAAATGGAGGAAGACGACAAAGCCCTTCTACTACGTATCCTGGAAAGTATCGAGGATTTTGCCCAGGAACTGGTGGAATGCCACATGGGCAAAGGAAGTTTATCCAAAGAGAAGGAAATGATGCAAATTCTTCAGGAAACCTTAACCACTCCGTCACAGTCCTTCCCAGCTGTACAGAGAAGTATGGGTGCTACTACCAAAGACACTGTCCCCACATTGATTCAGCAGGCCCCAGAGGTGATCAAGGTAAGACATCAAAGCCTATGGTTGAATAATGAGTGAAAGGGACACTGGAAATTATGAACAACATGTGAGTGTTGAATGAATTGTGTGTACTAACGTGAAAGGACATATCTGATTTACTGAATACGATGTGGACATGGATTGAACAGTGGCTTTTAAAAAAAATAAATGTATTGCAGTTTTAATCTGAGATCATCTCTTCCTTGCTGCAGGAAGAGCCTTTCTCCTTGATGGTTGTTCTGGGGTTGGTTCTGCTTGCAGTGTCCTGTAAGTGGGCCCTTTATACCCGCGGGCTAAGGAAAGGAAACTTCATTGCTCAACAGGTTACCCATGGAAACAAGAAATGAGCACCTACAAAACCTTGCCCTGGGCCTGGATGAGCCAGAGTAGCCTCCCTTACTAGTTCTGAGTGCTGGTGTGTCCCTTGCCTCAATTCAAAGCCCACAGGCCTGCCTTACCCTGCTTTTCTCTATTCCCCTGGAGCAGGAGAACCAGCACCACCACCACCCCTGGAAAAGGGGGCAGAAGCTGGCGAGAGGCAGTTTCTTTTACTCTCTCTTCCAAGCATGAGGAGCCAGCGTGGAGTCTGGCATTTTTTGCAGTGGGGGTTCGGGAGCAGGGAATCCAACACACTGGTAGCCAGTTTCACTGTGCTGTGCTGTGCTGTGCTGTGAAGCCAAGTGTGGATCTGCCCAGGAGATGGTGATGGCTTGGAACCTGTTGGGAGAGAAGGAGGGGCCTCAGTTGCTTGAACAAGCTTTGTGGCCTTGCCTTTGCATTAGGGTTGAATTTTCAAAAGCGCCCAGGATACACAGGCAGGGCCAGACTTTCCAGAGTCCGGCTCCCATTTAGGCACCCAAGTAAGGGCCAGGTTTCCAGTAGTGCCAATGGGAGCTTATGAACAGCTTTTTTTTTTTTTTTAAGAAAAGCTCTGCACCCAAATTGACCCCCAAGGCTCTGTGCCTTTTTTTTTTTTAATAGCATGTAGCTATCTGCGGGGGTGCTGACAGGGGCAGGGAGCTCTTCTGGCTCTGGCTGTGAGTGCTGAAATCTTTTTTAGACCTCAGACCCGCCATCTGTTTTTTTTTTTTTTTTTCATATTTTTTCAGGCAGCTCCGCTAATAGCGGGCTACAAGCAGAACCTTGTCTGGTATCACTAGCAAGGGAGAGATACTCCTTCCTGCAAGAGAGAGAAGAATCAGTCAGGGCCCAAACTCTCTGAAATAAATGTTGGTCTTACCCTTGTTTGTTTTATTTACAATGCAAGGGCAGTGGAAAGAATCTAGTTGCTCTTCAATTATGAATTTCAAACAAAATCTTTATTGCTCCTTGCTGATGTGTACAGAGATGGCAACAACTTTTTTGTTTGTTTGTTTGAAGGAAAATTTTCTGGTGTTTTTTGTTTTGTTTTTTTCCAGCCTGAGGAATGTGTGTCCTGGACTTCCCTCTTTTCATGGGGGACTGTGGCAGTCTTTGGAAAGCTGGAACGCGGCTGTTGCCAGAGTCTAAAACCTGAGCCACTGCTCTCTCCGCTCCCAGTCAGGGTGAACATGCCACATCCTCATTTGAGCCTGGGAGAGCCGAAGAATTAGTTTCACCCTTCAAGGATGTCACCTTCCTATTTTCCAAAGACTTCTGAAGTCCTCCAGGAAAAAAAAGGATGTCAGGACTTGGTATTGCAGAAACAGAAAGCGCAATGCTAAAACATGGATGCTGTGTTTCTACATCATGACGAGAGCAGTAAACAACACAATTTTGTGGTTGTTGCTTTGGAGTTGTCCTGTCATACATGGTGATATTTTAACTAACTATGGGGAGGCAGTAAATGTTGCAACCCCAGTTTCCGTAATAGAGCTCTATTTTAGCCCCTCCCCCGCATGACTTTGGTTTGGAACATTTTGTTTAGCTGACAATTGCCAGGTTTCATCTGAAGACAAAGGAGACTGTTTCAGGGAAGCCCTTGTTGTACTAAGTGAGGCAACTGTAAAATGTGGATAACCATGTTTACTCACTTCTCTAAAGTGCTTTGAGATCTTCAGATGAAAAAGCGCTAGGTAACTGCAAAGCTAAGAACCACATCTTTCCGATGGGGTGACTGGCACCGCAAGGTTTAGTGAATTGGCTGGGAGGCACTGTGGCTATGGAGCCAAGCACTTTATTAGGTTGTGGCTATGGAGCCAAGCACCTTATTAGGTTGTGGCTATGGAGCCGAGCGCTTTTTACCCATAATCTGAGTTAAAACAGGGTGTGCCCACTTGCAGCTGGCCAGTTTAGTAACAGTATCTCCGGAACATATGTATCTTTTCAGATATCCATTGAACAAAGCTTGGACTCCATAGGAACCCTTATTCACTTGCTTAGCCCTACTCCCTCCTTTTACTGAATAGTCTGGAAACCAATCTACCCCACTTCTGTAAGACTTTAAAAACTGCCTTCACTTACCTACACAAATTCAGAACTGAAAGATGTAAACAATGAACAAAACCCCTCAAGTGCTGAGAAATTCCAAAAACTCCAATCGCTTTGTACCAGACCCTCTGCTGGCGTGAACTAGTGTAGCTTCATTGAATTCTATGCTGGTTAATGCCAGCTGAAGAGCTGGCCACTTGTTTAAGAAAACAGTTAAGGTTACAGTATTTAAAAACAAGGAAATGAACAGTTAAGAGCTTCATCAGTCTTACTCTGTGTATGTAACAAACGCACATTATACTTATTATAGGCAGGGCTGGTATCATTCAGTCTTATTAAGTCTGCACAACACTTCCCATTATAAAACCCTGTTTTCAATTTGACTTATAACTTTGCCAAATGTTAACTGTTTTGGCTGAAATGTTCTGTGCGGGATGTCTGCCTTAGCTTGAATGTTTTAGGAAAATTTCAGCTCAAATGGTTCATCTGTTTCCGAGAATGAGGTTAGGGACAAATACATATTTTACAATGTTAAAAAAATTCTGACATTTTCTTTGCAAAGTTCTTGTGCCCCTATGCAGGGCCGGCTCTAGGCACCAGCAAAACAAGCAGGTGCTTGGGGCGGCACATTTCTAGGGGCAGCATTCTGGCACTGACCATGCCGCACCAGAAATGTGCCCCCAGCTCGCCTCCGCTCCGCCTCCACCTGCTCCCCTGAGTGCACCGCCACCGCTCCGCTTCTCCCCCCTCCCTCCCTCCCAGGCTTTTTCGCGCGGCAAGCCTGGGAGGGAGGAGACGCTGAGCAGCAGCACGCTGGGGGGAGGTGGCAGTGGTGGAGCGGAGGTGAGCTGGGGCGGGAAGCGGTTCCTCTACTCCCCTCCCCCGTTACTTCCTGCGCTCCCCTCCACTCCGCCGCCTCCTCCCCTGAACATGCTGCCTCTCCCTCGCCTGAGCAGCGGCGTGTTGAGGGGACCAGGCGGAGCGGAGGTGAGCTAGGGCAGGGGATTGCGGTGGGGGAGCTGCAGGAAGCAATGCGGGGGAGAAATGCGGCATGCCTGGGGGAGGAGGCGGGGCCAGGGATTTGGGGAAGGGGTTGGGAAGGGGCAGAGTTGGGGCAGAGCCGGGGGCAACGGGGGGGCATGAAAAAAAGTGGGGGCGGCTAAAAATCCTAGAGCTGGCCCTGCCCCTATGCTCCGGAGTAGGCCCCTGAAAGTTGGCAAGGGATGGCCTTTGAGTTAGGGATGTGCCTTTTGCTAGCCACATTTTGGTGAATTTTCACTAGGATAAGTTATACAACTTTGAAAAATATCAGTTTGCACACGCTCAGCAGAGACTTGTTTGATTTTAAGAGTTAAATCTCTGAAAATTCCATCCTCATGGAGCACAGCTTCTACGTGTGACCAGAGTGTGCATGTGCCATTGCCACAGAATATGCTCCAACCCCAGGCTACAGGGGCAAAGTAGGACTTTCCTGTAATTGGTGCTCCAGGCCAGGATGGGTCCAACAGCAGAACTGGGTCTTAGAGCAGGGAGGCTGTTTCTCCTGTGCTCTCAGTGACATCCCTGCTGGGCTCAGGTAGTGTGGAGGAGCAGCTGCCTGAATTGAATGGAGAGGGGCCAGGAACCAGACCTAGGGGGGCTGAATGGAAGGGTGCATGAAATAGATTGGGACAAGGAGCCTGGGTGGGGATGACTGAGATTGAAGGCTGGTGGAGGGGGAGAGAGGGACACTGGGACTGGAAATTCATGGGGATCCTGGAACTGGCTAGGCAAGGAGACTGGAACAGGGAGCCAGGGAGGGAAATCAGGTGTGGATGTGGGGAATACTGAAATTGGATGAGGAGCTGTGAGGGAGACAGGTCTAGCTAGCTAGGCAAGATGACAGAACCAGTGAAGTGAGGGTAAGGAGGTGGGGAGGGGGAAAGGAGATATCAGACAAGGAGCTGGAGTTGGGGACGAGAACTGGGATTGTCTGGGTAAAGAGACTGGGACAGAGTGCCAATGGCAGATGTGGGGTGCACTGAGATTGGATAAGAAGCCTGGAGAGGGAGATTGAAACTGGGAGCCAGTGGAAATGAGGAATGTCGAGGCAGGGGTTGACTGGAGAATGGGGCAGGAGATAGAGATTGTGGTGTGGTGGGAATGGCTGGGCAAGGAAACTGGGACTGGGATGAGAAACTCAAGAAGTGGAGAGTGGAACTGGCTTGGTGAGGAGAATAGGACTCGGATGAGGAGCTAGAAGTGGGGAAGAGACAGGACTGGAACAGGGAGAGGAAGAGGTTGTAGATGATAGGGCAGAAGAGTGTCTGCCCACTAGAGAATGCTCCCCTCCAGAGCATGAAATGGAACCCAAGGTTCCTGAGTCTGCTGTTACAAATATCTGTGAAGCCCATTGGCAAAGTGTCCTTGGCCTCTCTAATACTGGTCCACATAGAAGGTAACAACCTACTACTGCTATCAGTTACTCCATTAGTTCGGGGTGGCGGGGGGGAATCTAATGGTTGCAACTCTGCTGATGTCCCACGTGGGTGTTAATATGATGTCACATGATGGAATTTTTGTTTTTTCAGTTTGCTTTTTTTAAAACCTACACAATTGCAGAATGTTAAAAGATCATTAAGGTTGCAAAGTCAAGCACTCACAATTAGGTTATACCAGCTTTTTCTTCAAATGATGGTCACTATTGTATTTCACTGAGGGTTATGCATTTGCACCATGCTCCCAGAGTTGGAGAATTTGAAAGTAGTGTCTGTTGGCCCACACATGTGCCCTGCCTCATCTCATGTTCATGTCTGAGGTGAGAAAGGACAAAGCGGACTGACTGCATCTCCAGTTTCTCCTCACCTCCACATGGTCTGGGTCAGAACTTTCAATGTCCTCATTTCTGATGCACTTCTAAAAAAGTTAGTTGTACATAGTCTTATGAGTTTTATAGTAGATTTACCAGTTTTATTATTATTTTAGTTCTGATAGTTAATAGTTTTAGTGCTTGTTTTTAGATAGACTTTAGGGTTTTCACTCCTCCTCCCCCATACCTACTTGCGGGTACTGGACTATGCGAAGGACTCCAGGCTTCAAAGTGTGAGCCTCCTGCTTGCGATTCTTCTTGGTTAGCAACAACCAATAATACTGCCTCTGCTGCCTGGGGGAAGCCCACACTGTGGCCATGTCTAGTATTTGCCAATCCTTCCACCACCGCACCCTAGAAGACCAGGCACTTCACCTCTGGAAGCATCTCATGGAGCTCGCCATGAGACCTCACTTGGACCCAGGCCGGGGAACTCCCCCATACATCGTCCTGATTCAGTGAAGAGCGCACCTCCCACTACCACATCTGACTCCGGTGCCAGCAATACCATCCCCACAGACCCCATGGTGGGGCCTAGTCAAGAGGTAAGGAAGCACACCCATAAGCAGGGACTAAGCAGTGTTTAATTTGTAATGAAAGAGATGCCAGAGGTCAAGCAATTAGGTGCCAGGGCTCAAGCAATTTTTTTTACTTTCATAACTGCGTTGGCAGGCCCAGAGGTGCCAGGGCTATGAACTGCCAAGCCTAGAGGTGCCAGGCTCAACCCTGGCACAAATTAAGCACCAGGACTAAGCCTTCCTCCAAATCAAAGAAGATGGATGCTCCTTCCACCTGCTTGGCCCAAGGGGACGGCGTATGCTCTAAGTCTGATAGGCACGAGAAAAAGACCCATAAGCAATGGGATCCAGTGATTCCAGGCACTGATACATTGGTACCACCATCTGTTGGAGCCCACAAAACATGCGACCCTCCCATACCAGGAAAGACCCCAGCGCTGGTACCAGTACCTGGGAAAGAGAGAGTGCCTCTCACACCAGGGTGATCCAGAACAGTGACTGAGCCTCAGGATGTATTTGCCTTCCAGATCCAGAGTCACCCCCTCCATAGGGTCCCTCCACTTCTAGAGAGATCATATCTCCAAGGCCTCTGATATGGGATCCCTCACCCCCTACACGGATAAGCTACACTCTTCCACCAGCTCCGACGGTACCGCCATTGGAACCAGAATTCACCTTCTCCTCTTCCAATGAATTGGAACTGGAAGAGCCACCTTTATCATACCATTCGTATGCACCATCACGGAGACCATCACATCCCTGGTGACATCTACCCCTCAGTCACCACAGATCCATTGGTACCCCATTCTGTGGGGACTCCCACAACCTCCATCGGATCCAGCTTATTGGCCATATTTGGGACCCTGGACACAATATTATCCCTTGGAATCTGCCCGGGCCATGAGGGAACCATCACCTGCCTCCCCCTTGAGGGTACCCACCGGTAGGCAAGCAGATCCAGTGGTGGAGGAAGAACTTTTTAGCCTGGTCCCAGCAGTTCCACTAGAACTGGCAATATTCCCTTCCTCATCTCCAGTTGAGGAGGTGACTACAGCATCCCCTCCCACACGGGATGATTTCAGACAATTTCAGGAGCTGTTATGGTAAGTTTCGTGGGAAACCCCAAATTTCTTCAGAAGAAATCCAAGACTGCTAGCATAAGCTGCTGGATATTCCTCCACACTTTGGGGTCAGCGAGAATTGTGTTACTAATTAATAAAGCCATTCTGGAGCCTGCCAGGATACTGTGGCACACCCTGCTACATACACAGCTATCCCCAAGGGAGCAGAAATGTTCCTGCCAAAGGTTTTGAGTTTCTTTTTTTCATCCACCTCCAAATTCCCTAATCGTCCAGGCTGTGACAGAATGGGTCAAACAGCAACACCACTGATCTACACTGTTTGATAAAGTTAGGGAAGGTCTGGAGTCACCTTCTACCACGTAAAGTATTTTCATCATCTAGCCTGCAATTCATGATTGTGAATTATCCGGCATTTCAGACAAATATGACTTCCTGAATTACAGTAAATTAGAGGAATTTACGGATAGCCATCCACAGCACAATAGTGCTCATTTTCAGGCACTTATTGAAGAAGGGAAGTTTGTGGTCAGAACGGCCCTCCAATCTGCAGTAGATGCAGCGATACCTCCTTCAGGGCTACAGCCATAGTCATGCACAGGGAGTCTTGGCACCATTCTTCTGGTTTTCCTAGGAAGATACAGAACACTATTGAAGACCTCCCTTTCGACAAATTCCATCTTTTTAACCAGAGGACAGATGAATCACTGCATATGCTAAAGGATTCCAGGGCTACTCTTCGCTCATTGGGCATCTACACTCCTGCCCTGTAATGAACATTCCAGTTCCGGTCATCCCCCTGACACTACAGGTCTTATCAAGTATATTCACAGAGACCTTTTGAGCATCCAAGGAAATGTCAAAAGGCACAGAGGTCTCGCTTTCTGGTGCCCCCCTTGCAGGCTTCAACATCACAGATACAGCCTCCAGCCATGAGGTATTCCTGATGCAAGCCCGAGAGTTGCCAACTACTATGTCTACCACGTCACGATTCCTACTCCCTTTGGGGGTCATTTAGCACTCTTTTCCTACACTTTGAGTGCAATAACAATGGACAGATGGGTGTCAAACATCATTCACCATAACTATACGATCAAATTTGTGACAGTACCCCCTCCAAAACCCCCTCCATGCCCCCCTTCAGGGACCACTCTCATGACAGTATTCTCACCCAAGAGGTGAACTTCTTGTTATAACAGGGAGCAATAGAACGTGTTCCTCTGGAATATCAGGGAACAGGATTCTACTCAACCAACACCCTCATCCCAAGAAGAAAGGTTGGTGGATATCAGTTCTCAATCTCTGGCACCTCAATCATTTATCCACAAACTCAAGTTTTTTACGGTCACGCTGGCAGCCATAATTCCATCCTTAGAGAAAGGCATGTAGTTTATGCCTCTCAGTTTGAAGGGCACTTACTTTCACACCGATATTCATCCTGCCCACAGACATTTCCTGAGATTTACAGTGGGTTCCCAACATTTCCGATAGAGTCCTCCCTTTTGGGTTAGCTGCTGCTCCCAGAGTCTTCACCAAAGTATTTTCTGTCGTAGCAGCCTGTGTCAGGAGTTACAGCATCCTTGTATTTCCATATCTCAACGATTGGCTCCTAGCCATGGGATCCAGACAAGAAGCCCCCACGTCAACCTCAATGTTACTCAACCTCCTTTTCTCTCTCAGAATCAGTGTCAATTTCAGATAATCAATCCTTGACCCCACACAGTCTCAGGACTTCATCAGGGCTTCAACCAGTTTGGTGACAGCATGAGCTTACTTGCCCATAGACAGATTCCACACAATGAGCGGCATCATAACATAATAGTGAACAACTTTCCTGTCCCGCCTTGGCCACATAGCTTCATGTACCTACGTGACCCCATGCCTTTGCTGCCTCCCGACGTGGCTCCAGTCCATTTACTTGCCAAACTGCCACTTCACAGACTTCATGCTGACAGTCTCCACCAAAGTACTGTCATCCCTCCAGTGTTGGACAGACCCACATTGTGTATGTGTGTGGGTTCCCTTTCTTCCCTCCTCCCAGACAAGACAATCATCACTGATGCATCCCTGGTGGGCTGGGGAGCCCACCTGAATAACCTCATGACTCAAGGAATATGGACTCCCTGAGAATTCAGGATGCACATAAACACCCTGGAACTCTGAGTTGTGAGAGAGGTTTGCCAATCCTTTCTTCTCTTTGCACAGTCCCCTCATGTTCTCATCATGTCAGACACTTGTGAAGCAAATAGGTCTCTGGTTGGGGTCCTCCATCTGGCGAACATGTCTTCTATGTCAACAAATGGGAGGAACAAAATGGGCCGCGCTGTGCGCAGAGGTGGTTAATCTCTGGAATTGGTGCATCAATCACTAGATCCTCTTGTCTGCAGCCTATCGTCCCAGGACACATAATGTCATCATGGACTCGCTCAGCAGACATTTTGCGATCGACCATGAACGGGAATTTCACGATTTGGTAGTACATGACATCTTCACCCAGTGAGGGACCCCGACCAGAGACCTGTTCACTTCAAAGATGATCAGCGAATGCATGACATACTGCTAAAGGGGAGACCTCGGTCACCACTCCCAGGGTGACACCCTCCTACTCTTTAACAGCCTCTTGTCAAGTAATTACAATAATATATAAATCTCCCCAGCAATCCATAGGTGATGGGGGAAAAAAAATAAAATGCAATTAGTTTCAGAAAATTAGAATGTAATACATTGTAGAGAAATAGCCCAGAACACTCACGCTCAATGGGACGAAACACCTGGCACCTGAAACCTCTAAGGCTGCGACTGCTAATGGGAATACCAGTGCTGTTAAGGTGTTGTGGCAGTTCACTTGAGTTTGGAACCAGCGTAACTAAGCTGCTGCCCATTTAATCTGTATGGAATGCTTTCCACGTAGGAATTGGGTTGCAGCTGTATCCAGTAACAACAGCTTCATTCATCTACCTCCATCAGGATTGGGCCTCCAGGTTTAGGTGTGAGTGAAAGTTTGTCTGCATTCTGATGGGTAAATAAGAGATCTGTTACATTTGGCATCTCTCAACTCATCCTTTAAGCAGGACCACTTGCAGTGAAGAGTTGTCTCAAAGGATGGAAATGTATTCTGATCTGTTCACTCAGAAAATTTGATGAGCAGGGTTTATTCTGGTGACTGATGTGGGCTTTGCCCTGTAGCTCAGCAGAGCTAATAAGGGGTCTCTCTGCTGCATAGTTCTATTAGTTCCTTTCTGGGTACTGGAAGTAATGTGCTTGACATCTACTATACCTCCAAAGCTGGGAATTCAGATTTGTCAAACTGGGTCCCATTGTCAACTACATTTTTCTGGAATGTCAAAGCAAGAAAAGAAACCTCTTAGATCTTTTATGACCTGTTCACCTGGGCATGAAAAGTAAATGTCTGCCATTCTAAAAAATAGTCAGTGGCTTCCGGATAGCTATGTCCCATTTTTCACACAGGTCTGGGGAATTTCTTTTAAAGACTATTGCTAAACCTGTGGGTACAAGAGGTCTTTTGGTATCTTTCTGGACATTCAGTACATTTCAGTGAAAGATGAGGAACATACACCCTGTCACTGCTGGTTCAAAATAAATCAACATCTGGTACCCTGCCATGTGACTGTGGTAACGAATCACAGCAATGTGTAGCCTGAGTCCTGGCTGGGCATCTAGGTGCTACCACAATATTTATAATTCATTAAAATAAAGAAATTAGAATTCTTCTTAAATTCTTGTCTGTCTTTGTGCTTCTCTGGAGAGTGCCTTCCTAGAACTTTCCCCAGCCCCATTTCTGCTACGGACTTACAGAAACAATGCACGTATCCTTACATTTATAAGCAGAAGTAAAGGAGTTTAAATGAACACTAAAGGATTGGACTTATACAACTTTCTCATTCTAAAGTCCTTTTGTAGAGAAATATGACACATAGCCCATGGTCTACCCTGATCTGACTGCTTGGGAGTATAGGAGACCCAGGAGAGAAAATTGTCTTGGATTTTCTGGCCACAGATCTGTAAAGAAATCAAAGAATACTGTAGTTTCTGCCATGTATGCCAGCTGGTGGCTCCTAAACATACTCTTCTCCCTCTTCATTCAGTGGATATTCAATTCAGTTGGATTGGGCTTGATGTGATAGGACCTTTAGAAATATACTGCAATTAGACACGCACCTATGCTAGCTGACTTGGGCTCATGGGGGTTGAGCTGTGGGGCTGTTTAATTGCAGTGTTGACGTTCGGGCTTGGGCTGCAGCCTGAGCTCTGGGACCCTCCCGCCACGCAAGGTCCCGGAGCCCAGGTTCCAGCCTGAGCCCGAATGTCTACATTGCAGTTAAACAGCCCTTTAATCTGAGCCCCACGATCCTGAGTTAGCTGGCATGGGTCAGCTGTAGGTTTTTAATTGCAGTGTAGATGTATCTGGAGCACCAACAGGCGTGGTTATATGTTGGTCAGAGTTGACTCTGCCACATAATATGCAGAGGCCATTTCTTTGTACTCCTTTGCAGCACAGTTTGTCACCAGGTGTTCTATTAAGTGGATACCCAAGATAATGTTAACAGATAATGGCACTAGCTTTATGTCCCAACAGCAACAAGCAATGTGCTCCCTCCAGAATTTTAAGGTCCAGATCCTCAGCTGGGGTATGTTCCCATATTTCCATAGGCTACGGTAAAATCATTGAAGTAACACCAATGTGCACCAGCTAAGGATCTGATACAACATAAGTCTGTCATCCTCGAATGCTCATTTAAGCCATTTGTTTGAATAAGACTCTTAAGAGAATGCTGTACAAATTTGTGACCACCAAAGCCTGTAAGTGGGACAAGTTACTCCCAGATTTGTTGTTTGCAGTCCAAGAGATCCCACAACCATCTACAGAATTTTCCTTTTAAATTATTGTACGGGATAAAAGCCTGTGAGCTTCTGGAGCCCCTACAGGGGTCCCAGTGAGAGCAAGGGACCAATACAGAGAATGTGGTCCAATATGTCCTTAATTTGGTGGATGACTGGACATTGTAGAGATATTTGTAAAATTATTCTCAAAAGCAGGATTATAATAAAAATAGGTGTATCAGCTGTTGTGTGTTACCAAACACAGAAAGTAAGCTCCTGGCAAACTAGCTGGGACCATCTAAACCCAATGGGGATGGTAGACTGTGGAAGTGGATTAGCTAGGAAAGAAAAACCAGAGAACTGATGTTTGCTCATCCTGTGGAGCAGGAATTGGACGTAGGTCCCCATTGCCAGGCACATGATCAGTACTATTATAAATTATACTGTTCAGAGAATCAAGCCAGCACCCCGATGTCATAAACCAGAATCATCTGTGTGAGTCTCTTCAAAGTAACATAGTTAGACACTGGCTGCTCCTCACGCCAGAGACAACAAAGTGAGAGCTGTGGAAAAAGTAAATAAAAAGGATGACTCATTAAGGTCTCTTTATAAAACCATTTTTGTAATAGCTGCTCCAAAATGCCTGAGTTTATTACCTAAGGTCACCCTGCCATACTTCTTTTAGATGGCGAGAAACAAGGTGATTTACTTTTTCCAAATAAGGAATAAAAGTTAAGCTTTTCTAAAAATAATAGTCTACAATTTGAATTAGAATTAGTCTTGCTCCACTGCTTCATCAGCTCACAAGGCAGAGGCATCATAAACCTCTTAACACCATTTCCACATTGGCCTGTGCTTAGAGCATATGTTTTTAGCCCAGCAGGGGCTGACTGATGCAGGTTTACACATCACATTTCAGCTTTGAAGCTCTTAAAATAAGAACTATTGGGGAAGGTGATATATTTAGCTACTTTTGCAGTGTGTCTAACTTTAGCACTCTTGGTAGTGGTGGTGGGTACCTCCTTTCCCACAATACCCCTGGCCTATTACAAGCCAAGGACAGATTTTCTGTCATGTAGCCAGCAGGGGAATAGATTCTGTTGTAGATCATGTTTCTCGATAAAGTATTGCAAGAAGGCATCAGGAGATACTGGTAGTGCTGAGGGATAGTTTAAATGTCAGAAAAAAAAAGTGTGTGCCAGGGGGCTTTGGCTTCAGGATTCAGATACTATGCTAGGACACTTTCCCTGTGAGGAAAGAGAAGAGTTAGTATGTTTCTACATGAAATCAGTTGCAACTCCTTGCCTGTGAAAAGCAAAAATAAGAAAGTGATCCATTGGGGCTGACGTGATCTCCTACAAAGACTCTGTACCACAGCTGGAAAGCAAAAAGATTGCTCAGGAACTTAGCAAGATGATGATCAAGGAAACCTCTCTGCGAAGAGACCCAGACTTAAGAGGAGAGCTTGCTTTCCTTGCAAGGGGCTGTGATTTTGTTCTTCCATCTCGGATCAAAAAGAGGCAGAAGTCATTCCAACAGGCCCAGGTTTGAAGTCTTGGGTTTCTTTTTATTTTTGTATTACTTTGTGTCTTTTTATTGGATCAGGGAATGTGACTGCGTTCCCTCTAGGCTTCTCTATTTGTAGAAAGTTATTTGCAGCCAGATACTAACAGGTTTATAAATAGACCATCCAGGCTTAGAGTTAAAATGTCTTATTCGTAAACAAGGGGACGAGGACGAGGACCACAAGGTATAGGGAGAAATAGATAAAGAGGATGAAAACTTTGTTGCACTGTTTTTAAGAGAAGCACCATTGGTGGGTGGGTGTCCCATCGGGCTGCTCTGAGTGCCTGGATGGTTAGTATTTTGCTTTACATGCCATGCTCAGTGATCCAAACCACTGCTCTGTTGTGGAGGCTTTGTGCTGCTCTGTTGACACAAATCTGCCCTGAAGCCTGCATAGCTGGTCTTGGGAGGATCACACCAGCAGAGGGTGCTCCTCTGCGCCACCTCCAAAGCTGTCTTGTGACTTTTATAAACTCTACATCTATATGGATCACCAGGGACTTCAGTGATTCAACTTTATTGGTAGGGTCAGCAGCAAACGTGTTTGGACTGATTCTTCTTCGTCCCTGAAATCTGTTTTGTTGGTTGATTAACCAATGACCATGTCATAGCAGCATGCACCTTATTTGTACTTAGACATCTACCCTGGAGCTTTGGGTTGAGAACGTAGATAATAAAATGAAGTGGAGCAAGTGCTTGCTTCATCTGTTTCTTCACTGCCTGTAATGTAAGTTTGTCCTTAAATATTTCTCTGTGGTGTTTCCTGAAGTACCTTCCAAATGTCTCGACAGCATTAATAATGTTACAGCCATCCATTTGCACTTTGTCCAAGCCAATGGAAATATTCAGTCTGTTCTTCTAAATTTCTCTTCATCCCTATGTTTACTACATAGGCAGTGACAACACCATCTGTTTTGTCACAGTTATCTGCACAAATTATCATCCAGTTATGCTAGTTCTTAACAAACTACTCAAAACAATTAGCTTCTGAATGCCATTAGGCATCTTGAGGTAGAATAAGCTATGATCTGGTTTGCTATTTTAAGCACAGCTTACGAAAAGTGGTTATTATGGAAGTATTTTACAGTTTCAACTATATTTTCCTTTATTCCTGGAGTATCTGTCTTTAGCTAAAAGGTGCATCAAGTGACCACTCCAGCTATATGTAACAAATTATAGATTTATTTCATTATCACTTTGTGTCAAAATCTTCCTCACATTTGGCATGTTTGTAGATCCATTTGTCACTAAGCTGTGACAAGTGTGTATGACACTTGAATTTGCATTTATAATTTGTTATAGATGGTAGTGCTCCTTCTGTCAATTACTGAGCAGTGTGGGCGTAGCCTGATATGTAACTGGGGAATCATCCTCTAATGGGGATGTTTTTTGGTGGGGGGGCCTGCACAGGGGTCTGCTCTAGGCCCAGTGCTATTCAATATCTTTATCAGTGATCTGTAAGAATACCAAATCATTGCTGGTAAAGTTTTCAGATGATACCCAAATTGGTGGAGTGGTAAATGATAAGGACAAGTCAGTTCTACAGAGCAATCCAGATTGCATGGTAAGCCTTGAACGACATTCATTTTCAAACAGCTAAATGCAGGGTTATAGGTCTAGAAACCCAGAATTTAGGTCATGCTTGTATAGAGTGAGACTGGATTTTGGAAAACAATGACTCTGAAATGGACTTAGCAGTCATGGTGGGTAACTAACTGGACATCAGCTCCCAGTCTAATGTGGTGGTTAAGTGAGTAAATGCAATCCTTGGATGTATGAGCAGGAGAATATCAAGTTGAAGCAGGGAGGTGTTTACCATTGCATATGGCCTTAGTGAGATCATTCCTGGGGTACTGTGTCCACTCCAGGTGTCCTCACTTCAAAAAAGATGTTGAGGTGTCCTCACTTCAAAGATGTTGAAAAATTGTAGAGGGTTTGGAGAAGAGCTACAAATGATTCAAGGTCTGGAAAACCAGCCTGACAGTGAGAGACTAAAGACGCTCAATCTACTTAGTTTATTCAAGAGATGGCTAAGAGGCAACTAGGTCATGGTCTACAAGTCCCTACATGGAAGAAGAATTCTGATAGCAGAAAGCTCTTTAATTTTGCAGACAAGGCCAGAACAAAATCCAAGATTCCAAAGGCTGGAAGCTGAAGCTAGACAAATTCAGCCTCGAAATAAGGTTGATATTTTTAATAGTCAGGGTAATTGACCACTGGGAATAACTTTCCTAGGATGTGGTGGATTCTCTGTCACGGGAAATATTTAAATTGAGATTATATGTCTCTTTCTAAGGACCATGCTCTTGCTCAACTGGAATGTATGGGTTTGATGCAGAGAAACCTCAGTGAAGTTGTGTGGCCTGTGCTATGCAGGAGACCCCTTCTGGCCTCAAAATCTAAGGATCTATATGTAATTTGTTTCTGTCCTAAGATCCTTTCTGACTTCAGGAAAAAGAATGATTTTTGGAGGGCTGATTAGCAAATTACACATTTAATTTTGTGTTGCAAATGCAAAATGTGGCATTTTTATGTGTCGTGATACCTGTGAGAGGTGAAGTAACCTAGCTTGGTGTCTCTTGTTTCATGAGTTATCTGGTTACTAGGGCTGTGGCCTGGGGAACTGGTCTATGGCTTCACCAGTGAGTCAGGATGCTGTGCTACCACAGCAGCAGTGGGATAAAGGAAGATTGAGACTCATATATCCCAAGGCCAGAAGGGACCACTGTGATCATCTAGTCTGATCTCCCGTATAACACAGGACAGAGAACTTCCCTGAAATAATTCCTATGGCATATCTTTTAGAAAAACATTCAATCTTGATTTAAAAATTGTCCTTTGTAAATTGTTCTAATGGTTAATTACTTTCACTATTTAAAATTTACATCTTATTTCCAGTGTGAATATGTCTAACTTCAACCTCCAGCCATTGGATCATGTTATTCCTTTCTCTGTTAGATTGAAGAGCCGATTATCAAATATTTGTTCCCCATGTATGTACTTGTAGACTGTAATCTTATATAGACTGAACCCCATCTCTTTGTTAAGATAAATAGATTGAGCTCCTTGAGTCTATCACCAAAAGGCATGTTTTCTAATCTTTTAGTCATTCTCTTGACTCTTTTCTGAACCCTCTCCAATTTTTATCCTCCTTCTTAAATTGTGGACACACTATTACAGCAGTGGTTGCATCAGTTCCAAATGCAGACGTAAAATTATCCCCTCTACTCCTACTCGAGATTCCCCTGTTTATACATCCAAGGATCGCATTAACCCTTTTGGGTACAACATTGATCTGGGAGTTTATGTTCAGCTGATTATCCACTATGACCTCCAAATCTCTCTCAGCATTACTGCTTTCCAGGATAAAGTTCTCCATCATGTAAGTATGGCCTATATTCCTTGTTCTTAGATGTACACATTTAGCTGTATTAAAATGCGTATTGTTTGCTTGTGCTCAGCTTACCAAGTGATCCAGATCGCTCTGTGTAAATGACCTATCCTTTTCATTATTTACCGCTCCCCCATTGTTGTGTCGTTCTCAATGATGATTTTGTTTTCTTCCAGGTCATAGATAAAAATGGTAAGTAGTGTAGTGTAGTGCCCAGAACAAATCCATGAGGGATCACACTAGAAACATATCCACTTGATAATGATTCCTCATTTACAATTACCTTTTAGACAGGTACCTCATTTACAATTACCTTCAGTTAGACAGCTTTTAATATGTGCCGTGTTAATTTAATATTGCTTTGGTTTTTTAATCAAAATGTTGTGCAGTACCAATTCAAATGCCTTACAGAAGACTTAAGTATATTACATCTACACTGTTACTTTTATCAACCAAACTTGAAATCTCATCAAAAAAAGAAATCAAGTTAGCTTGACAGAATATATTTTCCATAAACCCGTGCTGATTGATATTAATTATATTACCCTTCTTTAATTCTGTATTAATAGAGTTCCGTATCAGTCTCTCCATTATCTTGCCAGGGGACTGTGCAATACTGACAGGTCTGTAACTATGTATGTCATCCCATTTACGCTTTTCAAATATTGGCACAACACTAGCTTTCTTGCAGTCTTCTGGAACTTTCCCAGAGTTCCAAGATCTATTAAAAAACAACATTAATAGTCCAGAAAGCTCCTTAGCCAGCTCTTTTAAAACTCTTGGATGCAAATTATCCAGACTTGCTAACTTAAAAAATATCTAACTTTAGTAACTGCAGTTTAACAACCTCTTAAGATACTAGTGGAATGGAAAGCTTGTTATTATATGATATAACTATATCATTCTCCTCCGTACATACACACTATAGAACAGAAATATTTATTGAACACTTCTGCCTTTCCTGCATTGTTATTAATAATTCTACCATTTATTGGACCAGTATCGTTGTCAGGATTCATTTTGTTTCTAATATCCTTAAATAACTCCTTATTGACCTTAACTCTGCTCGTAATAGAGTTCTCCTTGTGTCCCTTGGCTTCCCTTATCAATTTTCTACAATTCCTAGCTTCTGAATTATATTCATTGCTATCAACTTGCCCTTTCTTCCATTTTTTATATTTAATTTTTAATTTTTTTTATAGCTGCCGGTTTGGCTTTCTTCCTCCATTGTGGGATTGTGGCTTTTTGGGTATTTAGTGTAAGGTATTCTTAAACAATTCCCAATTATCATTCATATTTTTCTGATTATATACTTCCTGCTAGCTGATTTGGCTCATAGTTGCTTTCAGCTTTTTGAAACTGGCCCTTTTCAAAGCACCGTGACCATGTGGCTTCCACCTTTATGGCCTAGAGGTCTGGAGTCAGCTAACCCTGGTTACTAAGTAGACACACCTGAGAGGGATCAGGTGATTCCCCTATTAAAGAGCAGCTGGGAGTTCCAACTGGAGAAAGAGGGGACTACAGAGCTTTCTAGGCAGGAAGGTCTAAGAGAGACTTTGAAGAAATAGAAAGAAGGAATTACAAAGCTCTCCATCTGGGAGAGACTGAGCAAGCCTGAGGCCTTACAGAAGGAGCTGCTGCTGGAGACTTTTTGTTTTGGGACTTTTAAAGTTTTGCCTGGGCTCTGAAGTAAGAGCATGTAAACTGTTGTTCAAACACTTTTCTAGAAGTCTCCACTAGAGAGGGAGATATTGATGTAGAATAGAGTGTTTGGCTTCTCTTTGTGGGCTTTTAAAGTGAACTCATTGTTACCTCACTGAGAGGGAAACCGAGGTAGGCCAGTGCAGAGTGACCTCCGGCCCCAAGGGCGTGCTCAGGAGGTGGCTCCCAGACTACAAGTGTGTGTGTGTGTATTACTGATCTGGACTTAGTTCTGTTTGCACATTATAAATGTAATCAAGTCATGATCACTTTTACCGAAGCTAACAATCATTTTTAGTTCTATGATCAGTTCCTCTTTATCTGTTAAGACTAGGTCTAATATTGGAATCCCCCCTGGTTTTGAGTTAGGAAATTATTATCTATAATTTTTGAAATTCCAAAGATGTTTTAGTACTAGCAGCAGGAGACCTTCAGCACGTGTCACTCAGATTGAAGTCCTGTAAGATCAAACAGCTTTTTTCCCCTACACATTGTAGATAGGTGTGTAGGAACCTCTCATCCTGTTTCATAGTGTGGTTCGGTGGTATGTAGCAGACACCAACTAATACCCCATGTTATGCTTTATCTGTTAGGACATTGATCCATAAGCATTCAGGGTCATTTTCTTCTGAGTTATCAGACACTTGGAAACAGGTAATGTCAGTTTTGATGTAGAGAGCCTCTCCCGCTCCCTCTTTGCCCTCTTGATCTTTCCTAGATTATGACAATAGATTTTAACATTCCAATTGTGCAAATCATCCCACCAGGTTTCAATAATACCAGTGAAGTCAAATTTATGCTCATGAATGAACAATTCCAATTCCTTGTTTGTTACCCAGGAACCTAACATTGGTATACAGGCAATTAAAGAATTTCTTCTCCTCATGTCCTTTGGTTCCTTGATTAATTTTTGCTTTCAGAATCTTTATTCTGGGCTAAATTAGTGCTCACATATTCTGTCTTTATTCTTCCCCCTTTGTTATTGGTTTAATGCCCTTCTGACTACCCTAGCTAGCTAGTTCCCAAGGAGATTCTGCTCACATGGAAAGCATCAAAACTGTACTGCTTAGAAGGTGGAGCAATGTTCCACAAAACCAAAACCTTCCACCCTAAACCAGTTACCTAGCCAGAGGTTCACTTCCAGAATCTTCTGCCTTCTGTCTTCCTTTGCTTGCATAACAGGAAGAATCCCAGAGAAGATTCGTTGGACATTCTTCTTTAGCACGCTTCTAAATTCCCTATTCTCTGTGAGATAGCCTGAAAGGCAGTGTCATTAGTGCCAATATGAACCATCATCAGTTGATCCTTACCTCTTAATTTCCAAAGCCTATCCAATCTTGGAGTGACGGCTTTTGTCTTGGCATTGGGATGGCAGCACACTGTCCTGTTGTCCGCTTGTCCTTTGCAGAATGTTTTAGATTCTTCTGAGTCCTGAATCCCAAACAAGGATTGTTTATCTTCCTTAGACTGTTGGAGAATTCTGTACGGGCAAGCCTGTTTTTCATATAGGTTGGGCCGAGCTGCGATCTACATATATGTCCCATACATCTCTCTGTTCCGTTGGACCAGCTGGATCTTGAGAGGTGTCTTCCACAATTTCCATGTTGAAGACTTGGTATCGATTGGAAAATTCTAGCTGTGTGAAATTCCTCCTGGACTACTTCTCTCTGACAGCCACACCCTGTCCATCCTCCTCTGTTTCCAGCTTTGTAGAATGTTGCCATGACCTCTTTCCCCTGTTTATAAACTGCCAGGTCTCCTCTCTGACTTCTTCTCTCTGTGACATTTTGGTGGTCAGCTCCATTCTTTCTTAAACCTGTGGGGGCCAATATTTCCTGAGCCTGGCTGTCTAGGAACACCTCAGTGTCTCTGATTCTCAGGAGCGTCTCTTCTTGACTCTCCAATCCAAGAATCTTTCCCTCCAGCACAGCCACTAAACTTGTACTTTATGCACAGAAGTCCCTTCTGGCTTCAGGCAGAAAAGAAAACATGGCATATCCATCACGGGTCACCCCCACTGTTCCATTGCTGGTCACCTTGAAATTGCACATAGACCTGAACCTGAAAGGAAAGCCTCTCTTGCTCCCGCTCCAGACCCCCTCTGAAACTTCCCTGTTAGCTGCCTCTGTTCATGGCTCTCAAGCTTGCCTGGCAAGTGACTTTTTACATCATGTCTCCCTGCTTAGATCAGCTCAGCCCCACCCCTCACTACCAGGGAACCATTAACCACTCTGAGACTTCAAACTGCAGGACTGATCAAACTCCAAAGTCCAGAGTCTCTCAGCCATTTCTAAGGCACCACCGAGAGACATGTCTCAGCTGCTCACTACAATAGATTACACGAAAATCTCAGCTTTCATTTTAAAAAAAAGGTTCAGTTTCTAGCCCTCATGGTTTTGGAAGAAGCTTGAAAAGGTGAAGTGATTGTGTAGGAAAGCTGAGAAGACAGAAGGCAAAGAAGAGAACCCAACATGTATAATTTTTAAATCTCATTACTTCTAAATAGGCTGTCAAGCAATTAAAAAATTAATTGCTGTGAAACAATAATAGAATACCATTTATTTAAATAGTTTTTGAAATTTTCTATGTTTTCAAATATATTGATTTCAGTTACAACACAGAATACAAAGTGTACAGTGCTCACTTTATATTTATTTATTACAAATCTTTGCACCATAAAAAACAAAAGAAATAGTATTTTTCAGTTAATCTAATACAAGTACTGTAGTGCAATCTCTTTATCATGAAAGTTGAACTTACAAATGTAGAAGTACAAAAATTTACTGAATTCAAAAATAAAACAATGTAAAACGTTAGTCTACAAGTCCACTCAGTCCTACTTCTTGTCCAGCTAATCACTCAGATAAACAAGTTTGTTTACATTTGCAGGAGATAATGCTACCCACTTCTTGTTTACAATATCACCTGAAAGTGAGAACAGGCATTCGCATGGCATTGTTGTAGCTGGCATTGCAAGATATTTATGTGCCAGATGCACTTAAGATTCATATGTCCCTTCACGCTTCAGCCATCATTCCAAAGGATGATAACAGCTTCTGCTCAATAACCATTCAAAGCAGTGCGGACCGACACATGTTCATTTTCATCATCTGAGTGAGATGCCACCTGCAGGTTGATTTTCTTTTTTGATGGTTCAGGTTCTGTAGTTTCCGCATCTGAGTGTTGCTCTTTTAAGACTTCTGAAAGCATGCTCCACACCGCATCCCCCTGAGATTTTGGAAAGAACTTCAGATTCTTAAACCTGGGGTCGAGTGATGTAGCTATCTTTAGAAATCTCACATTGGTACCTTCTTTGTGTTTTGTCAAATCTGCAGTGAAAGCGTTCTTAAAACGAACAACACGCATTGGGTCATCATCCAAGACTGCTGTAACATGAAATATATGGCAGAATGTGGGTAAAACAGAGCAGGAGATATATAGTTCTCCCCCACGGAGTTCAGCCACAAATTTAATTAATGCATTATTTTTTTAAAGAGCATCATCAGCGTGGAAGCATGTCCTCTGGAATGGTGGCCGAAATGTGAAGGGGCATACTAATGTTTAGCATGTCTGGCATGTAAATACCTTGCAATGCCGGCTACAAAAGTGCCATGCGAATGCCTGTTCTCATTTTCTGGTGACGTTGTAAATAAGAAGCAGGCAGCATTATCTCCCATAAATGTAAACAAACATGTTAGTCTTAGTGACTGGCTGAACAAGAAGTAGGACTGAGTGGACTTGTAGGCTCTAAAGTTTAACATTGTTTTATTTTTGAGTGCAGTTATTTAACAAAAAATCTACATTTGTAAGTTGCACTTTCATGATAAAGAGATTGCGTACAGTTCTTGAATTGAAAAATAATATTTCTTGTTTGCCATTTTTACAGTGCAAATATTTGTAATGAAAATGCTATAAAGTGAGCACTCTACTGTGTATTCTGTGTTGTAATTGAAATTAATATATTTGAAAATGTTGAACATCCAAAATATTTAATAAATATCACTTTGTATTTAATTGTGAATAATTTTTTAATCATGATTAATTTTTTGAGTTAATCACATGAGTTAACTCTGATTAATTGACAGCCCTACTTTTAAGCCAATTTTCTTATTCACCACTTTTGAATACTTGGAGCTTGCAATATGGAGGTTGTAGAAGGCCTTGCTCTCTGTGCCAGTGAGGTTGTGATGCAACAGATAGCTGGGGAGTGAGAAGATTGCCCAGAGGCCAGGGCTGTTTGTGTGGGAGGGCAGAGTTGATGAAGTCTTGTGCCACCATGCTGTGTAAAGGAATTTTGTGAATGATGTGAGTCTATGCCTATAATGGAGAGTAGGGGAGAGAAGAGAAGGGGGCAACCCTGTGTTGTGATGGTCCAGGACCAGAGCGTTCTGGGTTGAGTCAGGAATGTTTCGGCTCCCTAGAGAAATCTTGTTCCTGATGGAAGTGATATCTTTGGTCCTGTGGTTATGGGGGCTGGGGCTGGATAGAAAGCAGTATCACAAACCCCAAATGTTAAAAAGAAGAGTCAGACCCCTTTAAAACAAGTAATTTGCTTTGGGTTCTTTTTCTTACCTTTCTGGTTTCTGGGCCATTGTGGGCACATGGATCGTGTTTTTCTATATTTCTCCACAGCCATGAGGGCTAGAAATGTCACTTCTTTTTTTCAGTGGAAGCTGAAATTTGCATATAGTAACATGACTCCAGGAGCTGGAGTCATGTT
Source organism: Eretmochelys imbricata (assembly GCF_965152235.1). NCBI lineage: Eukaryota > Metazoa > Chordata > Testudines > Cheloniidae > Eretmochelys > Eretmochelys imbricata. The sequence goes on along the minus strand of NC_135580.1, from coordinate 48,737,561 downwards.
AAAATAAATAAGTAAAATACCTACTTATTTTCCTACTTACTTAAATGTTTTACGTAAAATATCAGTTATTGCGAGGCTCACAATAAAACCACAAGAGTTGGCAATGTTGGGATTGTCACAGCCTCTGTTTCAGTTATGATTATTTGCACTAATGTAGCATGTTAGAGGCCCCTGCTGAGATTTCCCATTGCACTGAGCACTGTACCGACATATAGGAGGAGACTGGTGCTTCCAGAAAAACTCTCCCCAGATAGGAAAGACAGATCAGGGGAACCAGAGACTCAGGGAGGGGAATGGCTTGCCTGAGGTCACCCAGCAGGTCAGTGCAGAGCTGGGAGTAGAACCCAGGTGGATGAGTACTAGAAGTAGGGCTGCTGCCACACCCCCTGGCTTGAAGTGGTTTCCATTATATACAGGGTTTACAGTTTGTTTAAACGGCTCTCAGCACCCCCACTGTACAAATTGTTCCAGAACCCCTTTCCAGGTGTCCTGGGTCCAGATCTAAGGCCTGATTCACTGACCATGCTGCCTCACCTTTGAAAACTGGAACTGAGTGAATTGGAAGTTACTGAAAGCTGGTGCAGGTCTCCTGCTGCTTCTGTGTTGCGAGGGCGGAGAAGAGAATTGGAGAGGCTCAGGAACCTGGCCTTTGAGCTCTTGGGTCTAATCCAGTCCCATATAGAGCTTGTGTGTTACTATGCTGTGGTTAGCAAGTGTACATGTACGCACACATTCCCACTCTGTGATGAGAGGGAATCCTGTGGAGGGAAGAAGTCCTCTCTGCTTACAGGGGGAAAAGTGAAGAGAGAGTTAGCAGATAAGAAATCCTCCCCTGCCCCCTACCATCTCTGAGAGGCTAGCTTTACAGGACCCTGTGGGACAGACAGAACGGTGTGCCAGCAAACTGAATGGAAAATTGCAATCAGAGAGGCTCCAGCAATTGCATTGCTTTCACTTTTTAAAAATAATTTCCTGGCAAGTTAAAGTGTTTAAAATGTGCTAGGAAAAAGGCTCCATGTTCCTAGAAAATACCAAAAGCAGCAAAGACGAATGACTACCTCATTAGCCACCCATAAATTCTGCTTCTATTTAATTAGATTAAACAAGGTTCCTTCTTCATAAAATTTTTTTTTAAATATTTGGAATAATTTTAGCAAACAGTAACCAAAACTATTTGAACATTTACTTACCAGCTCCTTTAAAAAAAAAATACCTTAAGTGAAACCACGGAAGAGTAAATAAATATGACTTCCTCCCATCATACCTCCTGATACCTGGGTGCAGAGGAGGAGGAAGAGCCATAGAAGGGCAGCAGATGGACAGGACAGGAAGAGAGCTTGCGTACATCACTTCAGGGTACTGGGATGGCTTCCAGAAGGAAGAGGTTCCCAAACTCTAAGTGAAGTGACTGCCCTTGGGCAGCAGTAGTTGCCGGAGGGCAAGGAGGCATATTAGCACAGAAGGTTCCTGCCTGGAAGGGTATTGTCTTCATCTCCCTCCGCCATACAAAAAAGGCCTTCTGCTTCCTCCTCTCATTGAGTTCGATCTTCCCAGGGCCACCTGCCCTATTCTAGAACCCTGCTGTCGGGAAAGGATTGAGCCCACAGGCCCTATGTCAAGGAGAGCTGAGCCTGGTGGTGTTTCTTCTTAGGAACATTGACACCTCTTACAACAAATGTCTGTGTAATACTAGAATTGTGAACAATAGTATAATGATGCTAGTATTTTTTTCCCATCATGGGTTGTCAGGGTTCCTTCCCCACTCTGAACTCTGGGGTACAGATGTGGGGACCCGCATGAAAGACCCCCTAAGCTTATTCTTACAAGGTTAGGTTAAAACTTCCCCAAGGCACAGACTCCCTTCTTGCCTTGGGATCGCTACCATCACCAAGTGATTTAACAAACAATCAGGGAAAGGACCACTTGGAGTCCTATTCCCCCAAAATATTCCCCCAAGCCTATACACCCCCTTTCCTAGGGAGGCTTGAGAATAATATCCTAACCAATTGGTTACAAAATGATCAAAGACCCAAACCCCTGGGTCTTGGAACAATGGAAAAATCAGGATTTTATTCAAAGAGAAAAAGGTAAAAGAATCACCTCTGTAAATTTAGGCTGGTAGTTAACCTTACAGAGTAGCAGAAAATTCAAAGAGCACAGAGGAACCCCCTCTAGCCTTAGTTTCAAAGTTACAACAAAACAGGGACAAACCTCCCTCTAGCAAAGGGAAATTCACAAGTTGAGAAAACAAAGGTAAACTAATATGCCTTGCCTGCCTGTTACTTACAAGTTTGAAATATGAGAGACTTGTTCAGGAATATTTGGAGAACATGAATTGATGTCCGGTCCGGTCCCTCTTAGTCCCAAGAGCGAATGACCACAGAAACAAAGAACCCAAAACAAAACCTCCCCCTGCAAGATTTGAAAGTATCTTCTGTCCCCATTGGTTCCTTTGGTCAGGTGCCAACCAGGTTACTTGAGCTTCTTAACCCCTTACAGGTAAGGAGGAATTTAGGCTACCCCTATGGTTATGACATGGGTTCTTTTGGCTACATATTTTTAGCAGTATGGATGTGTGATCTTTGATTTGTGGGCTACTATGTATCCTACCCATGAGACAGACTTGCACTGTGTTTTTTATGCATTCCTCAGAGGGCAAAGTTAAGGTTGTTTTGGTGTCAGCTTGGTGACTATTGTTCAGTAGGGCTGATTTGCTCGAGGATTTGACTGTGAGCATATTTTTGGGTGGGAATGTGGAAGAAGGTAATGGATGTGTGCACACAGCTTTATTCTATATTTCTTGGGTTTTGTGGTTTTGACTTTGGCATTGTTGTCTCTTGGCAACCTTAACTGATTTACACAAAGTGTTTTTTGTTTGAAGTTCCTTGTCTTTTACAAATGTTTCAAATAAAGACATTGAAAAAACATAGACAGGAAGCTTAAAGTTTATTTTTAAAAAATAATATATGGTTATCCAATTAGCCTTCATGAAACTTTCTCTCATGTTGCATGTGGCAATGACACTGTCCCTAGTAAAGTTGTCTTGCTATTTTCCATTGTTCATAAGGGAACTGAAGCCAGGCGTCTCCCAGGAAAAATGGCCACCCTTTGGTTCTGTAGTTAGGAGACTGGACAAGAAACTGTTCGGTGCCAGGGGAATGTTGACATCACAGGTGGGCTCATCAGCCCTCTTTTTCTGCTGTGTTACTGTAAACTAGTTGAGTAAGCTAGTTAATTGTTAATAACTTTGTCTTTTTCCAACAAAAATAAGGTATTATTTATCAATGTGTAGTTTTGATGACTATTTTCTATTTCACATTTAAAGTGTTCAAAAAAGCCCCAGAACAAAGATCCCCGTGTAATGTCTTTTAAAAAAAAAAAGTTTTTTAAAAAATTCTAAATTTACAACCTCATAATTTAGTTATTTCAAAAGTACTTAAAATTAGAATATGCTCAGGCTTATAATTTTCATTACTTTTCTCCAAAAAATATTAAAGTGAACAGAACTAAAAGACTACAGAGGTTCATTAAAGGGATGGCCTAGTGTGCCTCCCTAGCAACTGTACATCCATTATAGGCAGAATGGTGAATGGAATGAGATTGCATAGTGAATGAGGCAGGGGTCTACAGGGGGAGAAAGGATGCTCTTGTGGACTGGGACACAGGACTACCAGCTTCTATCTCTGGTTCTGCCACAGATTTCCTGTTTGGTGTTACGCAAATAACCTAGGCCCAGATTCAGGAAAGCACTTAAGCACCTGCTCAAGTCTTGTCCTTAGCTATCTGCTTAAATGCCTTTCCTACAAAGAAATACTTTTCTGAACTGGGACCTTAAGCCAGACTTTTCAGATGTGACTACTAATTTTGTGTTCCTTCTCTCCTGGGTGCTCTCCTTGAGAACAATTTTCGAAAGTGCTAACGGCTCACAATTCCAATTGAAGTCCATGGCAGCTGCCAGTGCTCATCATCTCTGAAAAATCATGTCTTGGGCATCTCAGTTTTAGGCACCCAGTCACTAAGGCTCCCAGAATTTTGAGACACTCTTGCAAATCTTGGCTTTAATCTCTTTGGGCCTCAGTTCTTCTATCTGGAAAAGGGGATAATAATACTGCCCTGCTGTTGTGGCTGTTGTGAGGGTGAATTCAGGCCCTCGGGAACTGTAGTGATGAACCCCATAGAAATAAGCTTCTATTTCCATGAAGAAATTAAAAAAAAAGTGCAACAACTCATTCAGTGCAAGAGTTGGCTGCTGTGCAGTTAACAAGGCATGGAGGCCACACACTGAATGATGAGGATGAAAAGAAATATTGAACAGGGGGCTTCACTCCCTGAACACCAACCATCGTGTGCACTGAATGAGGCAGAGGTCCTGTGGAAAAAGTAATATGTGATTGAAATTTGTATCATAATGCACATATACTGATGGACGGAGGTAAGGTTGTACAGACAGCTTTAATCTTGCATTTCCTAGCTTTTGGATGTTTGACTTTGCAACCTTAATAATAATTTTAACATGGGACTTTTGTAACATGTAATACACACACCTGAATTACTAAGTATTTTTGATGCTCGTCAATGTCTTGTGCATTTGGAACAGGAGGGTCCACACACCCCCTCTTTTTTTTTTTAAATTTTATATGGTAGGAAAAGTATTTATTTCTTGCATTATCTTTTCAGGTTCAAAATAAACAAGAGAAGAAGCCTGGGACTCCATCCCCAGCCCCTTTGAAATCAGCAATCAGCCCACGACCTCTTGTGACTGTGAATAAAGTCATTATCAATGCCCCTGTGTCCATAAACATTCCACGTTTCTACTTCCCCAAAGGGCTTCCAAGTGTCTGCAACAATCATGAGGAGACCATTGCCAGGATCGAAGCATCCTTTACAGAGTTTGAAGATGAGAAAGCAAACATTTATGAAATGGGGAAAATTGCCAAGGTAAATGTAACCATTCACTGGGTCACTCACAGTTTGGGAGACAGTGAAACATTAATTAAATTTCTCAACTATTTGCTCAATTCTAGTTGCAGTTTTATATTTTTCAGTTCACAATGAGCAAATGTACTTACAGTTTGAATCACTTTTGTTAGATTAAGGAAACAACAACAAGAATGAACACAATTAAAGTCTCCATGGGAGAAGGACGAAGTGTGTCACCTCTGATATACGCTGAGTCAAATCTGATTCACAAAATGGCAGCTTCCCTGGCCAACAGGCAGACCCCTTAGAAATGCAAAGGAGTTTAACAGAGAACACAGTCACAACTGTTACATACAGCACGGTTGCAAATAATTTGTCCAGGGCATATAGAGCTAAATTCTGACCTCACTTATGCTGGTGCAAATCCGGACTAACTGTTGGAATAAATGGGTTTATACCAGGATTAGACTGGTGTGAGATCAGGAACTGATCCTTTGCCTGTTTTTCTGTTCACTAATTGTCCATAAACAGGTTCAGATTTTCTCAACTTTATTTGTAATTTGAAATTATTCACCAAACTTCTATAATTTTTAGCCTTTATATTTTTAATGAGTGCTTCATTATGAGCATTCAGGATCTGAAACTAGGAATTCATGCTGTTGGTTAGTTTTGATTGGAAACCTATCACAGACCCAGGTCCGCAGATGCATTGGTGCTAGTCTGTGCCACTAGGCAGGAGTGCTGGTGTACTTCAACTGCAGACGTTACCAATTGCCTTATTTGAGATCAGTTCTCTTCCACTGTGATCCTGAGATGGCACAAAGCAGGCCTAGTCTATGGCTATGATTACACTTGATGCTAGGGCTGTGATTCTCAGCGTGTGTAGATGTACTTACACCAGCTGTCATCGAGCTGGTATGCTAAAAATAGTAGTGTACCCAGGGTAGCATGGACAATGGTGAGCAGCGGCATAGGCTCGTCATGCCAAGTACATACCCAAGGGGTACAGGCAGGTTTGTAGTAGGGGACACTGGTAACACCACCTCTAGCACAACAGCTGTAGCTCACGAAAGCTTAGTCTCTAAGGTGCCACAAGTCCTCCTTTTCTTTTTGCGAATACAGACTAACACGGGTGCTACTCTAAAACCAGTCTCTTTTAGCGCATGATTAGCAGAAGAAGGATGTGGCCAGCTAAACCCCATGTTGCACTGATCCTTGGATGCTCAGTTTGTATAATGCAGACATAGGAGTTCAGCAGCTTTAGAGTCCTAACAGTCTGCAAATGAGAGCCTAGATCTGGGGAACAGAACCCCTGGTTCAGGAACAATTTGCCACGTTACCCTATTTTTCCATGTTTCAAGCATGTACTCTCCTCAGGCTGTTAATGCACTAGCAACCATAACATAAATTCTCATTTATTCAGAGTATATTGTTCATTGATGCTGGAACAGTGACGCTCCATCCAGGAGGGGCATTCTAGTTTCATGAGCAAAAATTTTGTGAAGGTAGAGACTGGCTTTGTAATAAATATGACAGCAGCTGTCAGAACACACCCTCTGAGGAGATGCCCAGGAAACCATCAAGTGTGGGACAAAAAAGTTCAATGACTCATATTATGTGTCATGCAAGGGCAGCAAAGGTGTCTGTCTGGGCCCTTGCCAGACTCAAAGCAGAAAAAGCAGCACGGCTGTGCAGAGGAGACAAATGCTTCAATCAGTGATACGCTGAGACATTGCTGGGTCAGCACATTATCTGATGACATCAAGCTGTGTCAAGGTCCACTGCTGCAATACAGTAGAACTGATACGACTCTAGATTCAGAGTTCTGAAGCAAGTGCAATAGAACTTGCCGCCTTTATAAATAAAACAGCACAACATGAGTCTCCGTCCTTTCTCACTGCATACCTAGTCCTGGCTCATGTACAGTGGACTGAAATCAGGATGGTCAGATCCAAAAGTAGTTATTCAGCTGGCTGGTGTTCTGGTAGGAAGAGGGACAACCACAGGAAGAAGTTAGGGGAGGGTGCCAAGGAGAGAACTTTGTTCAACATAAAAAAAGAGAGGCTGTGAGAGAGGCTTTCAGTGGAAGGTGGGGCTTGTATCTCAATTAGTGTTTCCTAGCGTTTCCCCTTTCCAACCAGAATCACTTTGGTCGTGCCTGGATTCAGCTTGAGCCAGCTGCTCCTTAATCCAAGAGCCGATCTCTTGTAGGTATTCTGACCTCTTGGTGGTGGTTGCATCAGTTGAGAATGAGAGAGAGAGTTGAGTGTTATTGGCATGCTGTTGCCAGCGGAGCCTGTGGTCCCCCAGTGGTCTCATGGAGATTTTGAGGAGAAGCGGGGATAGTGTGACTCCACAAGGGCCTTCAGAGAGGAGGAGCAGTTACCCATCTCACTCTCTGGAGAGGAATTATAGGGGCTGGAGCTACAACAGAGCTGGGCTATCTACTCCTGCTATGTCACATAGGCGTTTTAGCAAGGCCTTGTGGTGCACTTGTCAAAGGCTGCAGGGAGGGCCAGAACTATGAGCAGGGTAATGCTTAATTTGTGCCAGGTCAGAGCCCCCGGCACCTCTGGGCCTGGCAGGTCAGAGCCCCGGCACCTCTGGGCCTGGCAGGTCAGAGCAGGGTTGCCAACTTGCTAATCGCACAAACCTGAACATCCTTGCCCCGCCCCTTCTCTCGGGCCCTGCCCCCACTCACTCCATCCCCCTTCTCTCCGTCGCTCGTTCTCCCCCACCCTCACTCACTTTCACTGGGCTGGGGCAGAGGGTTGGGGTGCAAGAGATGGTGAGGGCTCTGGCTGGGGGTGAGGGGTTTGGGGTACAGGAGGGGGCTCCGGCTGGGGCTGAGGGGTTTGGGGTACAGGAGGGGGCTCCGGACTGGGGTTGAGGGGTTTGGGGTACAGGAGGGGGCTCCGGACTGGGGCAGGGGCTAGGGTGTGGAAGGGAGTGAGGACTCCGGCTGGGGGTAAGGAGTTTGGGGTTCAGGAGGGGGCTCTGGGCTGACGCAGAGGGATTCAGGATGCGTGAGGGGGCTCAGGGCTGGGGCGGGGATGGGATGCGGGACGAGATTTGGGGTGCGGCCCCTGAGAGGGAGTTTGGGTGGAGGAGGGGGCTCAGGCATTGGGGTGCGGGAGCAGCTTTGGGGTGTGGGCTCCAACCAGGCGATGCTTATCCTGGCTGCTCCTGAAAGCAGCCGGCATGTCCCAGCTCCTAGGCTCAGGGGCAGCCATGCAGCTCTGTGCGCTGCCCCTGCCTGAAGGCACTGCCCTCACAGCTCCCATTGGCCACGGTTTCTGGCCGATGGGAGCTGTGGAGTTGGCGCTCAGGCATGGGGGCAGCATACGGAGACCCACTACCTTCCCCTGCGCCTAGGAGATGGACATGCTGGCTTCTGGGAGCCATGCAGAGCCAGGACAGGTAGGGAGCCTGCCTTCGCCCCAATGCACTGCCGACTGGACTTTTAGCGGCCTATTAAAATCTCCAGGATTGCTTTCAATAGCCACCAGGAGATTGAATCCGATTCTGGTAGACTGCTGCCCAATCTGTGAGGGTTGGCAACCCTAGTCAGAACCCTGACACCTCTGGGCTTGGCAGTTCAGAGCCCCAGCACCTCTGGGCCTGGCAGGTCATGGGCCTGGCAGGTCACAGCCCCTGCATCTCTAGGTCTGGCAGGTCACAGCTCCGGCACCTCTGGGCTTGCTGCATCAGTTATTAATGTGAAAAAATTGCTTGAGCTCCAGCACCTCTTTCATTACAAATTAAACACTGGAGCAGGGGGATCTTTTCTGTATCTATGGCCATGAGGAGCTCATCTTTTTAGTTCCAGTAGGGCAGTCTCTGTGCTGTACTCTGGTCTGTACACAGATTGCAAGGTGTCTAGGAGGTTGGCTGATGTAACCAGCAGGCTCCAGTATGTGACTGCTTCCTCAGTTAAATTGTCCAGGAGTAGGAGGTTGGAGTCACGATGGTGGCTGGGGAGAGCTGCAGGGTCAAGCATTGGCTTCTTGATGATTGGATTGACTGCTGCATTTTTCAAGGAATTTGGCAGGTTTGCTTCTCTGAAGCACCATGGAGCTCATAATGCACCGGTTTTCCTAGGCCAGCACTTGGAATTGCATCCAGAAGTAAAAGCCAATGCAGATGCTGATCTAAATTTCATATGGGATATGAGTCCTAGGTGGTGGAGACTGCCTCTCTCTATATACACCATCAGGACAAATGGGATGCTCTTGCCTATATGTAACAACATAGGGAGGACCAGGGAGCAGGGTATTCTTGGTGGAGGCTGCTTGACCCTGTTGACTTCTTGTGTTGGCCTGATGAGGTGTAAGGCCCAACGGGTTTTGTATTGTGATGTGAGAGCTTAATTAGGTTGTTTGTTGACAGAATATAGAGTTCATAAATGAATAAGCCCTTTCTGTGACTGTATTAACATCCCAGCCTTCTCATCTACCATGTATCTGTGTGTTTCATTTGCAGGTATGTGGCTGCCCTCTGTACTGGAAAGCCCCCATGTTCAATGCAGCAGGGGGAGAAAGGACGGGATTTGTATCTGTACATTCGTTCGTAGCTATGTGGAGACAGTGAGTACAGCATATAAGAACATTCTTCCTCGGAAAAGGAAAAGGCCAGTCACCCAACCGGCAGCCCTAACACTTCTTCAGTCCTTCTTTCCTACTTGCCCACCAGACTCTTCAAACCCCTCCTCCTTCTGTCCAAATAAATCCGTATTTTAAAATTGACACTGGTTTCAGTTATCTTCCCCATAATTTACTGAATGTTTGTTTCCCCCACTGCTTTAATAGGGTCTGCATCCATTGACTAGGAATAGCCCATATCTGCAAATGTATGTATGAGGTACAGTGACATGGACACTGTGTCAGTCAGAAGATAATATCGTTCCCTAGAACAGTGGTCCTACTCTGGGATGGAGAGTAGAGTCTTTTAATACTGTAGATTGTTTGACAACCCCTGTTGGAGGCACAATTCCACAGGATTGCTTTTGAATCTGGCCCATTTGGGAGGAGTGGAGGGAGGGAGCGCCATGCAGCCTTCTTCCAGCTGCAGATCCTCTCTTTGGCACACTTCATGCTTGGGCACTTTAAGTGTACCTACCCTTGCACCTCCCTGGCCTGTCTCCAAAGACCCCTCCCTGCCAAAGTGGAGCACAGCTTTGCAGCATGCAGTGGAAGTGCACCCCTGGCTCTGGCTCTCTGCATCCTGTTCCCTCACTCCAGTGAACCATTCTTCTCCCTGGCACTGATTCAGGAAAGTGCTTAAGTCCTGCTGACTTCATGATTATATGCTTTCCTGAATCATGGCCCTGTCAGCCATGAGTATTTATTACTGCTCATTATTTTACATCCCCTGAGGTTAGCTCTATATCTCACACAAGTAGAAAGACATGGTCTCTGGAGAGCTGACAGTCTCTCACGAGTGATGATGCATACTCTCTGCAATAGTATGAGCTATTACCAGCAGGAGAGTGAGTCTGTGTGTGTATGGGGGTGGGTTTTTGGAGGGGGGTGAGGGAGTGAGAGAACCTGGATTTGTGCAGGAAATGGCCTAACTTCATTATCATGCACATTGTGTAAAGAGTTGTCACTTTGGATGGGCTATCACCAGCAGGAGAGTGAATTTGTGTGGGGGGGTGGAGGGTGAGAAAACCTGGATTTGTGCTGGAAATGGCCTAACCTGATGATCACTTTAGATAAGCTATTACCAGCAGGACAGTGGGGTGGGAGGAGGTATTGTTTCATATTCTCTGTGTATATATAAAGTCTGCTGCAGTTTCCACGGTATGCATCTGATGAAGTGAGCTGTAGCTCACGAAAGCTCATGCTCAAATAAATTGGTTAGTCTCTAAGGTGCCACAAGGACTCCTTTTCTTTTTGCGAATACAGACTAACACGGCTGTTACTCTGAAATCAGTCAGGAGAGTAGTCGAAGGAAGTATGTAAATGAGGAGATTGAAGGGCGTGATGGAGGAGAAGTAGATGGGCATCCCAAGTGCAGGGGGCAAAGAGGGTGTTATGTTGTTGTGAGAGAAGCAGGACTGGGGCTCTGCTGTCATCGTGGAAGTGTGGGGTAAAGTAGAAGGTAAACTGGAGGTTGCTGAGATATGGGTGGGGGGTGACGTGACACAGTGGGTCAGATCCTGAGGGCTTTACTTGTTTTTTATTTGTTACCAAATGCCTGAGTAAGGACTTGGCTCTGTAAGAGGAGTTTCACTGTCTCTGGAGCATGCCATTGTCAAGGCTCCTTTCTGAATTCTCTCCTGTGGCTATTGAGAGCTCTGGCTAGGAGGCTTGGAATCACAGATGGTGTGAGATGAAACAGCCCTGTTATCTTACCCATTCTTTGTGCCCATAGGACATGTCTGCAATATCACTTAGTTTAATTTTTAAAGTCCCGAGCAGAGTTATTTCCATCTCTTCCACAGCCCAGTTCAGTGGGCACCCTTCAAATCCTTCAGACTGCCTTTGGAGCTGTGCTCCCTAGGTATTTCCTGAGCTAAATATAAAAACTGTTGGAATAACAGCATCTAGTTACCAAAGTAAAACTGTAAAATGTATAAGGATAGTCACAGTCAGATTGTTTTTGTTGATACATACATTGTATCATAGGTTCCTCCACTTAGTCCTAATCAATCTCTCTTGCATCAAACGAAATAGTTCTTATCCCTTCTTCATTGTCACAGCTTTCAAATATCTGTAGACTGGTATCATGCCCCTACTTGGTCTTTTCCTTGCCAAACTATTTTTTGCTGTTTTAATCTTTCCTCAGAGGTCAGTTTCTCCAGGCCTCTGATAATTTTTATTGTTCTTCTATGAAGACCTTTCAGTTTTCATAGATTCCAAGGCCAGAAGGGACCATTGTGATTCTCAAGTCTGACCCCCTGTAGAACCCAGAATCTCCTAGAACTTCCCCACAATAATTCCTAGAGCAGATCTTGTAGAAAAACACCCAATCTTGATTTAAACATTGTCAGTGGTGGAGAATCCACCGTGATCCTTGGTAAATTGTTCTAATGGTTAATTACTCTCACCATTAAAAATGTACACCTTATTTCCAGTCTGGATTTGTCTAGCTTCAACTTCCAGTTATTGGATCATGTTAGATCTTTCTCTGCTAAGAGGCCATTATTAAATATTTGTTTCCCCAAATATTAGGTACTTACAGACTGTCATCGAGTCACCCCTTAACCATAGCCATATGGAAACAGGCCTTCATTTTAAAACATGGATGCCTAACTTTAAACACCCAAGTCCATTTTAGCACCTAAATAAGTGGCCTTATTTTTCAAAAGCACTAAGCACCCACAAATCTCATTTGAGGTCAGGGGGAGCTACTTCATTTGTAGAAGTTTTGAAAATCAGTCCACTTATTTTAATATGGTCTTGGGAGCCCAACTTTTGGCTCCCATTTTAAAATAGCTCAGCCAGAGTCTAGTTTCAGAGTAACAGCCGTGTTAGTCTATTCGCAAAAAGAAAAGGAGTACTTGTGGCACCTTAGAGACTAACCAATTTATTTGAGCATGAGCTTTCGTGAGCTACAGCTCACTTCATCGGATGCATACTGTGGAAACTGCAGAAGACATTATATACACAGAGACCATGAAACAATACCTCCTCCCACCCCACTCTCCTGCTGGTAATAGCTTATCTAAAGTGATCATCAAGTTGGGCCATTTCCAGCACAAATCCAGGTTTTCTCACCCTCCGCCCCCCCCCCCCACACACACACACACAAACTCACTCTCCTGCTGGTAATAGCCCATCCAAAGTGACCACTCTCTTTAAAATGTGTATGATAATCAAGGTGGGCCATTTCCAGCACAAATCCAGGTTTTCTCACCCCCCCACCCCCCTCCAAAAACCACACACACAAACTCACTCTCCCGCTGGTAATAGCTTATCCAAAGTGACCACTCTCCTCACAATGTGTATGAAAATCAAGGTGGGCCATTTCTAGCACAAATACAGGTTTTCTCCCCCCTCCACCCCCTTTTTTCAAAAAAACACACACACAAAAACTCACTCTCCAGTGCTTCTCTTTTTGGTGACAGATGCGTTTGCATATGCAGCCCAAAGCCTCCCTCTCTTTCTGCAGCAATCAAACTGCTCATTCATGTCTAATTTGCCGTTCACTGTCACAACAGCCTCTCCAGTGTTAAACTTGCAACTCTCATGGCAAAGCCCTATGTTAGTTTCCCTGTAGCTTTGGGTTCGAAAGTTGGTTTAGCCCGAAAATTGTCAGATTTACTCTGCAGCGCAGTAGCATGTTTCTGCAAACAGTGATTAAAACTCACTCTGTTTTAAGGTTATTGAAAGTTTGCCCGAACTTTTGCTTCAGTGTTTCGTTACTACTCCTAAAAATGATCTTCGCATTAGATTTTCACACTGGTCTATGGAAAAGGCAACTTAAAGGGCAGAAATAACCAAAAATGTAGAGAGTTGTTGTTAAAAACTGGGCATGATGCTCCGTCCGTTAAGCTGATGGAGGAAAAATATGGTGCCTGAGCATACTTTGTAACCTGTCCCTTAGCGGGCTGGGCCTCCGGTGCCTTGTCCACGGGGCTTGCATGCTGGGCCCACTGCTCTCGCTTCAGAGACACCCTAAGAACTCTCTGCTAGTAAACTTTACATAGCCAGTGCTAACACATTCCTCTAGGGGGGCCATTTATTAACCCCTATTTTCAGACATGGCACTTTAAGTATGTTGCATATTCTGTATTTGGTAATGGGTGATGTATTCGTGAGGAAATCCTTTATATTCCAGCATCTACTAAAGTTAAACATCTAAATCAGACCAGATTACGTGCACCCCAGATTTATAGCAGAACTGGCTGAGGAGTGGGACCTTCTGGAAACCCACTGAACATGAACTCCCAGTGCAGCATTATGGCTTAATGCTGTGCATTTGTTTATCTAACCATTTCCTACAATTTCATGTTTTCAAGCCTCTAATGCCTCAGTCCAGCAAGTATTTAAACGTGTCCATAACATGTGGGGAGTCCCAGTGAGTTGAATGAGACTATGTACATGCATGAAGCTACTCACAGGTGAAAATGCCCATAAGACTGAGTGCAAGTGTCTAATAACTAATTCTTATTCATGATGAGTAATCACTAGTAAATAACAAATAAATAATGTGTTTTAATTTTTGCAGTTCTTGAAAATTACTGAGTAATTTTTCTTTGAGTAACTTACTGTTTCCATCACAATAACTGGTGAAAGCTCTGGAGCCGGATACTTTCTACATTGTTTCTCAGTCCGTTACGATTATTTTTCAGTAAGGGCTTGGTGAAAGCCTGGGAAGGCCTCATTTTTGTGTGTGTGTTTCGGTTCAATAGACACCAGTTATTTGGATAAATGTGTTAATCTTGACTGACAAAATTATGCAGTAGGAAATAGCGAAGATTGGAATAACGTTCCACTCTTCCGAAGTACTCACTCCTCTGGGTCACAGACAGAAGATATCATCCTATAGAGGATATTTCCATTCAGTAAAGTACCACACCCTGCTAGCAATTTTTATAGTTGAAGCAGATTCCCCTCTACAGCCTCCCTCCCCAACCTTCTCCACTTCCCACACACACACTTCACAAAAGAAGCCATTGTTTGCCTCTTTGGGGTGATTTGTATGCTAGGGAATTTTGTCAGTAGAGTTTGGCAGCATCTTCAAATACGTCAGTCTTGGAAAAAGATTAAACTATCGGGGAGAAATTCTATTATGGCATCTCACTGGATCCATCTTTAATAGATGCTAAATGTTAAATTTCTTTTCTATGTTAAAAGTTAGATCAGAACTACATAAGAAATGGATATTAGCAATATATGACTTAATTTTAGTAAGACTTTTGACAGTCCCACGTGACATTCTCATAAGCAGGGAAATGTGGTCTAGATGAAATTACTATAAGGTGAGTTCACAGCTGGTTGAAAGACCATACTCTCAGAGTAGTTATCAACTGTTCACTGTCAAAGTGAGAGGTGTATCTAATGGGGTCCCGCAGGGGTCAGTCCTGGGTCTGATGCCATTCAATATTTTCATTAATGACTTAGATAATGGAGTGGAGAGTATGCTTCTAAAATTTGCACATGATACTAATCATAAGGGTAGTTAAGCTCTGGAATAGGCTTCCAAGGGAGGTTGTGAAATCCCCATCATTGGAGGTTTTTAAAAACAGGGGTGGTTTAGATTTACTTTACTCAGCGCAGGGGACTGAATTTGGTGACTTCTCGAGGTCCCTTCCAGCCCTACCTTTCAACGATTCTATGAATATTGATTTCTAAGGGCCAGTTCTGCCCCTCTTACACACACAGGGTGAAATTCTCCCTTTTGCAGACAACTAGCAAAAACCCTATTGTGCCACGTACTTCCTTAAACCCTCAAGGTAGGGCCTAAACGGGATTCAGGTGATATATAGGCCTTGCGCTTTTTCTTTGCAGAAAGGTGCATTTCACCCATTCAGAGTAAGAGAGGCAGAGTCATGTACTAAAAATGTAGTTTTCAGAAAATGAGAAGACATGAATCTTTCCAATTGATAAGGAAAGCTAAAAGTATCAATGAAAAAAATCTGTGGCCAGTGGAGTTAAGGACAATAAGAATGAATTTTTAAAATTAAATCAGAAACAAATGCAATCATCCTAACAATGGTATAGGTCCAGTATGAGATGGGTATAGCAAAATTATCAATCATGGTGCAGAAAAGGTTCTTCAATAAATATTTCTGTTCTGCATTTGAAAAGCAGCTGGATGACTTAGTTTTGTCTTACACAGTTAATTAAATACTTTCTGTTCCAGCAGTAACTAGGCAGAATGTTAAACAGAAAACTGCTAAAGCCAAACATTTTTTTTAAAACTGCAGGACCAAATAACTTGCAACCAAGAGTTTTAAAAGCATTAGCCAAGCAGGAGATTATCAAGTGGCAGTAAAGAGGTGATATTACCACTGTAAATGGCATTAGTGAGGCTATTACTGAATACTGTGACCAGGTCTGATATCAACACTTCAAAAAACTGGAAGGTTTAGGAAAGAGCTGCAAGAATGGTATGCAGTCTGGAAAACATGCCTTGTATAGAAAGAGATGAGGGAAACTCAATTCTAGATTAGTTTATCCTAGAGAAGATTAAGAATTGACTTGATCATGGTCTGTAAGTACCTACACAGAGAAAAGATTCCTGATAGTATAGAGTTCTCTAACCTAGCAGACAAAAGCATAATAAGATCCAGTGGCTGGTAGCTGAAGCCAGGCAAATTCAAATTAGAAATAATAATTAATTAACCACTGGAACAACTGACCTATAGTTTTCCACCTCTTTAAGTGTTTTAAGGCAAGCCTGGATGTCCCTTTCTAGGAAATCTGCTCTAGCTCAACCAGAAGTTCTAGGCTTGATGCAGGAATCGCTGGGTGAAATTCTCTGGTCTGTTACGCAAGAGGTCAGATGCTATGATCCTAATGATACCATCGGGCCTTAACACCTGTGGCTCAATAAAATGGGAACGCTGGTCTAAGATACCTTCGTGTGGGAAGAGTAAAGAGAACAAAACTCTACATTTTTAGCAGATAAGCACAGAGATTATTTTCTTCAAGTCTCAGAATTTAAATAAACATTTGATGTAAACATTTGACACACTGCACTGCGTAGGTCGGCAAGTAACTGTAATGATGATTCCCTACCATGAACAGTAGAACACAGTGATAAGAAGTACCATAACCATTGCCTTTAGAGGGCTTTTTCTTCTTCTTCAAGGCAGTCGTTGCTATTTGACAGTTGTCACAGTTATGGAGCTAGCTGTGCCAGTGCCCCCCTCAGGCGCATGACCTCTTTCCCCTTCGCTGTCTCAAGGGGGAATCTTGTGATTCTTCCACTCTTTGGCCAGACCCTGAGCACACGGCCTCATGTACCAATTACTTGTAACCCTGCAGGGCCGACTGGGTTCAGACACCTTCGTTTCCTCCCTTTGGGGTCCTGTGATTTTGACCAACAGCCTCCTTCAAACAAAGGTGTTTTATTTAGCAGTTGGAACAAACCATAAAACAAAAAAAGGATTTAAAAAATAACAGCCTACTTACGTTGTCTTATCTAATGTTACGCTGCCCTACAAGCCCAGTTAGATGCACTTTCCTCTTCAGCTGCAGACACAGAACACAACCAACGTACGTTCTACTAGCCAGCCCAGATCCTGCTATGTATCTATGTGACTCTGTCTGACCCAACCTATTCAAACTGGCTTGGACACTTCCCCAGAGCATGGGCTAGTCCTATTAAGTTTACTGGCTCTTGGAATGTCTCTTAGTGACTCCCATTTATGTTGATAGGTGACTATTGGAAAGGGCCTACTCTCTCTTTCCCTAGGTGGGCAGGCTGGCGCGGCTACCCAGACAGACCCTTAGGGTAAAATATCCATCCCGTTTTATGAGACAGTGACACCTTGGTGTTGATAGATCCAGACACCATATTAGCTGTCACCAAAGAGCACACCCGTATTTCTCACAGTAATATTAGGGAGAAGCAATATTCACCTCCTCCAAGAAACACTTGGCCGTTGTTTCAAGGTATCAAGGAAGAGAATAAGGTGTTACTCTTCTGATGTCAGGTGTGCATAACTTACATGGTCACAACTTTGCATAAATTGCATAACTTTGCATAACTTCTGGCTGAAATTTGGCACTTTAAATAAGGAGCCTAACAGTCAAACTGTGGCTTCTGATTGCTGTGTCCTCTGAGAGTATGAATTAGTTTGAGTAATTTATAACCTTATTTCTCTCTCTCATAGATTACTACAGAGCTGCCATGATGATGCAGCCAAATTTCTTTACCTTCTAGCAAAACCCAACTGCAACTACCTAGAGCAGGAGGATTTCATCCCACTACTTCAGGTACATAAACCTTGCTCAGCAGTACCTGGTTGGGTGAGCAGGGGGAAGGGTGTTGCTAATTTGGGATATTTGTTTGTAACTTCTTCAGTGTATGTAAAGGGCATACAGAGCTTTGAATGAGCTCTAGTTGGGGTGGAGCTTTTTAGACTTAAATTTAAAGAATAATGTAAGGGAGGTGCTTATTTTTGAAGGAGTTGAGCAGCGGCAGCTCCTGCTGAAGTAATTGAAAATTGTGCCCATTTATTGCAAAACTTTAACTTGACCCACAGTCTCCAGTTGGGGTAACCATTTGGAATTAACAGGTAACTAAACTGAATCCTCCCAGCTTCTCCATGTGGTTGTATCTGCAAATCTCAAACCTCAGGACAGGAGAACATACAAAGCACTGTGAGATCGCTAGATAGATATTAGACTAACGTATAAAACGTTTGCGCGTTAAGAGTGTAGTTAACAATTATTTAATTTACCTAATAACACTTCTTCCAGACTACCAAATGCAATCTACCATTGAAATATTTGCAAAGAATTATTAAACTAAAGCATTGTATATGTCACCTCGCCTATTACATATTTATATTCCACTCTACAAAAAGTTTTTCTTTGTATTCAGCCTAAGTTATCCTTGTTTTAATTTCATCCCTTTGCTTTTTCTTTTACCCTTATGCACTATAAAAAACAAACATCCCTCTCCATTCTTGGTGTCTAGTTCCTTCAGATATTTGTGGCCGCGTATCATAGAATCATAGGCCTGGAAGGGACCTTGAGAGGTCATCTAGTCCAGTCCCCTGCTCTCATGGCAGGACTAAGTATTATCTAGACCATCACTGGCAGGAGTTTGTCTAACCTGCTCTTAAAAATCTCCAATGATGGAGATTCCACAACCTCCCTAAGCAATTTATTCATGTCCCTCCTTAGTCTTTGCTTGCTAAGCTCTATATGTACATAGCTCTTTTAATCTTCCTTTCATAAATTAGTCCCTCCAGCTCTTCTGATCATTGGCTCCTGCCCTTCTCTGAGCTCCTTCCAGTGTTAATACATTTCTGATATTGTGGTGCCCACTGTACACAGCCATGGAGATGCCTTGAGGGGCAAGATTGGATCTCTGAGGTGGTGGTTGCCTTCCCACAAAAAAAACTGGTACCATTATGGGGTTGTGGACAAGAGTTTTGGGATGGATTTTTCTCATGCTCCTTGGTGGCACTTTTCATATTTCCCCCCCAGGGCATGTTGCCTCTCCTGATTGACAACAGCTCCATTTTGCAGCTGCTAGTGCAATCTAAGAGCTGTATAATCTTCTTTGTGGATTCACAGATTCCAAGGCCAGAATTGGACCCCTGTGATCATCTAGTTTGACCTCCTGTGTAGCATAGGCTAGAGAATATCCCCAAAATAATTAAACATTTTAATGTTTCCTTGGCTGCCTGTCTGTCAGTCAGTGGCTATTCACCACCACTGGCCCTCAAGGAGACCATGTATATGCTCATGGCCTCCCCAGAATCTTCTTATAGATGGAGCACAGCCATGATGCTTCCCCCTTGCCACTGGAGATGCTTGTAGTGCAGGCATGTAGTACTTATGCAGCCATCCTGATGGAGGCTTCTTACATTCACAATATGAGCAGGTCTTCCACAGCCGGGAACATGTCACAGCCATGCAGCTCTGGCTGAATTCCATACCACTAGGCCAGGATTTGGCACTAAAAAATAACTATTCTGAGAGAAAGAGAAATTCCAAAATAGTCAAGTTAGTATGGAAAAGGTATGGACTGCAGCTATGTGTATCTTTGTGAAAGAAGATTTTAAAAAAGCAGCTTTTCTCCTGTTGTTGTATATTGCTCTGGAAAGACACAAAGGGCTGTTTTTAAAGTCTTTCAGAAGAACACTTATTTCTGATGTATCAGTATGACAAATATTAATATCTGCAAGGAATTAAAAGGGGATTTGGGGAGAAAAGAGTCATATGGTCCACGTAGCTAACATTTATTTCTCTATCAGTAAAAATGAGTTTTCATCTGCTCACTAATTCTTCCTTTGTTTTTCTGTCTTTAAGTAAATCAAAATGGCCCAGCAGGTGCGTATTGCCCAGAAAATGCCTGTTCTTTTACAAGGTTCATTTTAAAATATTGTAATTTAGCTTTTTAAATGCTGCATTTGCAGTTTGGAAAGTGCCACAGAGCATCACTTTGTAAACTCAGTCATTTTTAAACTCTAATTGAAAGGGAAAAAAACTCTTGTTCCAGTTTCACTTGGTTTTGTCTTTCAGGATGTGGTTGAAACGCATCCTGGCCTGACATTCTTGAAGGATGCTCCAGAATTCCATTCCCGCTACATTACTACGGTAGGCTGACTCCAGGAGTCTCCACATAATCCTGACATTCTAAGTCCCTCTTGTTACACAATTTGTCACTATTCACGTGAGCAAGTGTTTTGAGTTATTTGGAAAAGTGTGTGTTTTACCCAGGCTAATAATGGTGAGCTATTTTATTGTACCATTTTGACATTTAATTGTGCTGCAAGTTGGATTTTTTTGGCGTCTCTCCTGACAATAGGCATCATGGTAGCCGTGGATTTCCCATAGCCACTAGATTTCCCATAATACAGATGGGCAGCTGACATACAGCAGGGATGATCTTTGGAAAGACTCCTGTTGATCTCTCTTAAGCAGATGTGGGCAAACTGTGGCCCGCGGGCCCATCCTGTCCAGCCCTTGAGTTCTCAGCTGGGGAGGCTAGCCCCCGGCCCCTCCCCTGCTGTCCCCCTGCCCCTGCGGCCACACCGGCAGCGCAGCTGGCTCCGACCAGGCAGTGTAGCTTCCAGTCCTGCCACTCTTGAGTGGCATGGTAAGTGGGGTAGGGAGGTTGGATAAGGGGCAGGAGGGGGGTCCAGGGGGCAGTTAGGGGACAGGGAGCAGGGAGCAATTGGACGGGGCAGAGGTTCTGGGGGGGAGGGTGGTCAGGGGACGTGGAACAGGACGTTGGATACGCATGAGAGTCCTGGGGACCTGTCAGGGGGTGGGGGTGTGGATAGGTCGGGGCAGTCAGGGGACAGGGAGCAGGGAGGGTTGGATGGGGAGGGGCTACAAGGGGGTGGGATAGGGGATGGGGCACCAGGGTGGTGGTTAGGGGCGGGGAATCCCAGGACGGGGCGGTCAGGGGACAAGGAGCAGGGGGGATTGGATGGGGGTGGGGTCCCCTGGGGGGGCAATTAGGGGCGGGGCTCCCGGGAGGGGGCGGTCAGGGGACAAGGAGCAGTGGGGGTTGGATGGATCGGGAGTTCTGAGGGGGGCAGTCAGGGGGCGTGAAGTGGGAGGAGGCAGATGGGGCGGGGGGCCAGGCTGTATGGGGAGGCACAGCCTTCCCTTCCCGACCCTCCATAGAGTTTCGCAACCCCGATGTGGCCCTCAGGCCAAAAAGTTTGCCCACCCCTGCTCTTAAGGCTCATGAGCTAGAGGCTGCACTATTTCAATGGTAAATGAATAACACAGACAAATGCCTATAATATCTGACATCATATCCGTCCTTGTTAATATAACCCTGTTCAGCATGTCCGCATTCCATACCCGTTCCAGCCCATTGCATTGTGTGGCTTCCAAACCTGTGCGGCGGCTGTACTATTGATTTATATTCACAAACAAAAAAAATCATTTAACATGAGTTAAGATTGCTCTCATCAATAAACTTAACCATAACAAACAGGAAATACAAAATTAAGGCTTAAAAGGTAGCAAAGTCAAGCGCTCTCAAGTTAAGAAATGCCAGAATAGCCATACAGTCTCTTTTCACTCCTCTGGTGGATATGCGTTATGATACAGTCTTTAATTGCACGCACAAGTAACTGCCTCTGAAAAGTTTGGTGTAAATGACTTGGCCAGCATCGCTTAAAAACTCGGTGGCTGAGGCAGGGATAGAATCCGAGGTCCCTATGTGATGCTGCACAAGCACTTACTCCAAATTTTTTGCAGGCGGTCACTTCTGCATCTACTTAAAGACTATATCATAATGCATAGGCGGAAGAGGTGCTGAATAGGCAACGTTCATTCTGGAATGTCCTAATCTGAGAGTGTTTGAATATTGCTACTTTTTAATCCTTAGCTTTGCATTTCCTATTTTTTTGTGGTTTAGTTTACTGATGTAAGCAATCTTAACTAACATTAAACAAAAGGTTTTTGTGTGTGCGAATTTCCTTAGTTTTTAATGATTTTCTATTTAAATAATAACATGCTTAATACATAAAGCATTTGTTGTGTTCAATGTATAGTTTATGGCCATTGTTATCTTTGTGAAGCTCCATATTTCACCACTCAGTGCCATGTTGACCGATATACTGAAAGTAATTAAACTGTAGGCAAACAAAACATGTTTCTATTTTAATGTAACTTCAATTTTACTTCACATTATGATTCTACATGACATATTTTTAAAATTGTGTAACAGAAAACTGACCTGGGACTCACACATTTATAATTTCCCACTTTCTTTGTGAATATTTGCCTTTTAAACTCCTAGCCTCCAATTTGTAAGAAGCAGAGAATCTACAGGAGAGGATCTGTAATTATAAGGGACAGGTGCATAGGCATTCTGGCCTACTGGTTACAGCGGAGCTGGGGTCCACACATCAGGGTTGATATTTGTGAGCATGGATTGAAGGAATCGCTAAAGCAAGGGTCTCAAACTCAGTTTACCTTAGGGCCAGTGCCAGTCCTCAAATCCTCCCAGCGGGCCAATAATGTCACTGAAGCTGGTGTTCAGAAAAGAAAACATTTATATTGTATTTTTTATTTCGAATTTCTTAGAAATAATAAAACTGTCATACAACTTTATACAATTCTTTGCCTGCCAGAGAGGTTTTAATTTCAGAGCGGTAGGTATGTTAGTCTGTATCAGCAAAAACAATGAGGAGTCCTTGTGGCACCTTAGAGACTAACACATTTATTTGGGCATAAGCTTTTGTGGGCTAAAACCCACTTCATCAGATGCATGGAGTGGAAAATACAGGTCTAAATACACAGCACATGAAAAGATGGGAGTTGCCTTACCAAGTGGGGGTCAGTGCTAATGAGCCAATTCAGTTAAGATGGAAGTGGCGTATTCTCAACAGTTGACAAGAAGGGGTGAATACCAAGGGAGGGAAAAATCACTTTTGTAGTGCTAATGAGGCAAGTGCAATCAAGGTGGTTTAGTGTTTGCCAGACACCTGGCAATGCTTCAGTTCTGTCAGTTTGCTGATGTTTGGCCTCAGTGACTGAGCAGCTGAAACCTTCAGTATTGTAGCAAAGCGTGCATCAGATAGTTGTGTTCGGTATTTTGACTTGTTTATATTCATTGTGGAAAAAAGTGATGCTGCCTCCATGGCTGACTCTGCCCGGCAGCTAATGATGCTGCCTCCGTGGCTGACTCTGCCTGGAGACTAGTGATGATAGCTCTGTCCCTCTCCTCCAGCCAATGGGAACTGCCGGGGGTGGCGCCCGCAGCAGACATTGCCGGCAGCGTGGCTGCATGCGTCTCTCCTTCGCGGGCCGCAGTGGGGAGGTTCTCAGGTCGCAGATGGCCCACAGGCCAGGACTTGAGACCCCTGTGCTACAGCCAGGTTCAATAAGCAAGAGTTGGGGTCAGAGGCCAGAGATCAGAGGTATGACCAGGCTGAAGGCAGAAGGACAAGAGTCAGGGTCAAACTCAGGCTGGGATTGGAGACCGGAGATCAAGGTCCAGAATTGCAGCACACCTGAAGTCTGTGTGGCTGCCCAGACAACTTCCTGGGGTGCCGTCCAGGGTTAAATAGGGTGGCTTGCCAGTCAGAGGGATGCAGGGTACTGTCATTCTGGATCTCTTGAGTGGTACTTCCTGTGGCACCTATTCTCCGGCATGTTGCTGGTGTCACCGTGGGAATGTCAGCTGCCCCAGGCTCTGCTGACCCGTGTTCTAAATCCGACATCGTTACAGTAATTTTGTGTCTTATTTTCATGTAACCCTTTCTCAGGAAAGAACAAACAATTCCCCTGTGAAAAGAAACAGTGTAACTTACCTGAAGCCCAAAGGACTACTGCAGGAACTTGTCCAAACCCAGTCTGCTGTCTTTGCCGTTCCTCCTGGGACCCTGCTCTGGAATAAAGTTACGGTTGTCTGAGGTCAATGAATTATCAAAGGCATCTGTTGCCATGACAACCAAGGCACTAGTCACTGCCACACATATGCTAATGAACTAGAGGGCATGTGTGCTGAGTGTCTGATTATCTCTGATAACATAGTGTTACTGCTCAGGCAGCAGCCAGGAGCAGCAAATGCATGTTGTGTGGAAAATTCAAACTCTTCCGCTGTTCCGGTTACCCAACTTTCCTAAAAAAAAAACCCAAAACATATAAATGCAAAATACACATTGGAGATCATTCCACACACACATTAATTAGTAGCTGAAATTTGGTTCCAATTTCCCATGGCATGTTTGCCAAAAAGGGTTCAGAAGAAAGGTGAGACACTAAGGTACAGACCCTGTAAAACAGAAACTTATGATACAACCTTAATATCTCACTACAAAATCATAACAATATGTGAAAGAATGCCCTTGACAACTTTTAAATATTCAGTTATTATAATTAACAACTCCCACAAGCAAGAGAAAAAAAGACTAACATTAAACCACACCACCCTCTCTGCTCTTCCCCCAAAATTCAGGGAAAGTAGATGGGCTTTGCAGTCAGTTTGGGTAATTTCAGACCAAGGTTAGGGGAGCAAAAACCAAAGTCGAGGAGCCTTCACAGAGAATGCCCTTGCCAGCTGCATCCTCTCTCCTTGGAGACTCTACATAGGGGCTCCAGTTCAGGCATTTCCGCTGACTGCAGCTGTGGCAGTGTGGCATGAGGAGAGCAGAGTGACCCAGGTAGGTTGGTCTCACATCATTTAGGGCTTCATAGCTCAAAACCAACACCTTCAACTCCATTCACAAGCCAACTTGGGAGCTGGTGCAGAGAACACAGCACTGCTGTATTATGCTCATGGTGGGATGTTGTCACACACTGAGCCAACACTTGTGAACTTTGGGTCATAGACTCGGGTACTGTAAGGGGAATGAGACAGAAACAACTCAGGAGCATTAAAAATATAGGGAAAAGAGACATCCTTTTAAGCCTTGTAAAATGAAATAAATGTAAGTTACTGCAACTTCTTAACAATGCAACTCCCATTGTCAGGAGAAATCTTTGTCTAGGTTGAACAGAAATTTTTCCAGGCTGCTGTGGGCTTCTGCCTAAGTTAAGTTCCCAAGTTACGTAGCTGCCAAGTTTTAAGTTCCACGGTTGATATTATATGCAAATGATTTTGCATATTTGCAAATCATTTGCATGTGACCATAAACTCCAGCTTGTGGGCAACACACTATACCATGGGCAGCAGGATGTGGAACTGCACGAAACATGGTAGCTGTGACTGGGGTTAGGTGGGAGAGAGTCTGGGGAACTGCTAGGGTGCATGAGTGTCGGGGTGCCGGTAGGTGTCTATGGTGTGTAGATGTCTGGGTGTTGAGGGGGTACTAGGGTGTCTGGGGTAGGCAGAGGCGTGAGTGCTGGAAGGTAGGGGGGCACTAGTGCTGAAGGGAGGCTGGGGGCCTGTTCTATATGGGTTCTTATACCACACTCCTCACCATAGTATATGAGCATTAAGCAAAGTGTCTTAACATCTGTCATGTGTAGTTTGTTTTCTCTCTCTCACCCTCCCCTCGGGGAGACCTGTTGTGCAGAGGAGGGTTTTGGTTTGGTAGGGTGTTTGTTTGTTTTTTGTTATGTCCATGCTGCTGGGTTTGTATTAGAGAAGGCAGGACAAAGGAGTGCTCCTTGCCCTTGGAGGGGCAAGTGGGGAAGTTTGGGATGGTCCTTACTCCCGTGGGAGAGTTCATCCCACAGTATGGGACTGGCCCCTGGGAAAGTCTGTCTTTGGCAGAGATGAGCTCTACCCATATGACACAAAAGAGTAAGGAGTGGAGTTGTTGATTAGTCTGCATCCCAGATCACTAGACACTTTTAGGTACCCTGGGCCCAAGCTATGGAGTCCCTTGAAGATAAGGACTGAGACCTGGAAATTGACTCTATTCTTTGGGAAGCCGTTGTGGGGAGCAGAGAACAGGTTTGATGTGCTCTTAGTAGCCTGTGTTGTTGAGGAGACACACTGTAACGGGCCATACTAGTTGGAATTTCCTAAGTGCTGAAGGCCTCATGCCCAGGTATATCCCATTGCCATATGCCAGACGGGAAGTGATGAAGGCATGACTAACTGAGGCCAGCTCTTTGTCCGCCAGGATGGGATGGAATCTCCTAGCCAACCGGAGCTAGTAGAAAGCGTTACTCATGCGTGCTGCCATGTGAGAGCTCAGCATCAGCAAGGGAACCAGGAGCACTCCTAGATCATGGACTGTATTGACCAGTTGTGGGTGTGACCCTTCAGCCAAAGGAAACTGCCCTACAGTTGCAAAGTCCTCCAAGTACTTTCCTCTGCCCAGCGGCATTCACTCTGCCTTGCTCGGGTTCAGCTTCAGCCAGCTGTTGTCCTTCGTGAGTTGATCTCATCCAGCCCAGGGCCAGGCTGGTGGCAGTGCTGTGGTGGCCCATGGTGATGAGCAGGTATCATAGAATCATAGAATCACAGAATCTCAGGGTTGGAAGGGACCTCAGGAGGTCATCTAGTCCAACCTCCTGCTCAAAGCAGGACCAATCCCCAACTAAATCATCCCAGCCAGGGCTTTGTCAAGCCTGACCTTAAAAACCTCTAAGGATGGAGATTCCACCACCTCCCTAGGTAACCCATTCCAGTGCTTCACCACCCTCCTAGGAAAAAGTTTTTCCTAATATCCAACCTAAACCTCTCCCACTGCAACTTGAGACCATTACTCCTTGTTCTGTCATCTCCTACCAGTGAGAACAGTCTAGATCCATCCTCTTTGGAATCCCCTTTCAGGTAGTTGAAAGCAGCTGTCAAGTCCCCCCTCATTCTTCTCTTCTGCAGACTAAATAATCCCAGTTCCCTCAGCCTCTCCTCATAAATCATGTGCTCCAGTCCCCTAATCATTTTGTTGCCCTCTGCTGGACTCTTTCCAATTTTTCCACATCCTTCTTGTAGCATGGGGCCCAAAAATGGACACAGTACTCCAGATGAGGCCTCACCAATGTCTAATAGAGGGGAACGATCACGTCCCTCGATCTGCTGGCAAAGCTCCTACTTATACAGCCCAAAATGCCGTTAGCCTTCTTGGCAACAAGGGCACACTGTTGACTCATATCCAGCTTCTCGTCCACTGTAACCCGTAGGTCCTTTTGTGCAGAACTGCTGCTTAGCCACTCGGTCCCTAGTCTGTAGCCGTGCATGGGATTCTTCTGTCCTAAGTGCAGGACTCTGCACTTGTCCTTGTTGAGCCTCATCAGATTTCTTTTGACCCAATCCTCTAATTTGTCTAGGTCCCTCTTTATCCTATCCCTACCCTCCAATGTATCTACCGCTCCTCCCAGTTTAGTGTCATCTGCAAACTTGCTGAGGGTGTAATCCACGCCATCCTTCAGATCATTAATGAAGACATTGAACAAAACCGGCCTCAGGACCAACCCTAGGGGCACTCCGCTTGATACCGGCTGCCAGCTAGACATGGAGCCATTGATCACTACCTGTTGAGCCCAATATTGTAGCCAGCTTTCTCTCCACCTTATAGTCAATTCATCCAGCCCATACTTCTTTAACTTTCTGGCAAGAATACTGTGGGAGACCATATCAAAAGCTTTGCTAAAGTCAAGGAATAACACGTCTACTGCTTTCCCTTCATCCACAGAGCCAGTTATCTTGTCATAGAAGGCAGTTAGCTTATTCAGGCATGACTTGCCCTTGGTGAATCCATGCTGACTGTTCCTGATCACTTTCCTATCCTCTCAGTGCTTCAGAATTGATTCCTTGAGGACCTGCTCCATGATTTTTCTAGGGACTGAAGTGAGGCTGACTGGCCTGTAGTTACCCAGATCCTCTTTCTTCCCTTTTTTTAAAGATGGGCACTACATTAGCCTTTTTCCACTCATCCACAAGTACTTTATATGACTCCATTCCCAAGGCTTCATCTGCAGTGTCTACAAGTCTGGTTGTAGACTGTGTACATACTGGGCAAGCACAGTCTCAACATGCTAGTCATGGTTCCTCAAAGGGTCTTAGTCTCTGT
Source organism: Eretmochelys imbricata (assembly GCF_965152235.1). NCBI lineage: Eukaryota > Metazoa > Chordata > Testudines > Cheloniidae > Eretmochelys > Eretmochelys imbricata. The sequence continues at coordinate 48,709,570 of NC_135580.1, read as the reverse complement.
TACTTGATGTGGAGACAGAGGAAAGATATGTGTGGGGATGCTGTTCAACTCTCCACTTCCAACAAAGACTATAACAATACATTAATCTCTTTTAGGTTGTGGATCATACATGAAGGGACAGGTTGCTCAAGGTAGATGGTCCTCTCAGGAGTCTCTGGTTCACATCAATGTATTAGAGTGAATCGTTTCATGAGGAGTGTGATTTAAGTCTTCCATCCAATGGCAAAATCTGTATCATCCTGGGATTCAAACCTTGTTTTATCAACCCTTAGTAAGTTATTGTTCAGGCCCCTGGCATCCTGCTCTCTACTACATCTCTCTGTGAAGGTAGCATTTTTGGTTACTATTATGTCATCCAGAAGAGTCAGGAAGCTCGGGGCTCTTATGGCTGAGCCTCCTCCCACCCCCAGTTTTCCATAAGGACAAAGATTTCATTCCTAAGATGGTGTCAGATTTTCACATTACCTGTGTTTTACCCTAACCCTCACTCTAGCAGGGCAGAGGTGTTGTGGCACTCACTGGATGTGTGTTGGGTTCTTGTCTTTTACCTGCAGAGGCAAAACCGTTTTGAAGGTCTCCTAGACTTTTTGTACCATTCACAAAACTTATGAAAGGAGAGGCCATCTCCTCCCAGAGACTGCCAAAGTGGATCTTTTGGTACGTCCTACTTTGCTACAAGATGAACGTCTCTCTTGAAGGCAGCGTGAGAGTACAGTCAACTAGAGCTGAAGCCACTTCAATAACTTCCCTGAGTCACATCCCTGTTACTGACACCTGCAGGGCAGCAACTTGGAGTTCCATTCACACCTGCATTAGACACAAAGCACTGGTGCAAACAGCTGCTTCTGATACCTCTCTAGGCAGGGCAGCTCTGCAGTCTCTTTGTGTCATAGGACTCCAGGCACCCACCTCCTTTAAATAAGCATGGCTTGTGAATCATCTGAAGTGCACTGCACATAGGGACAGTCACTCAAAGGAGGAGAAAGGGTAACTTCAGTTCTTCTAGATGTTACTGCAAAGAGGGGGCCCTTTTCCTTTTGCAACTCACTGTCTGTGATTCTAGCTAGTGAGGACACTGTGTGCTGGATGCTGCTCTTTGCTCCCCTTCACTATATCCCCTCTGTCTTCTATTGTACTTCATCTCGAGCCACTTGCCTCACTTTGCTCACAGTTCTGCAGGAAGTAGAGTCCACTTTAGGCTGCTGCTGCCCCAGGAGGCCGGTCACTCGTTTTATTGGTGGCTAAGCTGAATGGGGTGAAGCTGAGACTCCTAGTCAGCTCTATCTTCCCCGTCCTCCTCATGTTGCATAAGGCAGGTTGTGGAGGTTGATTCTGCAGCTACCCCAGCCCTGCAGAGCTGTGTGGGGCAGTGCACTTCTGATTGCCGGCTGAGACTGCAGCAGGCTGTGTTGCTCCCCACTCTCAGGACTGGTTGGCATGGCTGGAGTGCTGGGTGGGACAGAGCCAAGACTCCCATTAATCAGTGATTCCAGCAGTGCAGATGACTCTTGTGCAGGGCCAGCTGTGTGGAGGGTCAGCTCGGGCTGTGATCGCCTTGCAATTGCAGGCAGGCAGTGGACATTCTGGTTTCCTCACTCAGTAGCGTAAGGCTGGTTTTAACTTTGCATGGACTGATGTAGTTTTTACATCTCCTTTTATGTGCTGTTGAGTTGGGTTTTTTTCCTTTAGTATTACGAAGCACGTTATTTCCATCAGGAGATAATAACAAAGGAGATGGCCAGGTCCGTCCTTGGCTGTTGAGAACCTGGATCCCATCAATCCCTCCAAGGTAGAGTGTCCTACATACACTTCAAAACCACAATGTGCTGTACATACTGCGTGTGCATGAACCCACATATTATTTTTGCATTGCAGATGTTGACTCTAAGTCGACAGCAGCTGCTGTGTTCATTGCTGAATGTGGTACCAGTGGGGAGAAGATGTCCATAGAGTAAGTTAACGGTCTAGGATAACTAAGCTGTGTATGCACATTTTTAATGCCCCCTGTCTCCCTCTGTCTCCCTTAGAGATACAATAGGACTCTGTAGACTGCATTTGACCTATCAGTATCTCTGACCCATTGTATGATGTTGGTATACTAAACTCTTTATATTTCTTTCAACAGGTCCCCAGCCCTAAGTCCAGAAATGATGGTGTAGCACATCACATGGGGAATCACTTACCAGTAAAACCATTCCACAGTGTGGCTTATCCTCCCAGAGCTAGTGCTCTGCAGTGATAGCAAAAATCTAAGCCAAGGAAGCACCAGTAAAAGACCCTGCTGGCAAAATATACTGTCTGTTGAAAAGTACATTGGGTTATGAGGTGCTGCCAGGTGTGGATGGAAAAAACTGAGCAGTTCTGGTGATGTGAAGGGGAGAATGCAGGGAGGGAAGCCCAATTGCCTTAATAAAACTTTGTTTTTCCAGAAGTGAAGTTGTGTGAGTTGTTCCAAGGAAAGGGTGGGGAGAGGGCCTGGAACTGCCCTGCCAGTGTCCTAGACCTAGAACTGGGCCTTATGGAGAGGCATGAGGCATGGGAAGGGACCCCAGCAGTGGCCTCTCTTTACAGAATTTGCATACAAAGTTCACAGCTGATAATCCGCAGTGCTGCAGAAAACTGAGCCAAGGAGACAATAGGAAGAGGTGTGGCTTTCAGGATCAGCAAGAGACAGAAACCAAAAGCTCCTTAGAGGTGTTTACAGCAGGATTAGTCCTGGCAACAGTTCACAGCATTCCTAAACTGAAGTGCAAGTGCAGTTTTGCTACTGAAGCCCTCTCTGAGGGACGTGATGGCAGGGATGCTACTGGGAGTGACTGCACAGTAAGAACGGGGAGTGGGGCCAGGGCCCAAATGCTTCGAGCTGCACTACAGCTCAGGCACCACTCGTGCACCCCCTGCTTCTGATTGGTTTTATAACCTGGAACAAAGGAAGGAGAGGAAGTTTGCAGGGTAAAGCACCTGGGCAACTATCCTTCAAAGCAGAATTGGGTAAACTGCAGAGTCGCATAAATTTGAATAGATCTAGAGTGACTGAGGGAGGGAGAGAGAATGGAAATGGAGAGAAATCCCAGCCTTTCATGCTTTCCTTCCATATCCCTCAGTTTTACAGCGGGGGAAGAGAGGGAGCATGGAGAAGATGTTCCTCTTTAGCAGGGGTGGGGGCGGGGAGGAATGCAGTGCTGGCTGCTACATATGCTGATTGGTGACATGTTTCAGTGGCTTTGATTGGCTGCCCAGGAGATCAGGGAATGGAGAAGGCAGCCAGTCAAAAGGTTTTTTTCCTGTAGATTGCTGGAGGGACTGAGACCTATAGTCTGAAACCCTGTAGAGTTGGCAAGTTTGATAATGGCCCTTTCTGTAAGGTGAACTAGTGCAATCCAAGCATGCGAGACAGACTGGGAAACCCTTTGGTAGTAAATAAAACCTTAAGTTTAGAGGTGCTTTGCAAACTGGAAGCGAGGGTCAATGTCACTATTACTAGCAAAAATGTAGACCAGGATGACACTGTCTGTCAGGAGCACCCAGTAATTCCTGCATCAAACACAGCATCTTGTATCTGAGCTAAAACGTAACTTTACAAAGACATCCCTTCTTGATTTAAATATTTCAAGTGATGGAGAGTCCATTGCATCTCTTACTGTGCTGGGCCAATGGCTGATCACCATCAGTCTTTAAAATGTGCACGTTATTTCCATTTTGAATTTGTCTAGCTTTAACTTCCAGCCACTGATTGTACTGTGCGTCACTCTACACAGCAAGAGTGGATGGGGTGAACTTTTAGCCCAGCAGTTAGAGCAGTCAGATGGGTTCAGTTTCCCTGTCTCTGTCACAGGGGTGAAAGGATTTGAACAGGGGTCTCTCATCTCTCAGAGAAGTCCTCTAACCACTGAGCTATGTGGTATTCTAATGTGGGGGCAGGTGCCTGTCTCAGTCTGTCCAGTTGAAGCTGTTCCACTTTATGTACATACTTAGAGTGACTGGAGCAAGGGACCTGGACTCTCGGTCTCCCATATGCTGTCCTAACCACTGGACCACAGAGTCATTCCCACGCTCTTTGGCCTAGTACCTCGTGCCCAAAGTCATCCAGCAGACATGTAGCAGAGCCAGGAGTAGAAAGCCCAGGGCCAGAAGGACAGGCAGACCTGCAGGGACTAAGTGCGTGGATGAGATGATAGCATAGGGAGGAGGGGTTTAGGTTTATTAGGAACTGGGGAAAATTTTGGAAAAGGAGAAGCCTATACAAGAAGGATGGGCTCCATCTAAACCAAAACGAAATCAGATTGCTGGCATGTGAAAATTAGAAAGGTAGAGAATGTGTTAAATTAAGGGCTAGGAGAAAGCCAACAGGTGTGGCGGAGCACATGGTTTGGGTGGACACATTCCTTAGGGATTAATTTATTAAAGGGGGAACTCTATATCCTAGTAAAGAGGAAAGGAAAGAAGTTGGTAAAGTACAGCTCTGCACTAGTGAGAAACAGTCAAATGTAAAAGAGCCCCAATTAATATAAATCATGAAGGCAAGAAACTGAATATTAACAAAATGTACAAGTGCTTATATATAAATATTAGAAGTCTAAATACTAAGATGGGTGAACTAGAGTGCCTGGCAATAAATGAGGATATTGATATGATAGGCATTGCAGAAACTTAGTGGAATGAGGATAATCAATGGGACATGGTAATAGCAGGCTGTGACATACCGACCATACAATCCAGACCAGCCGGAGGCTGTATCATCCCTGCCCTGTTACCTGGGGTACCTTGCAATGCCTTGCTGCTGTAGCCTCCAACCTGGACTGCTCACAACTAGCCACCAGTATGCAGGTCATTCCCAGGCGTGTTTGTGTAACTGCAGCCTGCTAATCACACCCTGGCTGTAACCAGCCTTGGTTACACTGCATGGTGACCCCAATGAATTCCCAGTCCCAGATTTCCCCCCAGAAATGTATGTCTTGTACTTCCCAGCCTTCCCCTGGACAGTCCAAAAATATTAAATCCGTTATTCCTTTACGGGAATAATATACCATTTTATTACCTTAAATGGAGTTACCCAGATACTTCAGCTTGAAAACACTGGATTAGATAAAAGAATAAAATAAGTTTATTAACTACAAAGAGAGAGAGACTTTAAGTAAGAACAAATAAAGAGGTATAAAAGTCACAAATGGTTACAAGAAAAATAAAGATAAAAAAAGATAAAAGATAAAATGCTTTCTAGTGCTTAACTTAACAGACTATATTAGATTCAAGCAAAGTTTCTTAACACGTGCTTCTAGCAAGATTATTGACCAAACTCTTCAGGTCAGGACCCCTCTCCCAGAGTCCAATGGCTGTTTCCTTCGTTTTTTCAGGTGCAGTGAATGCAATGGGCAGGGAGAGAGAGGGTTGTGTGTGCTGTGGGGTGTTTGTCCATCCTTTTTATAGTTTCAGTCTTTTCCTCTGCCCCTCCTTGAAAAATATTTCCAGCTGAGAGACAAAGTGTCTATGTGGAAGGATGTTCTCCGCTGGGTTTTTTTCACCTGTTTGAGCTTCCTTTGTTTTCCCTTCCTGGCTGATGACTCTATGTATGCTTAAATGCAAATTAAGGCAAGCACACATTCCTTTGTTTACAACAGACCTGTTTGCAGACTTCTGCCTAGGCAGGGCTGTGAGGTTTGCAACATGTGTTAATAACACGATACAGGGCAATCTTATAACTTTACTTACAATGTTGCCACACATTTTATTGGGACAGTATTGACAAGCAAATTATCAGTTTCCAAATGATATCTTACAAGGTGTACTTTGGACAAAGATTTTTACAGTAGTTTGTAGGGTGTGAATACAGGGGTATATTCCGTTCCTCAGGATACAAATCTTAAAGGAATGACAGAGTAGGTCAGGCTGATGGGGTGGCACTCTATCTGAAAAAAAGCACAGAGTCAAATGAAGTCAAAATCTTAAATGAATCAAGGTGTACACTAGATCTCTATGGATAGAAATTCCATGCTTGAATAATAAAGTATAGCAGTAGGAATATATTACCAACCTCCTGACCAAGATGGTGATTGTGAAACACACAGAGAGATTAAGGCGCAAAACACAATAATAGTGAGGGATTTCTACTGACTTCATATTGACTGGGAATACGTCCCCTCAGGGAGGGATGAAGAGAGAAAATTTCTAGACATCATACGTGACTGCGGCTTGGAGCAGCTAGTCCTGGAACCTACAAAGGGAGAGCCAAATCTTGATTTAGTCCTAAGTGGAGCACAGGATCTGGATAACATAGATAAATACATAGATGCATAGGCACGGCCACACAGATAAACCCAGCATGTTGGGGAAGAGTCAACAATGCTTTTGTAAAGAGAAATAAATCATGCTTCACCAACAGTTTTAACAGAAAAATTGCAAATGATACAAAATTACCCAAAATAGCAAAGGCCAAAGCTGACTGTTAACAGATAGAAAGGAATCTCACCAGACTGGGTGATTTGGCAACAAAGTGGCAGATAAAGTTCAATGAAATAAGTGCAAAGTAATGCACATTGGAAAAAATAATTCCAACCACACACAAAAATGATGGGATCTAAATCATCTGTTACCACTCAAGAAACAGACCTTGAAGTCATTGTGAATGACTCTGAAAACATCTGTTCAATGTGCAGCAGCTGTCAAAAAAGCTAGCAGAATGTTAGGAACCATTAGGAAAGGGATAGATAATAAGAGAGAAAATACCATAATACCACTATATAGATCCATGGAACACCCTACCCTGAATATTGTGTGCAGTTCTGGTTGCCCCATCTCAAAAAAGATATATTAGAATAGGAAAAGCTACAGCGATGGGCAACAAAAATGTTTAGGGATATGGAACAGCATCCAAACAAGGAAAAATGTAAATGAGTGGGACCATTCTGCTTAGAAAAGAGACAACTAAGGGGCAATATGATAGAGGTCTATAAAATCATGAATGGTGTGGAGAATGTGAATGAGGAAGTGGTGTTAATCATTTATGTAACACAAATACTAGGGGTCACCTGCTGAAATTAGAAGGCAGCAGGTTTAAAATAAATATAAGGAAGTATTTCTTCACACAGTGCAGTCAACCTATGGAACTCATTGCTGGGGGATAATATGAAGGCCAAAAGTACAAATGGGTTCAAAAAAGAATTAGATAAGTTCTTGAAGGATAGGTCCATCAACGGCAATTAGATGTTCAGGTTTGCAACCGAATGCACCAGGGAGTCCCTAAACCTTCAACTGCCAGAAGAGGGAACTGGATGGCAGGTGATGGATCACTCAAAATTACCCTATTTTGTTCATTCCCTCAGAAGCATCTGGCACTGGCTGCTCTCAGAAGACAGGATATAGGGCCTGTCTGGTCCTTATAGCTTCTTGCCCCAGAATGACTTCTCTCTCAGCCTATTTATAAGGTCAAATGTCTGCTGTATTATCACCTAATCCTTCTTTAGTCTCACCCTCTCTAGCTGACAAGTAATTATATAATTACCATTTAGGTGGAGTGAATGTGCCTATGTGGACTTTAGCCCTTTCCTGCCCAGAATGGGGTTTTACCCCATCACACTCCTCTTTCACTACAATTTCTCCACCTTTCTCCCTATTTAATCTCTCTTTCTCTCTCTCTCTCAACCTCACTGGTGTGAAATACCATTGAAGCAATATCTTAAATAAACTTTTTTTTATCTCGCTACAGATTGAGGTTGCTGGTCCTCTTTTCCAGATTAAATCCCATTTCTCTAAAACCATTTGTGTATGCAACTCCTTTCCCAGTGTGTCATATATGGACCTTTTTTTTTTCTTTTTAGGAAAGTTGTCTGCAAAGATTGATATAAATTAACTTTTTTTGTTTGTTTCCTGATTGCCCAGACTCCATCACTCCTCCTAAAGTTAGCTTAAAACAGCTTTTCCAAAAAGTTAAGAAACATAGTACCTAACTTGAAGGTATTGGTACATAGGAGAGTGGTCCAACTAAAACTAGTTTTTTATTTCCAAATAAGTTAAAAAAAGTTTTTTTACTGAGGAGCTGGCCAACCATATGTATTCCATGGCTCCCCCAATCTTTAAACCTCTTCGGTTTGTGATTTGGGTTAAAATCTGGATTATTTGCAAAGTAAAACATTTTATTTTATTTCTGGTTCTATCCCAAACCCATCCAGTAACCTTTGCTGAAGGATGTGTATATATTTCTGGAGGGCATGATTTTTTATTACGCCAGCACCATTGACACTGCCGTTATTTTCTTGTTCTGTAAAGACCCAGTGTTTGGCTGGGTTAGAGAGCCCCCAGTCTACTATTGGTTTGAGCTGTTTGTCTTGGTCGGACCAGAGAATATTTGGAACAGCTCGTCCACCCTGTTCAATAGGTTTGTACACAATAGTAATCTACTATAACTTCTAGGAACAGACTTATTAATTGTCTCTCTCTGCTCTTGTTTCTACTGTTATTAAGCTTGGCCTTGTGTCCCGTTAATCACATTTTGGCAATAATGCTCATCACCCTGTGAAGTTTTAGTAAAATGGCTATTTCATGCTGAAGGGAGTGAGAACAGGATGGGTGTTTACATGACCTCAGCACCATACTATCTAAGTACTACCTCTTGTTTGCACTCACTTAACAGGTATTTCTGTCCTCCTCCATGTCATTCATCGTCCAGATTAGCAGAGGTCAGAGTGGGGACTGAATGACATATACAGATGACCAATGGCCTATGCCAAATCCAGCCAGATAATCTGTCTCTGTTATGTCCATTGTTAACATATGATATGGTGTACCCAGAATAATGCTTTTCACTTGGGCACCCCTGCTTGCTGTGAATCAGCAGTTTATTATCAAAAGGCCTGTCGGGAGCTTGCTTCTGTTGATGAGCTTGGAGAGGTTGGGTGGTTGTTAGAAGGCCAGAAGAGGGGATTCAGGAAAAAATTATTTCACTATGTGGTCCCCATCCAGTATGAGTTGTAGTTGTTTGGTGATAACCCCCTATGAGTTCTGGTGTGGGGTGAAAGGTGACAAATAGGGGTGCATGGTCAGAGGGGGGCTTATTTCTGTATTAAAGCAGGTTCTCTGAGTAAGTGTCCTTGTTTGAAGGTTGCTTTGAGTGTATTAAGGTGTACATCCTGGACTTTCTCCTTAGAGCATATTCTGTAGTATCTGAGTGCCTGGCTGTAGATAACAGATTTCTTGGTCTATTTGAGGTGGTTACTAGATCTATGAAGGTAGGTGTAATGATCTGTAGGGTTTCGTTGTTGAAGCTGATTGTGGTGTCCATAAAATTGATGCTAGTGTCAGAGTGTTCCAGAGAGAGTTGAATGTCGAAGTTGTGGTGGAGATCTATAAGGAAGTTTAAGTTGTCTGTCCAGAAGACGAAAATATCATCAATGTATCTCAGGTATATCATTGTCTTTTTTGGTGCATTTGTCCAAAAATTCTTTTTTCAAGGTGGCCCATGAAGAAGATGGCATTTTGGGGAGCCATCCTAGTATCCAAGGCTGTTCCCATGGTTTGGACAAAGTTTTTGTTGTTGTTGTTATGGGTGAGGATGAAGTGGATGAGTTTGGCGATGCATTTGGGGTGGATATCTGAGGGTTGTCCATTGTCTTGTAAATCAAAATTGTAAATTAAAATTTTCTTTTAATCATTGACTAAACCAAATGAATAAGTTCACTTCAGATTTACAAACTGGTATAATTTAGGCAGTGCATGTCTTTAAGATAATTATTCATTTGTTTGCTTTTTGTAGGTTATACAGAGAATATTCTACATGGTCAATAGATCCTGGTCTGGGAAAATCACCCTAATGGAGATGAGGAAAAGCAACTTTTTGCAAGTATGTCATTTTCTTGGCTTTATATAAAAAGAGTATATATTCTAAAATAGATGTGTGCCTATAGCCCCTCCAGAGACTCCAGTTCTGGAGAGAGACTGCAGGAGGTTAGTGAGGGCCTAGCCCAGGGTAGGATCCCTGTAACACATCTTCACTAGTACTGTATTGAGGACAAAGATTTAGATCTTGCTTCTTTCTGAAAGGATAAGCCTACTTCCTTCTATATTCAACACAGCAAAGTACTAGGTTGAAAACTAGTTAAGGCTGCTCAGGTGCACCTATCACCAACACAACCATGCTAACCCCACTCTGCCTTCACCTTCTTCAGTGAGGGAGGCTATATTTAGGGATTATAAATTGTTCCTGGGAACCCATTTATTCATTTGTTGAGTAATGTCCCTTTGAGCACTGTACTTCCAGTGTGCATGGCCTCCATGCACCTTTGGGAGCAGTGCCTGTTCAGTTCACATGTATGTCCCAGTTAAACTCCTGTCCTTTACCAAGGGTGTATAAGGCAGTGTCGGATGAACTGCTTTCAGTTCCTTCTGAACTGCCCTTGGCCTGAGACCGAGCATGACTTGCAATGCCTTAGTTCAATTTTAGGTCTTCTATAAATATTTAGTGTTGTTACAGTTTAATAGTTAGTTTAGCAGTTAGTTATAGTATTTTGTAACTGATACATAGTTGGCAGTTCTTTATTGTGAGACTGCCTCATTCCCCACCCCGATTCTGAGGGGACTTCTCTCTGTAGAAGTTCTGTTTGTTTATTTTCTCAGGATATGCCAAGATCTCTTGGGTTTAATCCCTGCCTAACTTGCCAGTGCTATCCCCATTAGTAATGGCATCCTAGCTGCCTTTGCTGCCTTCAGGACACCCACATCCTTTCCAGGTATACAGTCTGCATTGACTTTGAGAGTAGGTCAAGAAAGAACAGGGAGATTGAACTCCGACTACTCCTTATGGAGTGCTCCTTGCAGGCTTCGTCAGACCCAGGCTATGACATCCCCCTGTGCACTGGTGCTCTGATATGCAGAGTGTGCCGTCGACTTCAGCCACTGCCATTCGCTCGTCCAGAAGGTCTTCTCACAAGGTACCTCTAAACCTTTGAAAAAGAGGAACACTGAGTCCCCTCCTCAGTGATGGTGTTGATCTGTAAGCAGCCGCTAGGGAGCAGTTCTCTAGGGCCTCCAGTTACGCTCTCAAGGAGAATCAGAGAAGAAAACTTTCCATTCCTTCAGACCCTCCACTGCAGTCCTCTCCTCAGGAGGAATCCTCTGAGGAGAAGAAGGTTGATTAAGAAGCTTAGGTCTCAGACCAACAGCTCTTTCTCCTCACCTGAGGAGGCTGTCATGCCTCTTTCTCTGTGTATGCGGATGACTTCAAGCAATTCCAGGAACTCATTAAAAGAATTGCTGATATTCCTTCTAAATCCCTTTGGAAGAGATCCATGAGACCTAACGGACACTAAGAGACATTCTCCATGCTGCCTCCTCCATTGCCTAAAACAATTTGCTACTATATCCCCACCAGGGCAGATAAGAAGTATTATGTTCCTGCTAAGGGTTCTGAGTTCATGTTCATGCTCCCAGCCCTGAACTCACTAGTGGTGCTGTGAACAAGGGGAACAGGCAACACCACTTTAGATCCACTTCACATGACAATGATCAATGACAATTACACTTGTTCAGCGGCAAAAGTTATTTATCTACATCTATTTGTTACGATTTAGAGTTACCAATTCATGAAACACAATTACACCAATTTTGGGAAGAGAAATGCCTTTGTTGACCAGCTACCTTAAGAACAGAGAGAGCAATCACAGAGGTACAATTGCTAGCTAGGACATCATTGCAAGCCTTCCTGGTGCAGCTGACACGATGGCTTACTCTATATCTACAGCGATTGTTATGCACCATGCATTTTGATTGTAATCATCAGGGATCCTGAGAGAGGTCCAGAGCACCACTGAGGATCTCCCATTATATCATTTGAACCTGTTCACCAAGTCAGCTGACAAGTCCTTACATTCTTTGAAGGATTCAAGAGCTACCCTCTGCTCTGTCAGTATATACATCATGCAAATAAAAAAAAATTCAGCAGGTCACAGCTTTAATGATGAGGTAGACTGTAAAGAAATTAGAAGTTATGGAATGGATGAGACGGAGTCTGTTTGGGCCAAAATCACTTTAGGGAAGAAAGCTAGTGCTTGGGGTGTGCTACAGACCCCCAGGATCCGATTTGGATATGGATAGAAACCTCTTTAATGTTTTTAATGAAATAAATACTACTGGAGATTGTGTGATTACAGGAGACTTTAACTTCCCCGATATAGATTGGAGGACAAGTGCTGCTAAATAATAGTAGAGCCTACATTTTCCTGCATGTGGTAGGTAACAGAGTACTTCATCAAATAGTCACTGAACCAACAAGTAGTGATGTCATTTTAGATTTGGTATTGGTGAGTACTGAGGACCTCATAGAAGAACTGATTGTAAGGGACAACCATGGTTCAAGTGATCGTGAGCTAATTCAGTTTAAACTAAATGGCAGGCTAAACAAAACTAGATCTGCAAAAAGGGTCCTTGATTTCAAAAGGGCTAACTTAAAAAAATGAAGGGAATTAGTTAGGGAAGTGGACTGGACTGAAGAACTTAAGGCTGTGAATGTGGAGGAGGCTTGGAATTACTTTAAGTCAAAGTTGCAGAAACAATCTGAAGCCTGCATCCCAAGCAAGGGGATAAATCATAGGGAGGGGTTGCAGACCAAGATGGATGAGCAAATATCTCAGGTGATTAAGAGAAAGCAGAAAGCCTACAAGGAATGGAAGATGAGAGGGATCAGCAAATAAAATTACCTCTTGGAGGTCAGAAAGTATAAGGATAAAGTGAGAACTTCCAAAAGCCATGCAGAATTGGACCTTGCAAAGGGAATTAAGACCAATAGTAAAAGGTTCTATAGCCATATAAATAAAAAGAAAACAAGGAAAGAAGTGGGACCGCTAATCACTGAAGAGTGGAAATTAAAGATAATCTAGGCATGGCCCAACACCTAAACAAATACTTTGCCTAAATTCTTAATAATAAGGCTAATGAAGAGCTTAGGGGTACTGGCAGGGTGGTTAATGGGAATGAGGATATGGAGGTAGAAATTACCACATCTGAGGTGGAAGTCAAACTCAAACAGCCTAATGGGACGAAATAAGTGGGCCCAGATAATTTCCATCCAAGAATATTAAAGGAACTGGCACATGAAATTGCAAGTCCAATAGCAAGGATTTTTAATGAATCTGTAAACTTGGGGGTCGTATCCTATGACAGGAGAATTGCTAATAAAGTTCCTATTTTTAAGAAAAGGAAAAAAAGTGAACCAAGAAACTACAGGCCTGTTAGTTTGACCTCAGTTGTATGCAAGGTCTTAGAACAAATTTTGAAAGAGAAAGTAGTTAAGGACATAAAGGTTAATGATAATTGGGATAAAATACAACATGGTTTTACAAAAGGTAGATCGTGCCAGACCAACTAATCTCCTTCTTTGAGATTTTTTTAGACAAAGGAAATGCACTAGATCTAATCTACCTGGCTTTCAGTAAGGCATTTGATACAGTTCTACATGGGAAATTGTTAGTTAAATTGGAGAAGATGGGGATTAATATGAGATCTGAAAGGGGATAAGGAACTGGTTAAAGGGGAGACTACAATGGGTCATACTGAAAGGTGAACTGTCAGGTTGGAGGGAGGTTACTAGTTGAGTTCCTCAGAGATTGGTCTTGGGACCAATCTTATTTAACTTTTTTTTTTTTAACTGATCTTGGCACAAAAAATGGGAGTGTGCTAATAAAATTTGTGGATGACACAAAGTTGGGAAGTATTACCAAGACGGAGCAGGACTGGAATATCATACAAGAAGATCTGGACAACCTTGTAAATTGGAGTAATAGAAATGGGATGAAATTTAATAGTGCAAAGTGCAAGGTCATACATTTAGGGACTAACAACAAGAATTTTTGCTATAATCTGGGGACGTATCAGTTGGAAGTGACAGAGGAGGAGAAAGACCTGAGTGTATTGATTGATCACATGATGACTATGAGCCACCAATATGATCCAGCTGTGAAAAAAGCCAATGCAGTCCTAGGATACATAAGGTGAGGTATTTCTAGTAGAGGCAAGGAAATGTTAGTACCATTATGCAAGGCACTGGTGAGACCTTATCTGTAATGCTGTTGTGTGCAGTTCTGGTCTCCCATGCTCAAGAAAGATGAATTCAAACTGGAACAGGTGCAGAGAAGGGTTACTAGGATGATCCGAGGAATGAAAAACTTACCTTACCAGTGGAGTCTAACCAAAAGAAGGCGGAGGGGAGATATGATACAGCAGAGGGATAAATATCAGGGAGGGAGAGGAGTTATTTAGGTTAAGCATTAATGTGGACAGAAGAACAAATGAATATAAACTGACCATCAACAATTTAGGCTTGAAATTAGGTAAACGTTTCTAACCATCAAAGGAGTGAAGTTCTGGAACAGCCTTCCAAGGGGAGCAGTGGGGGGAAAAAATCTAACAGGCTTCAAAACTGAACTTGATAAGTTTATGCAGGGAATGGTATGATAAGACTGCCTACAATGGCATGTAGCCGATCTGCAATTGCTAGCAGCAAATATCACCAGTGGCCAAAGATCGGACACTAGATGGGGAGGACTCTGAGTTACTAGTGTGAATTCTTTCCCAGGTGTCTGGCTGGTGGGTCTTGCCCACATGCTCAGGGTCTAACTGATTGCAATATTTGGGATCAGGAAGGAATTTTCCCCTGGGTCAGATTGGCAGAGATCGGGGGTTGGGGGAGGGTTCACCTCCCTCTGCAGCATGGGGAATGGGCCACTTGCAGGTTTAAACTAGTGTAAATGGTGGATTCTCTGTAACTTGAAGTCTTTAAATCATGATTTGAGAACTTCAATAACTCACTCAGAGATTCGGGGGTCTATCACAGGAGTGGGGGTGAGGTTCTGTGGCCTGCAATTTGCAGGAGGTCAGACCAGATGATCATGATGGTTCTTTCTGATCTTAAAGTCTATGAATCTGAGTACAGAGATCTCATCCCGTTCAGTTCCTGGTGTACCGTTGACCATCAGAACCACCTGAGAAAAAAACTAGGTTTCAAAAGAGAAGAGCTTAACCTCTGCTGTGATAACACCATAGCCCTGCTTAGCAGGCAAGCATCTATTTCAATGCCTTGGTCATGGGTTGGGAACCACCCTATCCCTCAGATCTATGGCTATAATGTTCTAACCTCCCCCTGCCCAACCCTTTGGGAATCGTCTCTTCCATTTTCAAAGATCTTGGAAACAGATGGTGTTGGAGTTTGTAACCTCGGGCTACTCCCATCAATTTCATCTCCATTCCTTCTCCCTTTCCCCATCCCTTTTCAGGGACCCATCTCATAAATGTCTTCTGAGACAAGAAGTTCAATCCCTTCTTCACATAGGAGCCATTCGAGCCAGCAGAGGAAAGGAGTTCTACTTCAAGTACTCTCTAGTTCCCAAAAAGAAGGGCAGGTAGAGACCAATCTTTGGTCTCAGAGTGTTGAAGAACTTCATCCGGGGACAGAAACTCAGGATGGTGACACTCGCAGCAATAAAACCATCTATTGATCTGGAGGACTGATTTGCAGCCCTCAACTTCTAGGATGTGTACTTTCTTATTGTGATACGCCTGGCTCACAAGCAATTCCTGCCATTCATGATCAGTCAGCATCACTTTCAATACTGAGTGCTCCCCTTCGGACTCTCTGCTGCCCCCGGGGTCTTTATGAAGGTTCAGGCAGTGGGGGCAGCACAGTCATAATGGTCGTCTTCCCCCAGCTCAGCAGGTGGCTCCTCAAGGGCCACTCTTACAGTCAAGTTCACTCTGCAGTCACAAAGACCATAAGCCCATTTGATGTGCTGGGACTTCAGCTCAACAGAGAAATGTCCACTTTGACACCAATTCATTGACCAGCAAATATAGGAGCCACATTGGACACCATAATGTCCAGAGATTACCTACCTGTAGACAGATTTATCACACTGACAAGCCTAATTTCTCAGGCTCAAATGAACCCGGAGACAATGACCAGGATTTGTTTACAAGGCTTGGGTTATGGCTGCCTGCACCTTTCTGACATTACATGCCAGGTCATATCTTTGCTGCTACCAAGTTAGCTTGAAAACCATTTACACTCCCAACAAACACAGTTTGGGCAAGTTAGTGTCAGCTTCTTGAGAGGTTCTGAACTAACTCAATTGGTGGAAAGACCTTGACAAATGTGTACAGGAACCCCCTTCACTCTGCAACAATAGAAACAGACATATCTCTAGTAGGGTGGGGAGCTTATCTTCAAAGTCAAACCATTTGAGGCAAATGGGCTGCTCAAGAATCGATTCTCCATACCAGCCTGCTGGAGCTCAGAGTGGTCCGAATGACTATGATCAAAGACCAATCCATCAGAGTCAGGATGTACAGCCAGGCCAGCATGTTCTATATATATAACCAGGGAGGAATGAGGTCTCCCTCCCTTTGTGCAGAAGCACTGAAGCTGTGGAACTGTTGCCTGTTCCATCAGCTCTTCATCTCAGCCACATACTTACCAGGTCCCTAGAACACCTTAGCCGGCAACCTTTGCAGGCACTTCTGCCAGGATCTTGAGTGGGAGCGCTTAAGAGGAGGTCTGGATTGTCATTCTCTGGAACATGCCTTCCTCATTTTTTGTTGGAGAAGAAATCCATCCTCTATGTCTATCCCCTGATGCTATTGCTTCTCAGAGGCCTGAACAAAATTAATCAGGCCAAAGCCAGAGTCATTCTAATTGCACAGGCTTGGCCATGACAAATATGATTCTCATACTTGGTTCGCCCCTCCTCTTGTCCTGCTCTATGGTTACCAGGTGCTGTGTACCAGACCTACTGATCCAGGACTCAAGGAAGGTTCTTCACCCCAACCTTGGAGCACTGCATCTCAAGGCTTGACTGCTAGCTGTCTCCCCAGATGGACTGTTTGAAAGAGGTGCAAGAGGTGTTACTGCATGTAGAAAAGCATCCATGAGGAAAACATGTCAACAGAAATGGGAGAGATTCCACCAGTGGTGTACCCAACAGGGTCTGTCCCATATTGATTTTCCCCAGTTCACATTCTGGTTTACCTTTTAGTCCTGAAGAACTGCCTCTGAGTTCTGTTAAAGTCAATTTAGCAGCTATCACAGCATCCATTTCCCTGTTGAGGGGTTTTCGGTGTTTGCTCACCCCACCACATATTGATTCATTAAACGTTTATTGAATCTCTTCCCACATATCAGGCAATCTGCCCCAGGATGGGACCTGAATCTCATCCTCAATTTGCTGATGAAGCCATCTCCCTTTGAGCTACTGGCTAAATGTTTCCTGCTTCTCTTGTCCATGCAGACTGCATTTTAGTTGCTGTCACCTCAGCTAGAGGGATTGGCAAATTAGGGGTTCTAATAGCTGAACCCCCCATACCATTTTTAGAGGAAGAAAGTATCTCTCTGATCACACCTTTGGTTTTTGCCCAAGGTAACCTCAGACTTTCAAATCAATCAGGACATTCAATTTCCATTTTTTTACTCTAAACCTCACCAGACTTGAGAATAAGCCTCACCTCTCACCTTGGTTGTCAGGGGAGTGTTGGTTTTCTACTTGGACAGAACTAAACCCCCTAGGGCCTCCCCCAAATTGTTTGTCTCTTTTGCACACAAAGTTAAAGGGGCCCCTATCCCAACCCAAAGACTCACCAAGTGGCTTTCTGGTTGCATGCCCTCTTCCTTGAGGCCGCTAATATTCAGCCTCCTCCTTGTGTTATAGCCCAATCTACGAATATAGCTCTGTTGAAGAAAGTTCCCAATGCAAAAATCTTCAAAGCTGCTTTGTGTGTTTCAGTTCACACCTTTCTGAAACATTGCACACTAGCGAACACCGATAGAGCAAACACTGCTTTTGGTACTGCTATTCTTCCTACAGTCTGAGACCGGGGTCCGAAGTAACCACTTCCTGTAGCAGGAAGTCACCTGAAATGGTGCACCCAGAGGGTCACTACTCGAAGAGGAAGGAGAGGTTACTTTCCCTATACAGTACAGGGTATAGGGGTATATAATGGTATAGTTCCTCCATTAACCACTCTCCTTCTTCTCTGCCTTGGAGCCTTTGCCTTTGTGGCAGAGAAGGAACTGAAGGCGGTTTGTCTGACATGGCCTATGTACCGTCAGTTTTAGGCACCAGGTTTGCTAGGACACATGTGTGAACTAAACAGGCACTGCTTCCAAACGTCTGGTTGAAGAGACATGGGGCACATGTGCACCTGAAGTGGAGCCCCATAGGGAGAAACATCGTGAAGAGCTCCAGTGACTGTACAAGGTAAAAAGAATGAGGAGTACTTGTGACACTTAGAGACTAACAAACAAGTACTCCTTGTTCTTTTTGCTGATACAGACTAACACTCTGAAACCTGTACAAGGTAAGTAACTTTTCCTTCCATGCACATGGTGTCCATGGTCCTGGGCAGCAGGGAAGGGGCAGGATGAATTACTCTTAGGTGGGGCACAATCAAAAGTTTAACTGTTCAAAAGACTCCTCAGAAGTCTGGGAGGCATCAAATGACTGAGGGAGAGGGATGGTGGAAATGCACGGACTAGGGAGGCCGTGGCAGGAGAGAGACTGCTCCCAGCTTTTAGAGTTCTTTGTCTAAGTAACGTGCAACTCAGTTGGGTTCCTCTGAATAAAGGGAATAACTCTGGATTTCTGAAATGGCCTGTGTGCTGAGCTTGGGAGTAACTTGCATTTGACTCTGAAGCTGAGGAGGCCTCCCAGGCCAATCTGTCTACTGTGTCAAGAAACTGTCTAGAAACACAAACCCCTGACTCCCCCAGATTCTCAGACTCCATTTTAGAGAATCTAAAACTCTTAAGCTCCAAGGGGTATAGGGGTGGCAAGAAAGAAAAAGAAAAGCAGTCCCTAGATCCCCTGGCCTTTTCATTTTCTTTAAGGCCATACTTTATCAGACTGAAGTGGCCATCTTGCCTCTTACTGGCACTGAAACCAGGGATGGGAAGCTAGGAAGCTAAATTGATAAAGCCCTGGTGTGATAAAGCCCCGGTGAACTAGGTTCACCGGGGGAAGGAGACCAAAGCCCTGAGGTAAGTGGGAAAGCGGGATACCGGGAGGAAGCACAGGCAGGAATGTCTGTGAGGGGAGGGCTCCTGCCTCATACTGAGAATGAGGGGCGATCAGCAGGTTATCTCAAGTGCTTATATACGAATACACAAAGCCTTGGAAACAAGCAGGGAGAACTGGAGGTCCTGGTGACGTCAAGGAATTATGACGTGATTGGAATAACAGAGACTTGGTGGGATAACTCACATGACTGGAGTACTGTCATGGATGGTTATAAACTGTTCAGGAAGGACAGGCAGGGCAGAAAAGGTGAGGGAGTAGCACTGTATGTAAGGGAGCAGTATGACTGCTCAGAGCTCCGGTACGATACTTCAGAAAAACCTGAGTGTCTCTGGATTAAGTTTAGAAGTGTGAGCAACAGGAGTGATGTAGTGGTGGGAGTCTGCTGTAGACCACCGGACTAGGGGGATGAGGTGGATGAGGCTTTCTTCCGGCAGCTCGCGGAAGCTACTAGATCGCATGCCCTGGTTCTCATGGGTGACTTTAATTTTCCTGATATCTGCTGGGAGAGCAGTACAGCGGTGCATAGACAATCCAGGAAGTTTTTGGAAAGCGTAGGGGACAATTTCCTGGTGCAAGTGCTAGAGGAGCCAACTAGGGGGGGAGTTTTTCTTGACCTGCTGCTCACAAACCGGGAAGAACTAGTAGGGGAAGCAAAAGTGGATGGGAATCTGGGAGGCAGTGACCATGAGTTTGTTGAGTTCAGGATCCTGACACAGGGAAGAAAGGTAAGCAGCAGGATACGGACCCTGGACTTCAGGAAAGCAGACTTCGACTCCCTCAGGGAACGGATGGGTAGGATCCCCTGGGGGACTAACATGAAGGGGAAAGGAGTCCAGGAGAGCTGGCTGTATTTCAAGGAATCCCTGTTGAGGTTACAGGGACAAACCATCCCAATGTGTCGAAAGAATAATAAGTATGGCAGGCGACCAGCTTGGCTTAACGGTGAAATCCTAGCAGATCTTAAGCATAAAAAAGAAGCTTACAAGAAGTGGAAGGTTGGACATATGACCAGGGAAGAGTATAAAAATATTGCTCGGGCATGTAGGAATGAAATTAGGAGGGCCAAATCGCACCTGGAGCTGCAGCTAGTGAGAGATGTTAAGAGTAGCAAGAAGGGTTTCTTCAGGTATGTTGGCAACAAGAAGAAAGTCAAGGAAAGTGTGGGCCCCTTAATGAATGAGGGAGGCAACCTAGTGACGGAGGATGTGGAAAAAGCTAATGTACTCAATGCTTTTTTTGCCTCTGTCTTCACAAACAAGGTCAGCTCCCAGACTGCTGTGCTGGGCATCACAACATGGGGAATAGATGGCCAGTCCTCTGTGGAGAAAGAGGTGGTTAGGGACTATTTAGAAAAACTGGACTTGCACAAGTCCATGGGGCCGGATGAGTTGCATCCGAGAGTGCTAAAGGAACTGGCGGCTGTGATTGCAGAGCCATTGGCCATTATCTTCGAAAACTCGTGGCGAACGGGGGAAGTCCCGGATGACTGGAAAAAGGCTAATGTAGTGCCAATCTTTAAAAAAGGGAAGAAGGAGGATCCTGGGAACTACAGGCCAGTAAGCCTCACTTCAGTCCCCGGAAAAATCATGGAGCAGGTCCTCAAAGAATCAATCCTGAAGCACTTACATGAGAGGAAAGTGATCAGGAACAGTCAGCATGGATTCACCAAGGGAAGGTCATGCCTGACTAATCTAATCGCCTTCTATGATGAGATTACTGGTTCTGTGGATGAAGGGAAAGCAGTGGATGTATTGTATCTTGACTTTAGCAAAGCTTTTGACACGGTCTCCCACAGTATTCTTGTCAGCAGGTTAAGGAAATATGGGCTGGATGAATGCACTATAAGGTGGGTAGAAAGTTGGCTAGATTGTCGGGCTCAACGGGTAGTGATCAATGGCTCCATGTCTAGTTGGCAGCTGGTGTCAAGTGGAGTGCCCCAGGGGTCGGTCCTGGGGCCGGTTTTGTTCAATATCTTCATAAATGATCTGGAGGATGGTGTGGATTGCACTCTCAGCAAATTTGCGGATACTAAACTGGGAGGAGTGGTAGATACGCTGGAGGGCAGGGATAGGATACAGAGGGACCTAGACAAATTGGAGGACTGGGCCAAAAGAAATCTGATGAGGTTCAATAAGGATAAGTGCAGGGTCCTGCACTTAGGACGGAAGAACCCAATGCACAGCTACAGACTAGGGACCGAATGGCTAGGCAGCAGTTCTGCGGAAAAGGACCTAGGGGTGACAGTGGACGAGAGGCTGGATATGAGCCAGCAGTGTGCCCTTGTTGCCAAGAAGGCCAATGGCATTTTGGGATGTATAAGTAGGGGCATAGCGAGCAGATCGAGGGACGTGATCGTCCCCCTCTATTCGACATTGGTGAGGCCTCATCTGGAGTACTGTGTCCAGTTTTGGGCCCCACACTACAAGAAGGATGTGGATAAATTGGAGAGAGTCCAGCGAAGGGCAACAAAAATGATTAGGGGTCTGGAACACATGAGTTATGAGGAGAGGTTGAGGGAACTGGGATTGTTTAGTCTGCAGAAGAGAAGAATGAGGGGGGATTTGATAGCTGCTTTCAACTACCTGAGAGGTAGTTCTAGAGAGGATGGTTCTAGACTATTCTCAATGGTGGAAGAGGACAGGACAAGGAGTAATGGTCTCAAGTTGCAGTGGGGGAGGTTCAGGTTGGATATTAGGAAAAACTTTTTCACTAGGAGGGTGGTGAAACACTGGAATGCGTTGCCTAGGGAGGTGGTGGAATCTCCTTCCTTAGAAGTTTTTAAGGTCAGGCTTGACAAAGCCCTGGCTGGGATGATTTAATTGGGTATGGGTCCTGCTTTTGAGCAGGGGGTTGGACTAGATGACCTCCTGAGGTCCCTTCCAACCCTGATATTCTATGATTCTGTGATCCTATGATCCCAACATGCAAATGTTCGGAGGTGCTGAGACCACAACGCCTTGAGAGGAGAGCGAGAAAGGTGATTGGTGAGAAGGGAAGGAAGAGAGACAGGAAAGGGATGGGGTACAAAAGTGTACTGTACCAGGATGACGTTGCTCCAGAGTGCATTGTTTTTTGACACGGGATGTGCCCCAGTTCCTACTGAGATTTGAGGCCTTATGGTGGTGAATGTCACTGAGTGTCACAGGCTGATCGAAGGCAGCCTATGCAGACATTGGGGCCAATTCTAGATGGCTGTTTGGTGTCCCCTCTGCCCCGCCTTGCTTCTGTTCATTATTCCTGAATTCTCACATGAAAGTGGTGGTGTTTATAGGACGCTCTGGGGATGAGCATTGTTTATGCAGACATCCGTACTCACATGCCAGGAGATCCATTTCTGAACAAGGGTATCTGTCATTCGCTGTGCCTCCTTGCTCATTCCCTTGATAAATGATGAATGTATTTGCATATGACAGCTGGCAAATGGAAAAGGGTTACATTTCAGAGGCGGATTAGTTCACAATGTGTAATTCGCCTCCGTGCCAGAGCCTTGGTACCCAGACAATTGCTGAAGCATCTCCCTATCTAGTCTAGAATTAACTTTCCTTCCAACTTGTGCCATTTCAGACTCTTGCCCTCTTGGAGGAAGAGGATGACATAAACCAAATCACAGACTACTTCTCCTATGAGCACTTCTATGTCATCTACTGTAAATTCTGGGAGCTGGACACTGACCATGACCTCTACATCAGCCAGAAGGATCTGGCTAGATACAATGATCAAGGTGAGGTGATCCCCCAGGCTGGGACATGTGCTGAGGATGGTGGTAACAGAAACCTGTAAAAGTTGCGGGAAAAGGTAGGCCTTGCCTTGCTGGGAAGTTATATTTTAAATGGAAAATTTGGTGCCACAGCAATGTAACTGGGGGCAGTGCTGGACTTCGCTTAGTGCTAATTGACAGAGCCATTTTTAGGGCGGGGGGAAGGGGAGCTGCAATAGACAATAAGGGCTTCTACACAGTGGGGTCTGTAATGATGCTAAATCCCCTTGCAGTCATCGACTGGCTGCCTCCAGCTCAGCTGCCCTCTGGCCACAGGTGGACAATGCAGTTCAGCAGAGGAGGTACAGCTTAGAAAATAGCAAGGGGGACAAGAAGCTGGTTCTGTACTTTGCTGTGGAGCGTGAGGTGAGAGATTCAAGTGATGGTTGAGAGTGGGGAGTTGGAAAAGGCCCTGAAGAAGCTTTGTACCTGGAAAAAGGTTCCCAAGAGCTTATGGAGGTCCCTGGGGTGAGGGCAACTCAGCCATGTCCCAGCTGCAGGGGTGGGGGCAGTTGGTGTGGGAGCTGCTACATTTTCTTATGCAAGCTCAGGATCCCAGTCTCCTTGGTGGTCCTCCCTAAACCCAACAACAGCACCAGCTGCAACCCACGCATCTTCCATATACCCAGTGGGAGCACTAAAGTGTGCGGGCAGTGTTCTGGACAAAGCAACAGGTGCCCCGTCTTGCCTCTCCACTTGTGGAAACAACAGCGGCTTACAAGTAGACCCAAAGGAAAGGCGCCCGTAAGAAAGCTCAGGCTGAACACAAGATTCAGGAGCCAATCACTCAGTCTAGGGGTGGAAGGAGCCTTCTCCCCCAGCCTTGTGGAGCCAGGAGTGGGCCTTAGTTTCCATGCCTAAGGCATCTCCCAATGGGAGGCTGTGTAGCCTATGGCCCCAGCAGAAGGAGCCAGTTTAAATATCTGTGTACATAACCCATCCCCTCCAAATCCTGCCCAACCCTTTCTTTACCTCGCTGCACATTCACATTTTAAATGCATTTAATCCTCAGCTTTTGCCCCTTCCAGTAGTGCACTAGTCACCCACCTCCCTTATTCATTCAGCCAGCGACCTCTAGCCTCACTCCTTGGCTCCTTTCCCTGAGCTGTCTCCAATGCTAGCCCAGGTGCCTGCCTGGGGTCCAGGCCTATTCAGGGAAGGTGCACTGAGGCACGTTCTCTCTTGGCTGGAAGAGGGGAAAGACTGTTATGGGCCTTGTGGCTCCAGAGGAGGAATCCCATCTGGTTTTGTGACCGAGGGGCCTTGTCCGGCCTGCACTTCCCCTTCTCCACTACTACAGCTTCTCAGTGTATAAGGCTGTGAAGCCTGTAATTTAACCAGGACTGGTGGGAGCACTCCCTGCCTCCCCTGACTCACTAAGAACATAAGAACGGCCATACTGGGTCAGACCAGATATCCATCTTGCCTAATATCCTGTCTTCCAACAATGGCCAATGCCAGGTTCCCCAGAGGGAATGAACAGTAATCATCAAGTGGCTAGGCACACCATCCCTGCCCATCCTGGCTAATAGCCACTGTTGGCCTTATCCTCCATGAACTTATCTAGTTCTTTTTTTAACTCTGTTATGGTCTTGGCCTTCACAATATCCTCTGGCAAGAGTTCCACAAGTTGACTGTGCGTTGTGTGAAAAAATACTTCCTTTTGTTTGTTTTAAACCTGCTGCCTATTAATTTCATTTGGTGGCCCCTAGTTCTTTCTTATTTACTTTCTCCACACCAGTCATTATTTTATTGACCTCTATCATATCTCACCTTAGTCATCTCTTTTCCAAGCTGAAAAGTCCCAGTCCTACCTAATCATTTTTGTTGCCCTTTTCAGAACCTTTTCCAATTCCAATATATCTTTTTTGAGCTGGGGCGACCACATCTGCATGCAGTATGCAAGATGGAGTTATATAGAGGCAATATGATATTTTCTGTTCATTATCTATCCCTTTCTTAATCATTCCCAGCATTCTGTTTGCTTTTTTGACTCTAGCTGCATGTTGAGTGGATGTTTTCAGAGAACTATCCACTATGATTCCAAGATCTCTTTCTTGAGTGGTAACAGCTGATTTAGACCTCATCATTTTTATATGTATAATTGGGATTATGTTTTCCAGTGGGCATTATTTTGAATTTATCAACATTGAATTTCATCTGCCATTCTGTTGCCCAGTCATCCAGTTTTGTGAGATTCTTTTGTAGGTCTTCACAGTCTGCTTGGGAGTTAACTATCTTGAGTAGTTTTGTATCATCTGAAAAATTTGCCACCTCACTGTTTATCCCTTTTTCGAGATCATATATGAATATGTTGAATAGGAATTGTCCCAGTACAGACCTCTGGGGGACACCACTATTTACCTCTCTCCATTCTGAAAACTGACCATTTATTTCTACGCTTTGTTTCCTATCTTTTAACCAGTTACTGATCCATGAAAGGAACTTCCCTCTTAGCCCATGATAGCATACTTTGCTTAAGAGCCTTTGGTGAGGGACCTTGTCAAAGGTTTTCTGAAAATCTAAGTCCCACACACATACTTCTCGGGAGCTTCTGACGGTGGGCCAGCATGCCTCCAAAGGGAGGTTTGCCAACTCCAGCATTTCTTAGCCTCCCCAAAGCGCTTATACCAGCTACCCATAGGCTGCAGCCTGCACTCCTCTCTGCAACCAGCCTGCTTTTCAGGCCCTGCCACCTTATGGCAGTAGCCAAGAGACAGTTGGGCTGTCTAAGTGGTGCTAGACCTTCAGCAGTCTTCTGCATGGGCTGAAGCCACCCCACGTGAATATAGGATACTACTGCCCCTAATGGACTGTGCTGGCATACTGTGAGAGCTGTAGGTGAGGGCCAGTTATTTAGGCAAGTACTTCACTATGTGCTAGAAAGTGTTCCGCAGTAAGTGTAAAAATAATCACAGTAACCTGGTAAATCCCGACAGCCGCTACTGTTAAATTGTGGCAGGACAGTGGGGAGAGACAGTCAGTCCCTGGCATGGCTGCGCCTGGAGCTCAGTGATCTTTTTTTCAGCAAATAATGAATTTGCTGGGGGAAGAATGTAGTTTCAGGTGACCCAACCCTATTTGCATATTTATGTCGAGTTCACTGAAGTGTTTCATTGAACTGACAAAAATTGACATGTTTTAGAAATGGTTCAACTGCATAGTGTGTTTTGACCCAGCTCAGACTTTTCGATTCACTGAAAATTTCCACCCAAAATGAAATATTTTTCTCAGCATTGCCAGCAAACCAAAAACACCAGTATTCACCCAGCTCTCGTTATGGGAGTGCAGGGTTTCGATGTTCCACCATAGTGGTAAAGACGCTAAGTTTCTTTTGTTGAGCTAAACATGCTGAGCTATCCTTCGTGCCCTCATGCCAGAAGTGCTCACCCCACTCTGGCAGCCCTTGATCATGGGACAAGTCCCAGTGGCGCTATTAGTTTCCAAGGTCTTATAGCTGGATAATCTGGAGCTGCCACATTCTAGGGGGACAATAGTTTTGTTGCCAGGCTAGGCACAGGAAGTGAGAGAGACTTGGAAGGTTAATTGCTACTGTTTGCAAAGCTATTAAAGTTTGGACTGTACTAAAATGGCCATGCAGGCCGTGTTCGTTGCCTGTCCTTTTAGCTGTGGGATAATGACTTTATACAGATTGACCACACACACACACAGCTCTGATAGACCATGAAGCTAACTGTGCCTATGTATTGATGCTTCATTTTCTTCATTTCCAGCTTTATCAACCAGGATTATTGAGAGGATATTCAGTGGAGCAGTGGTGAGGTAAGGTATAGCACCCTGGCTGGAGAATTAAATGGAGAACTGGAAGGAAGCAAAAACTAGAACAGGAATCCTGTCAGCCTTAAGTAGAAATGCAAGGTATTCTCATACATTCCCCATCCCACTGAGAGGGCAAGGTGCTAGCGTTTCCGTCACAGGCTAGGGCCAGTCTGAAAAGGAAGAGAGGGACCGGTGGGTGATTTTAAAAATAAATAAAACCCTGTCAAATTAGCACAGTTCCCAAACGCATCGCTGTGGGCCACAGGAGAGGGGACAGGTGCTTACACTTCATGTATGTATGTGTGTCCTAGTCCTACAGCAGTGACAGTGTCAGGCAGCTGGAGGGCACAATCGCAAAAGCTCCTTTAAAATAAAAGCTCCTAACTGTTTGTAGGGGTGGGGAGTACTTCAAAAGCAACTTCATCTTTGCAGTGACAGTAGGGCTGCGAATGCGGTATCTGCTTTCAGGAGCACTTCTCCTCCCTGAGCAAGTTCAGTATGGGAGGGGCCGACCAATACCAACAGACTCCTTCTGGCCTAAAAGAACAAGCATGAGTGTTTTCCAGGTGTATGAAAATTCCCAGCTCGCTCCCCAGAAGGTGTTTTGAGTTTGCTTTTGGCTGTGTATTCATGTTATAATTTAGAAGGTGCTTTGGGGTCTTTCAGGGGCAACGAAGCACAGAAGGAGGGACGGCTGAGCTATGCAGATTTCGTGTGGCTCCTCATTGCTGAGGAAGACAAAAGGAGCCCTACAAGGTAGGACTTCTAGGAAGGGTGTGGAGAGACACATGCAGAAAGCTCATGGAATTACAGGAGACTGGGACCTGCTAGTTAGTGCAAAGGCCTGTGAACCAGGATGAGCCTGGCTTGCAGTGGGAGGTGAGGCATTGACTTACTGGATCACCCTGCACAGATAACTTGCCTTTGCCAGTAGAAAACCAGATAAAAAACAAACTTTGCTTTTAAAGTAACCTTTTCTCCAGACCCTGGATTTTATCGGTGGTCACGAAACTTCCCATCACACCCCACTCTGTCCCTTGTCCCATGTTTGCCTAAGGATACATGCAGGGAGCAGGGCTGAGGAGGTGGGAGAAGCTTTCATTTGTTTGCTCCATGCCATCACCACCACCAGCAGGCAGGCCCTGCTGCTGGCCTCATGTCCTAGCACCCCTCCAAGGGTAAGGGAAGGCCACTACCTGAGCCATAACAGCAGTGGATGCTCCCAACTGCCTACCAAAGGGCCCGCCCCACCCCCGGCAAGGTTTAGGCCCAAGTGGCTATGGGTTTCACCCCCAGCTGCCCCATTCAGTGCCTCCTGTTTCACCTTCATCACCAGGGCCCTTCCTCACCGTGCTTGCATGGAGGACTATGTGCAAACGCTGCCAGCAGGCATGAGGCCTCCAGCCATCAGGGAGCCCCCAAGTTGCAGGGAGGCAGGTAGAGCTCTCTCTGGCATGGAGGCCACTGCGCAGGATGGGGTGCAGGACCTGGGCACCAGCAGACCATTTTGCTCCCCCACATGACTGTCAAGCCCCTACATGCCTGTATCACCCCAGGAAAGCCCCTCTCACTAGAGCCCCCTCCTGATGTCATATAAGGATCACAGCTTGCTCTGGATGCCAGCCTTCTGCTGCCAGGTCAGCATCCAGCTGGTGGCAGCAGTGCCTGGCAGGAGGCCACTTTGCCCTCCCAGGGGGCTGCCAACCACAATCCATCCCTCTGGCTGTGAAGTGAATGAGCTTGAGGGCTTTGGCAACCAGTGTGTTCCGGACACCCTCGTCCAATAATGCATCTGCCTCTTTCGCGGGATCGAGTGCTGCTCCTGTTCTTGCCACAGGGAAGAGGTGGTGGCAGAAAAGCACAGGCTGAGAATGGGGCATAGCTCCATCCCAGATTGTTATGTGAACATTGTCAACGTGGAGTTAAAAGACCTGCACTAATCTAAGGAACGTTGTTGCTGTCTCAGTGATTTTCCCCTGAGCAGAGGACCCTGACTTTTGGGGTTCTGAAGTATGTTGATTTTTTAGGGATGCTGCTTATCAGAGAGGTGTTTCCTGCAGTGATCTGTGCACTGTTAGTATAGATCAGTGACTTGGGTGACTGGGAAGGAGGTGGTATCAAAGAGGGAGACTCAGTAGGATGCTGCTAGAACAGAACAGTTCCCCTGACTGCCGCCACTCCACTGCCCTCCTGCCAGATACTTGCCTAGTACTGACTCAGTTATAGAATCAATGAGGGTATGGGACATGCCTTTCAGAACTGGGATTACGTACTGTGGTGAATGGCTGGGGGGAGCATGACAAAAATTGCAATCCAGTGGTCCATTGATTCCATTTACTTAGCAGATGTGTGAACTAGTGGGTGTGGGAGAATACTACACAGCCTCTCCTTGCATTCCCCTCTCCAGTGGCCTGCCACTCACACAGAATCACTTGAGTTGTTTAGGACAGTGACTGGCGAGGGAGAATGAAAACTGGAGTCCCATCAGTCCTGCCCCTGGCCTGGCCATAGCTAAAGCCTCAGCAGTTATTTGAGACCTTTGCCTTTTGCATAAAAGAGCACATGGAACTATTTTAGACATCCCAGGCCTGCATTAGCTCCTGCCAGGGGTTTCCCAGAGATACTCAATAACCTAAGTGTAGGGATAACTGCAGGCAATTAGCCTGTTTGGGCAACCCCACCTTTGACGAGGGCGCAGTTCCCATACCCCAGGACACAGCAAACACGAATACTGGGCCTTTGCTGGGAAACATAGGCCCAAGTACATTCATTAATATCAGTTACTGTGCTTCCCCTCCATTGTGCAGACAGCAAAGCTACTGAGTAAACTGACCCCTGTAGTGCTCAGGGCAGAAGCAGCAGGATCTGCCTCTAGCTGATACAGAGAGGCAGCTTATAGCTTATACAGAGAGGTTACTTTAACTGGTGCTTGGTTAGTGCTGCCCAAACCCCTAGAAGCTGCTCCAGCCCCCTCCCATCATCAGCACTGAAGGCCAGTTGTAGAATAGGGAAATTCCTACCCTTGAGTAATTGAGGGTATTGTCAGACTCTGCTTTTACTCTGCAATTCTAGCTGTCAGTCATGATGGATGTGGTACAGGACCAGAGGACCTTGCACTGCTCCGATCTCTGGTGGATAAGATAATATTCCTGGTTTCTGCACTGCTGCCAACATGAAAATACTAATTCTCTTCTTCTTCCTTAGTATTGAATACTGGTTCCGCTGCCTGGATTCTGATGGAGATGGTGTGCTGTCTATGTATGAACTGGAGTATTTTTACGAGGAACAGTGTGAGAGGATGGAAGCGATGGGCATTGAGCCATTGCCATTCCATGACTTACTGTGCCAAATGCTCGACCTGGTGAAGCCAGATGGGGATGGTAAGAGCTGCCGTAAACCCCAGCCTGTTGGAGGTGTTTAGTGAGGCCAAGTTCCCACCTATGCTCACTCTGTTTTTATTTTAAGAGCTCATTTGGGTTCTCTCTCCACTACGCCTACGTGGCCCATCTCCGTGCTAAGTGGTTGGAAATGGGGGAGGAGGAGGTTGCTTGCACATCCCTGCACAAGTAGTAACAATCAAGCCCCAAGGAGTAAGGGGTTTATGGTGACTAATTCTTGCTAGATTAATGCCGCTACTATTTTAATTTCTGATTTATAACAAGGAGGAGATAGGCTACAGCCTGCTCATGTCATACCATTCCATGTATCATAGATTAGGACAAACACATAATAGAGAGAGCAAAAAAACCACTTTGCCCAACAGAAATTCTCCTCTGACACTGCTGAGAGTAGTATGGCAGCCCATTAACCCTGCAATGAAGTAGTCCATTAGACAGGAGAGGCAGAAGGGCAATGCTGACATTTCA
This sequence comes from Eretmochelys imbricata, assembly GCF_965152235.1. NCBI lineage: Eukaryota > Metazoa > Chordata > Testudines > Cheloniidae > Eretmochelys > Eretmochelys imbricata. Next base: position 48,679,121 of record NC_135580.1, on the reverse strand, counting down.
TAAGCTTTGTACTAAATGAGTCAGGCCTGGTGGTTGAGTGTCTACAGCTCCTGACAAAGGCCAGGACCTGTGCACCCGGCACTACAGCGAGGGGATCTCCCCAGCCAGGCTGGAGGGCCCTGTGGAGCCATTCTGGGCTACTATGCAGCACGAGTGCCATCCCCCACCCACAGGCTCCTCTGGCACTATCCTCACCCACACAAAGGGCCTGTGCAGAGCTGAACTATGAGCTCTGCCTGTGGTGCACACTGCCTGCACAGTCTCACTCTGTCACCACTCAGATATGGCACTGCCTGGAACTTCCTTGGGCTCCACCCCTTCCTTTTCTTCATTGGCAGTGGTAGGGCCTATGCTACCCTCAGCCTTTTTGCCCATAGCCCCCCTTCTGCAGGTTGTGCCCAAAACCCTGGGCTTCAAACCCTTCCAGACCTTTCACAGGTCTTTCCCCCTCAGCAAAGGGCATTGCAGCTGCCTCTACTGCCTCGGCAAGTTCCATGTCCCGTCAAACTGTAAGGTTTGCTTCAGATTAAAGAGCAGATCAAAGAAGCTGAAGGAGGATAGACTTAAACTGTTCCTTATGGAGTGTTCCCTGAGACCATGGGGTCTGATTCCCCACATACATAGGCCTCAGCCTCTCAGTGCTCCGGTGACAACTTCAGTTCCAGCGATCAAAGACCAAGGGACAACTTCTGAAGCCTCCAGACATTCTAAGCAGAAGAGATCTCAGTCTCCTGATAACCAGTCTAAGCCCAGGGAAATTCACCCCAGAGACCAGGTACTAAGAAGATCTCACATCCTCCTCCGGGTACTGCTGAGGCTTCTGCTTCTTCCGGCTCCATCAGAAAGGTCTACCAAGCACCTCACATACCGAGAAGTCTCTTGGCAAGCAACCCCACTCAGCACTGGCCTCTGTAGCTTTAGAGCCCTCCGAACACAGGGACTCCTCAAAGCACCGGCCCCAACTTTGGCATCCTCTGTGGGAAATAGCCATAAGGAGCATGTGGACCACACATCCATGTGGTCTCTGGTACCACTTGACTCAAGGACTACTGCCCTGGATCACCGGTTCTATCCTCTTTCGTCTCACAAAGACCTCTGTCTGACAGAGGAGCATGAACCCCCTCTACTAATTGGGTATATCTACACTATGAAATTAGGTTGGATTTTATAGATGTCGATTTCTAGAATTTGATTTTATACAGTTGATTGTGTATGTCCACACTAAGCGCATTAAGTCAGCAGAGTGCCCTGGTGAGTCAAGTGGTACCAAAGTGAGGAGTGCGTCCTCACTACCATGGCTAGTGTTGACATACAGAGCGGTGCTCTGTGGGTAGCTATCCCACAGTTCCTGCAGTCTCCGCTGCCCATTGGAATTCTGGGTTAAGCTCCCAATGCCTGTTAGGGCAAAAACTTTGTTGCGGGTGGTTTTGGGTACATGTTGTCAGGCCCCCCTCCCTCCCTCCGTGAAAGCAACGGCAGACAATCATTTTGCGCCTTTTTTCCGGGGTCCCGTCCTCCAGCCCCGCTCAGCCCGCTGCCTGCCTGGATGATCAGAACCCCAGACAGGCAGCGGGCTGAGTGGGGCTGGCAGACGGAGCCCCAGACCAGCAGCGGGCTGAGCAGCTCAGGCCACTGCCGGTCTGGGGCTCCAGCCACCGGCTCCTGCCAGCCGGGGTCCCGGCCGCCGGCCCCGCCCAGCCCGCTGCCATGGTTGCCATACCACAGCAAGCATGGAGGCCGCTCAGCTCACTGTCACCATACGTCTCCTGGGTGCTGCTGGCAGATGCGGTACTGCATTGCTACACAGCAGCAGCTCCTTGCTTTCGCAGCAGACAGTGCAGTAGGACTGATAGCTGTTGAACGTCTCTGGGTGCTCCTGGCAGACCTCGGTGAGGTTGATCGGGGTGCCTGGGCAGACATGGCTATTCTCCTCTTAGAGCACCGAATGGGAGTGACTCCAGGTCATTCTCTTCTTTAAGTTTCATCTCATGGAGATTCAGTCCTGCCTGGAATATCATGCGAGCTGGAGGCTTCTGCCTCAGGCTGCTCTCCCAGCTGGCAGCACCATGCGATTGCACCTACCCCAGCCTACCCCTTGCTCCCATGGCTCTTGAAGCCTGGGCAATAGTAAGGAGCCATTCAACTTGTGGAATGACAAATCCAGAACGAAGAATTGCACTCTATGGGCCACGTTAAGATTATTTCAGAGTCCTAGATAGCATTTAGTCCCTATAAAAGGCTTCATGAAAATTTTATCCCGCCCCTAACAAAAATGTGAATTTATCAGAGCAGCTGAAAGAGTAAGGAACCCGGGACTATAACTTAGAGAGAGCTTCCATATTATTTAACTCATAATTGATATAATTCAAAGTAAAATTTCACAGTGTGGTCTGTTCTAAGACTAAAAATGCAAGAGGAGAGTCAGAAAAAGGAACAGTGACCTGTTTCGAACCAGGGACCTTTCGCATGTTAGGTGAATGTGACAACCACTACACTACGGCCTTCCTGTTCACAAGGTGGTCATGCCCCCACCCAAGGCTGCCACAGCGTGGAGTGCATGTGACACAGTGACCTGGCTCAGGCAGGATCACTAGCAAGGCATGAAATTAGACGAAGGTTTCTAACCATCAGAGGAGTGAAGTTTTGGAATAGCCTTCCAAGGGAAGCAGTGGGGGCAAAAGACCTATCTGGCTTTAAGATTAAACTCGATAAGTTTATGGAGGAGATGGTATGATGGGATAACGTGATTTTGGTAATTAATTGATCTTTAAATATTCATGGTAAATAGGCCAAATGGCCTGTGATGGGATGTTAGATGGGGTAGGATCTGAGTTACTATAGAAAATTCTTTCCTGGATATCTGGCTGGTGAATCTTGCCCATATGCTCAGGGTTTAGCTGATCGCCATATTTGGGATCGGGAAGGAATTTTCCTCCAGGGCAGATTGGAAGAGGCCCTGGAGGTTTTTCGCCTTCCTCTGTAGCATGGGGCACAGGTCACTTGCTGGAGGATTCTCTGCTCCTTGAAGTCTTTAAACCATGATTTGAGGATTTCAATAGCTCAGACATAGGTGAGAGGTTTTTCGCAGGAGTGGGTAGGTGAGATTCTGTGGCCTGCGTTGTGCAGGACGTCAGACTAGATGATCATAATGGTCCCTTCTGACCTTAGTAACTATGAATCTATGATACTTTTGCTGTTAAGCAAACACAGCAGTTCTTTCCTGGCCTCTGCCACTGAATGCCTCCATGCATTAAGCTGTGCCCTATCAGTGCAGGAAGACTGCATGAGCTCAGAAAACATGTCATCGCGAGTGTGTTTTTTCACCTTCTAATCTGTGATAACCTCAGGGACAGAGATGATAGGGGGAGCGTAGAAACATTCTACGCTCTATGATTCTGGGGGGACTGCATGGTCACCTGTGCTGCTGTGTTCGCCATGCTGGCCAAACAGGAAATGAAATTAAAAAGTTCCCGATGCTTTTCCTGTGTACCTGGCTAGTGCATCTGAGTTCAAAGTGCTGTCCAGAGCAGTCACAATGGAGCACTCTGGGATAGCTCCCGGAGGCCACTACCGTCGAATTGCGTCCACGCTACCCCAAATTCGACCCAACTATGTTGATTTCAGTGCCAGTCCCCTCGGGGAGGAGCACAGAAATAGATTTTAAGAGCCCTTTAAGTCAACAAAAATGGCTTCGTTGTGTGGACAGGTGCAGGGTTAAATCGATCTAACGCTGCTAAATTCGACCTAAACTCGTAGTGTAGACCAGGGCTAAGAGGTATGAGGAGGATGTCTCTGTCAGTATTAATCTATCCACCTGTACAACCTACCAGTCAGTATCGGTGCATCCTCCCACAAAAGCTTGGCCACTGGTACTGACTCGGATACCAGCACCTACTCAGATGCCGGTACCGACATCCCTAGCCTGTCTATTGGACGGGGGAGGTTGGTACATCTTCAGAATAGGACATCTCCATCGAAGATTCAGCCACCTTCTCTTTCCAGCCTCCCTCCCTGGCAGTATACCCTGGTGATGATGTTCTGGAAACTAGCCCCGCCAGCCTTTGCAGGAGCATGCTTGGAGTCCCACTCCCTTTCCATACCCCAACCACAATGGGCTTTCTGGAATCCTAGGGCCTTCTCCAGTTCGACAGCATGCCCTAAGATACAAGGACCCATGAGCAGGAGCAGCCTTCAGTATGTAGGGAGCCCCTTCGCTATGAAGCATCCCAAACATCCTCAGGGAGACTTCGAGGAGGACCAGGAGTTAAGAGCAGAGGAGGAAGTACCTCCTTCCAACAAATAATCCTCATCATTTCTGTATGAAGCAGTTATGCCCCCTCCACCATCCTATGTGGATTATTTTAGATTGTTCCAGGACGTGATGAAGCGGGTGGCCAAGACTATAGATTACCCTGGAAGAGATACAAGAGCTCTAACACTCTCTGGTGGATACTCTCCACACCACATTTCGAGGCAAACTAATGCTGTCTATTCATGACACCCTCTTGTCTGCCAGATGTTATGGCCTGGTGACACCTGTCACCATCCCACCCAGGTGCAACAGGGCTCACAAAAAATACTATGTTCCGGCCAATGGCTCTGAATATCCTTTCTTCTTACCCCACCATCCATTTCTTGTGTTTGACGTCTGGTCAATGAAAGGAGCGGACACCACCAGGGTAAGATCAGCTTCTCATGATAAAGAGCTCAAGTGCGTTGATCTTCTTGGCAGCAAGAGCTACTTCTTGGCTGAAGTACAGTTCAGTGTCACCCACTATTGCGCCTTGTTGACAAAGTACTATTACACCAAATTTGCATAATGTATTGACCATCTGCCACAGGACCAGAAGGACCAATTTCAAGCCCCCATCTCTGAGAGACAGACAAAAGAATGAAGGGATTTTCTCTCTCCATACACACTATCTAAAATGGGTCTCAGGATGCATCCTAGCATGTTACAAGGCTTCTGGTGTGCACCCTCATCCTAGGGCACTGACCCATACCACCAGAGCTAAATCCATTTCAGTAGTACTGCTTAAAAAACATACCCATTACAGACATTTGTAAAGCTGCCACTTGGTCTTCTGTGCACACTTTTCCATGTCATTCATATCTCCAGCTCAAATACAGTCTTAGGTGAGGCTGTTCTCTGAACTCATCTCCTCAGCACTCTTCTCCGTAATCAAGATACTGCTTCGGAGTCACCTAACGTGGAGCACCCATAGGGGCAAAAACACAAAGAAGGGGAGGTAACTAACTTTGTACAGTAACTGGAGTTCTTCAAGATACATCCTTCTCTGTGTGCTCCACTACCCGCCTTTTTTCCCCTCCACCTCAGAGTACTTTGTACATCATTGTCGAGAAGGAACTTGACCGGCAGCAGGTCTGCCCCCCCTTTTAGACCCTTGGTCTAGACCTGCAGACACAGCTGAAGAAAAGTTTCCAATAAAAGGCAAACTGGTCTGCAACCACCAAACATGGAGCACCCATAGAGACAAAACATCTCAAACAATTCCAGTTACTGTATGAGGTGAGTAATCTGTCCTTTTCCTTAGCCTAGCTAAAAAGTCTCACAAATTGCCTGTGTGCAAAACCTCTCTCCTGGGAGGCATGGAAAAGTCAGCCATGAGTTCAACAGAAGCAGTTTAACCCATTTGCTAAGCGCTGTAGGTGGTGAACTGGCCTTCACTAGCTCCCTACCAGTCTCCATTAACCCATTAGCAAATGGGTTAACTTGCTGACCTCATGGATGACTTGTGCTACTGTAGGCCTGGGTGATGAGCAAAAACACACCCCAAGAGAAAGTTTAGGTACAGCACTACAATCCAAGAGCTGGTGTAAATTCTTGAGTTCATAGGTTTTATGGCCTGAAGGGAACATTATGATCATCAGATCTGACTTCCTGCATTGCATGGGCCATGGCATGTCACCAGGCTCCTGGACTCTAGCTCAGCTGGATGTTCTCTCTTTTAGAAAGAGGCATTTAATCTTCATTTAAAGATTTCAAGTAATGGAGAATTCCTCCCCCCCTCCCCCCACATCCAATTAAATGATGGATTATCTGGTGGTTGTAATATATATTTCAAATATTATTTAGATTCAGTCTTACTTAACGGCGGGATGGAGGGTGAATTAAAAAGCTCTGTTGTAGGTTAAGATGGAGATCAAAGTATAGCCTGTATTGGGAGGTTCACTGCAAAACTACACCTTCAAATCACCGTTACAGTTGAAGTAGCTTCTGTTCAGGTTTCCCTCAGCAGCTTGTCCTGCAATGGAGGGATCTGGATGAGGTAACCATGATGATCTCCTGATTTTAATCAACACAATGAGAGGAACAATGTGTAACATTTTGGACCATGCCAAAGAAAAGAACCTTACACCAAACAGCAGTGCAGAAGCCACATACATTAAGGGGACTGGATAATGTCCTTCTGCAAGATGATTGCCTAGCAACACATGTTTCTAAAGCACTGCCTGAAACACAGCAGAACTGTGCTTACGTTGAAAAAGCAATGCTGGCCATTGTTTTTGGTTGGGATGAGTTTCATGAGTATCTGTAGGAAGCCATAGCACAAAAGCCAGACTACAAAGCACCCTCTGAACTTCAGCAAATTATCCTGGAATTGCAAAAGTCAGTAAATGGAAAATATAGGCCTGGTAAGGAGCTGTTTACAGCAATAGCTTGCCAATAAATATGACTCAAGTACTACCCATTACTGACACTATCTGATAAGCGCCCATAGGAAACACAAAAATAGCCCAATCTTACTACAGCCTGAGGCAATAATTCTACTGGAAGAACCCAGATACCTCTAATCATAAAACCATATTAGGACCAATGAAATTAAGTTGCTGCACATGCCGGCATGCTCTACAATAGCCAGTGTGTCATGCAGTATGAGGACTGTAGTACTAACCGTTTATTACATAGCACCTGTCTGGCTATTGAGTAACGTATGAACACAGTCCAAGATGTGCTTTTTAGACAGGCATGAATGCTGTGTGAAATCTGCATATAGGAAGCAGAATGCAAAACAACCACGGAAGCCAGATGAGATGCCTCCTCATCCTTGGTCCAAGCTAGACACAGAGCTATTTGCTTGGCTAATAAATGGGCATTGGCAGCATGAAAAAACACACACCGTAGTGGTATTATCCTAAATTAGAAAAGACCTGTGCTAAATGGGTCCTACCACTCACTATTTAAGAATGCGCTACTAAAATAACGCGTGCTCTTTCTGCAGGAAGGGTGACGCTGCGAGACTTGAAGAGATGCAGAATGGCTCACGTATTCTACAACACCTTCTTTAACTTAGAAAAGTACCTGGACAATGAACAACGGGATCCCTTTGCAATTCAGAAGGTATAAAGCAGGGTCTCCAAATGTTGCTGCCCCAAAACTATTTTTAGGGACAGTGAACTTTGGCTTGTTGCAGAAAAAAGCAGTGGGGTGGAGAACTGAAAAAAGTGCTGTGTGGGCATGAATAAGCACAATAGCATCCAGCCATGGGCTGGGTCTGGCTCACAGGCCCAATTCACATTCCCACCTGGCAGTGTATCCCCTAAGCCAGAGGGGGGAAAACTACGGACCACATTCAGCCCGCAGGACCCTTCCTTCTGGCCCCCGAGCTCCTGCCAGGGAGCGGGGTCAGGACAGGCTTGCAGAGGAGCCAGCCCTGCAGCGTAGTGAGCGGGGCGGAGGCTAGCCCCTGGCCCCTCCCCTCCCTCCCTCCCAGTCCCAGTCCCCCCAGTGCCTGGGCAGTGTGGTTGCAGCTCTGGCTGGGTGGCACGGCGATAGCGCTGCCAGACCTGGTGCTCCATGGCGGTGCAGTCAGGGGCGGTTCCGGGCAGGCGGGAGGGGTCGAGGCAGAGCAAGCCAAGGCCCCCCTCTACCCCCAGCATGCTTGGCCCCTGGCCCCAGCAGCCAAGCCCTGACAGGGAGTGAGCCCTACCCGACTGCTAGGGAGAGCAGCCAAACGAGCAGGAGAAACACATGGAGAAAGGACTGAGCCCCCACTTTCCCCCACCCCACAGGTAATGTGGGGCAGGGAGAGCAGGGCGGGGGGGGCCCAAGGGGGTGGAGAGCAGGGGAGATTGGATAGGGGCAGGGGTCCTCAGGGTGGTCAGGGGGTGGGGGGTAGGGGGCATTGGATCAGGGACAGGCGACCTGGGGGGATGGTCAGGGGACAGAGAGTGGGGGGGGGGGTGTTGGATGGTGGGGGGTTCCAGCGGGCTGGATGGGGGCAGGGGCCAGGCCACACCTTGCTGTTTGGGGAGGCATAGCCTCCCCCAGCCTTCCCTACCTGGCCCTCCATACAATTTCTGTACCCGATGTGGCCCTAGGCCCAAAAAGTTTGCCCACCCCTTACCTCAGCAGTAGGCTGGAAACTGCTGCTCTAGGGCCTTGAAGACAGACCTGTTCGATGCAGCTTCATCCACCACACCCATTCTCTGGCAACAGAGACAAAATGTAGCTCATTCATTTACAGCAGTGGTCACCAACTGTCAATCGCGATCAGCTGGTTGATCCTCGGCCTCTCCCAGTCAATTGCAATCACCGGTGGTGTAGCGGGGCTGCTGCTAAGGCAGGCTCCCTGCTGCAGCCCCACGCTGCTCCTGAAAGCAGCCAGCATGGCCCCGGGGGGAGGGAGGGGCAGGGGTCTCCGCATGCTGCTCCTGCCTGCAAGCACTGCCCCCACAGCTCCCATTGGTGGGGAACGGTGGCTAATGGGAACATTGTGGGTGATGCCTGAGAAAGGGGTAGTACGCAGAGCCACATGCCCCTCTTTCAGGGGCTGCAGAGGTGCACTGGCCTCTTCCAGGAGCAGCATGGGGCCAAGGCAGGCAGGGAGCAGTATGTAAGGTTAAATTCCTGCCTTAACCTCACTGCGCTGCCTGGGGTAAGTACTGGCCAGCCAGAGGCCACACCCTTAGCCCTGAGCACCCTTCCAGAGCCAGCACCCCAAGCCCCTGCCCCAGCCCTGACCTTCCCTCCCAGAGCCAGCACCCCGCACCACAACCCCCTGTCCCCCCAGAACCAGCACTCCATACCCCCTGATGCACTCTAGCCAAGCTCCCTCCCCGCACCCCAACACCCTGCCCCTGTTCCCAGAGCCAGGACCCCCTCTTGTGCTGCAGCCAAGCCCCCTCCTGCACCCAAACACCCTCCCAGAGCTTGCATCCCTTACCACCTCCCAACCCCCTGCCCAAGCGTGGTGAAAGTGACTGAGGGTTGGGGGGAGTGAGCAAGAGAGAGAGGGGAGAATAGAGTGAGTGGGGCAGGGCCTCGAAGGGCCTCGAAGGGCAGGGTAGATCCTGGGTTGCCCTTAAATTCAAAAAGTGATCTTGGGCATAAAAAGTTTGGAGACTACTGATGTACAGGGTTTGGGTATAAGGGCCAGGTTCCAAGCTTTTGGCCTGCCCATTGCTGGGAGAGAATTGGTTTGCTGGGCTGACAGGCGAGCAGGTAGCCCTGCCCCTCCCTGCATTCATTGTCTCCGCTGTCCACTTGTCTTTTAAGAATGCTCAGTATCAGCACCTTCTGAATTCTGCTATACTCAGCTTACATTTCCCCAAACTAAAAAAAACCCAACCCTTTGACAGGCAGATTGTAGCAACATGCCTACACAGTTCATTTTCAGATTTCTGCCCCAGGTTGGGTTTTGATTTACAGTGTCTTGGTGTAGATCATTGGTAGAAATTGTCAACCTTAAGAAAAAATGTTTTTGGAGGGGAGATAGGAGGGAGTCTTGTATCTCAGTAACCCATTGGTCAAATAACCCTAAATTTGGATCCATAAAAACTAGGTTTGTCAATTAATCGCCATTAACTCAAGCGATTAACGGAAAACTAATGAACTAGATTTTAAAAATAGGCATGATTAATTAGTCTTCAATAATAATAGAATAGCACTTTAAATTATAAATGTTTTTGGTTGTTTTTCTACTTTTTCAAATATATTGATTTCAATTACAACAACAGAATACTATAAAGTGAGTCCTGTACACTTAGTACAACAGTGCCATGTGAACACCTACTCTCACTTTCAGGTGACATTGTAAATAAGAAGCAGGCAGGATTCCCTCCCATAAATATAAACAAACTTGTTTGTCTTTGCGATTGACTGAACAAGAAATAGGACTGAGCGGACTTGTAGGCTCTAAAGTTTTACATTGTTTTCTTTTTGTGTAGTTATGTAACAAAAATATTAATTCTACATTCGTAAGTTGCACTTTCACCATAAAGAGATTGCACTACAGTACTTGTATGTAGTGAACTGAAAAATACTATTTCTTTTGTTTACTCTTTTACAATGCAAATATTTGTAATAAAAAATATAAAGTGAGCACTGTACACGTTGTATTGTTATAATCAAAACAAAACATCCAAAAATATTTATAAATACATTTAAATTGGTATTCTAATATTGTGTAACAGTGCGATTAAAAAACTATGATTATTTGCAACTAATTTTTTTAATCTTCTAATTAATTGCAATTTTTTTTTAATTGTTTGACAGTCCTAGTAATAACCCCATCACATACACCCTAGGTGCACTCCAACTGTCAAGGCAAGCCAAGTAGCTGTACAGAGTTTAGGTCACTTAGAGTTGTCCTATAAACAGAAAGGGCTTTCTAACCTTAACTATGATAGAGCTGATCCTTCCTCTATCTAATGCAAGTGTCTGTTTTGGGCACGTCCTTACCCATAAGACTGTCTGAATTCTTTCCCATCTGTATTGTCTCTTATTGTGTATTTGCACAGCAGCTCGCACAACATCTGAAGGCAGTGCATACTCAGGAGGGAGAGGAATTGTGCCACAGTGACCCAGAAGTTTGTTATTTCCAGGGCCCACTGCTGCATTGCTACTTGGGGCTAGCATTGTATATTTCTTGAAAAGCTCAGCTGGGATGAAAGGCATGGCCCAACTCATACATGGAAAGGAGTTCTCTGAGCATATTGCCCCTGTGCTCCAAGCTCTGCAAAACCTGCATGCTTGGTTGTGGGTGCAATTCAAAGGGGTGTCCTGCAATTATCTGAGAACCAGTCACTAGGCAGAGTTCCCTTGTTCTTACAGTATGTCCTGCCAGAGCAGTTCAGATTTGCAGTTATTCTTGCTTGACATTTTTGGAATGTCATTATTCAAGATGGTTGGCAAAGTATTCCACCTGTGTCTGAGTTTTAAAGCCTAATGGAAAACACATTTGTTTACTCGGGCCTTTGTTTAAAGAACTTGACCAGTCCGTAATTTAAACATTTTTTCTTTAAGAGACTAATCTTGGATTGAGTTGTTTTCCTTAAGGCATTTTCAAACCCCAAAAGTAAGTGTTGCAGAAATGCACATGGTTGTAGATAGGTGAGAAGCTTTTGCAAAACAAGTTTGTAGATCAGTAAGGACATTCTCTCTTTAATTTGCTTTTCTGATATGTTTAGGATGTTGAAAATGATGGACCGGAGCCCTCTGACTGGGACAGATACGCTGCAGAGGAGTACGAGCTTCTTGTTGCTGAAGAATCTGGAAATGAGCAGTTACAAGAAGGGTAGGTGTTGACACTGGTGCAGCTATCTTACATGCAGTAATCCCACACATTTTGTATATAAAAAACTGCCTTAAACTAGGCCACAGAGGGAGAGAAGGGGAGCATTTGCCTACTTCAGATCAACAGGCAGATACTTACAGCAAATGCTAGAAGGTAAAAAAATGTAGATAATCTTCATTGTTTGTTTTAGAATAAGAGTATATATGTATTACAATGCTAGTATAGAAATGCAAGGCAGATAGAAAATGGGACCTTGGAGTATTACTAGAAGATGGCAGTTGTGATCTAAAGGGCATAATCAAAACCAGCAGGATGATTGTCAAAAGTGGAATGTCAGTCTAGATGAGTGACAGGGTGGGTGAGGGAATATATTTTATTGGACCAACTTCTATAGGTGAAAGAGACAAGCGTTTGAGCTTCCAAAGAGCTCTTCTTCAGGCCTGGGAAATGTACTCTCAAGTGTCACAGCTAAATACAAGGTGGAACAGATTGTTTAGCATACATAGCTAACACATATTATAAGACATGGGCTCTCAACCTTTCCAGGCTACTGTATCTCTTTCAGGAGTCTGATTTGTCTTGTGTACCCCCAAGTTTTAGCTCACCTACAAACTACTTGCTTGCAAAATCAGACATAAGAATACGAAAGTGTCACAGCACACTTACTGAAAAATTGCTTACTCTCTCCTTTTAATATATAATTATAAAAAAGATCAATTGGAATATAAATAGTGTACTACATTTCAGCATATAGTATATAAACAAGTCACTGTATGAAATTTTAGTTTGTACTGACTTCACTTTTTATGTAGCCTGTTGTAAAACTAGGCAAATATCTGGATTAGTTGATGTACACACCCCCACAGAAGACCTCCATATGCCGCTGGTTGAGAACCACTGTTGTAAGAGACCCATTCAAGGTGAAGTAGCCAATTAACACCTCTGTAGTCATAGGACAAAAAGGGCGGTTAGTGGGTTACAGACTGTTATAATAAACCATACATCCAGTGTCTTTATTAAGACCATGATTTTTAGTGTCTAGCAAAGTTATGAATTTAAGCTCCCAGGCTCATCTTTTGAAGGTGTTGTGCAGTTTTCTTTTAAGGACGAGAACAAAGAATTCTTTCACAATAATAACATCACCCCCCCACAACTATCACTGTCTGTCATAAGAAAAAAGAACCATATGACTGGAGACCCCATAGTGGATGAAATCACACACTTGATCATTGCATTGATTGCTTTGGGGGAAAATATTGACTGTGAAATCCTTAATCACCACATCCACCACAAGCGCTCCACTGCCGAAAAGACAGCTATACAGTTCCTGATACCTAACCACCAGATAGTGATCAAACAAACAAAGTGGGTGCCATCATAGTGCTTAGCTGTGACAACTACATTACCGAGGCCAACTGAAAACTCGCCGACACCGCTTACTGTAAAGAATTCAAAGAAGACCTCACACCCAGAAATGTAAGGATATCATCAAATCCTTCCGCAAACAACTTCAAGGGAAACACTACAACCCCATCCCCAAAGAACCCACCCCAGGGACCTGCTACATGCTTCCCAAGATATACAAACAAGGAAACCTAGGCAGACTTATATCTGGCCATGGCACACTTACTGAAAGAATATCAGGTCTTAGAGAAATCATCCTCAAATCACTCACCACACACAGGGCCAGCTTCCTCTAGGACAACTGACTTTATCCAGAAACTCTGCAACATTAATAACTCTTTCAGATCATTATCCTTCCCACCATGGATGTCACTTCCCTGTACACCAACATTCTTCACCACGATGGCATAGCTGCTTGCCTCAAATATCGACAAGACAATGGACAGCACTCAGATATCCATCTCAAATACATTGTATACTCATCCATTTCATCCTCACCCATAACAATTTAACACTCAACAACAAATACTTTGTCCAAACCATGGGAATAGCCATGGGTACTAGGATGGCTTCCCAATTATGCCTAACTCTTCCTTGGCCACCTTGAGGAAGAATTTCTGGACAAATGCACCACAAAATCAATGATATACCTGTGATACTTCGATATTTTCATCCTCTTGACACATGACAAACTCCCTCATAGATTTCTACCACAACTTCAGCAACCACCAGCCATCCATTAAACTCTCTGGAGCACTCCCACACTAGCATCAACTTCCTGGATACTGTGATCACCTTCAACAATGGAACCTTATAGACCAGAAGTTTTCCAAATAATCCAGCTCGTTCTGTATCAGTGACCTGTCCTTTTCATTATTTACCACTCCCACCATCCGTCTCTCATTTGCTGACTTTATCAGTGATGATTGTGTTTTCTTCCAGGTCATTGATAAAAAATATTAAATAGTATAGGGCCAAGAACCAATCCCTGTGGGACTCCACTAGAAACACACATGCTCAATGATGATTCCTCTTTTACGATTACATTTTGAGACCTGTCAGTTAGCCAGTTTTTAATCCATTTAATGTGTGCTCTATTCATTTTATATCCATCTAATTTTTTAATCAAATTGTCACGTGATACCAAGTCAGCATCTTGCCCAGGTACAGATCATGCTGACAGGCCTATCATTATCTGGATCATCCCATCTACCCTTTTTAAATTATGGTACATTAGCTTTCTTCCAGTCTTCTGGAACTTCTCCAGTGTTCCAGGATGTATTGAAAAGCAATATAATAGTGCTGAGTGTGGATTGGACAGCTCTTTAAAACTCTTTATGCAAGTTATATGGACCTGCTAATTTAAAAATAGCTATCTTTAATAACCGCTGTTTAACATCCCATTGAGTTACTTTTGGACTTGGTAAGTATTTCATCATCAGTTTTTTCCCAAATATAGAACAGAAATATTTATTGAACACGTCAGTCTTTTCTACATTATCAGTGACAATTCTACCATTTTCATCTAGTAATGGACCAATTTTGTTCCTTATATACTTGAAATACTTTTTGTCCTGAACTCTGCTCTCCATAGTGTCCTTTTGCTTCCCTTATCAATTTTCTACAATTCCTACTTTCTGATTTACATTCACCGCTATCAGCTTTTCATTTGTTGTGTGTGTAAGGTGGTTGTGAGGTGATTTTTTGTTTGTTTTATGGCTGCTTTCTCATCCCCTCAATACCAGAACAAAGGGATTGATTCCAGAGTCAAGCCAGGTCAAGTTCGTCAACTGGAGGGAAATTCTGCTTAGACTCATAGATGTCTAAGACTGAATTCTCTAGCAGAGTGGTTACTCCTAGATCCAGCTGTCTGTCTTAACAGCTCCTGCAACTGGAACTAGTACCCTTGAGGTGAAATATTGCTATCTGTCACTGAATCATCAGGACACAGACCAACTCATGTAGTCACTACCATATATGATGGTACACTACCATGGTAGTCATGATACACTACCATATATCACCTACTCCATTATTTCTAGGCTCTGAAAGGTCATCCTTACTAATGTGATCTCAGCTCAAACCAATGCTGTAGATCAGGGGCAGACAAACTTCTTGGTCAGAGGGCCATATCGGGTTTCCAAAATTGTATGGAGTGCCGATTAGGGGAGGCTGTCTCCCCGCAAACAGCCAGGCATAGTCCAGCCCCCATACAATCCCTGCTTCTCGCCCTCTGATGGCTCCCCCAGGACTCCTGCCCCATCCAACCCCCCTGTTCCCTGATGCCCCTCCCCCCCCAGGACTCCTGCCCCATCCACCATCCCCTGCTCCCTGTCCCTGACTGGCCCCTGCTGTCCCAGCCAACCCGCCAACCCCCCCACCTCATTCCTGACTGCCCCATCCAACCACCCCTTCTCCCTGTCCCCTGACTGCCCCCTGGGACCCCTGCCCCATCCAACCCTCCTGCCCTCTGACTGCCCTGACCCCTATTCACACTCCCCCCCCGCCCCCTTACCTCGGCGCTACAGCTGCGCTGCCCGGCCGCCCGGAGCATTGCACTGGCAGCGCAGTGCGCTGAGGGGGAGGGGCCTGGGGCCGGCCTCCTGGGCCAGGCCGGATGTGGCCCACGGGCCGTAGTTTACCCACCTCTGCTGTAGATAGAAGATATAGCTGCCCAACATTTGGAGAACAGAAGTGGTAAAAAGTAACCTGCCCCCTTTTTCTCCTTCATGAGAATGCCTCCATGGAGCCCCACTGTAGCAGACTAGCTGGTAATGCTTCCCAAAAGCAGGATGGGTGAGGAACTGTGTTATATAAATGTTTAGAACATCAAATTGCCCAAACTCAGTTCACTCTAGAACAGTGGTTCCCAAACTAGGGGCGCCACTTGTTCAGGGAAAGCCCCTGGTGGGCCGGGCCAGTTTGTTTACCTGCCGCATCTGTAGGTTTGGCCAATCACGGCTCCCAGTGGCTTCAGTTCACCACTCCAGGGCTGTGGGAAGCGGCGGCCAGCACGTCCCGTGCCGCTTCCTGCGGCTCCCATTGGCTGAGGGCGGCGAACCACAGCCAGTGGGAGCTGCTATCAGCTGAACCTGTGGACGCGGCAGGTAAACAAACCAGCCTGGCCCACCAGGGGCTTTCCCTGAACAAGCAGCATCCCTAGTTTGGGAACTACTGCTCTAGAAAGTAGTGACTAAAAGTAGGGACCTAGCTCCATGTAGTTGCCCTGCAGACCTCAAGTAAAGTCACGCTCCACAGATGTCTAGTGGAGGTCATACTAGCATGCCCAGAGAATCTCAGACTGGTTCTACACATGATCCCATTAACTCTGACAGGGTCTCCTCCTGAGCTTTGTTTAAGGTGTGACAAAGGAACATGTTGCTATTAACCCCAGACCCCTGAGAAAGGGCATTCCTTGGCCAGTTCCTTCTACATAGCAAGAAACACTGACTAAGGCGGGGTGGGCAAACTTTTTGGCCTGAGGGCCACATCTGGGTATAGAAATTGTATGGCAGACCATGAATGCTCACGAAATTGGGGTTGGGGTGCAGGAGAGGGCTCTGGCACGGGGTGCAGGCTCCAGGTGGGGCCACAAATGAGGAGTTCAGGGTGCAGGAGGGGGCTGGGGATGAGAGGTTTGGGGTGCAGGCTCTGGGCAGTGCTTACCTCAAGCAGCTCCTGGAAGCAGCAGCATGTCCCTGCTCCAGCTCCTACGCAGAGGTGCGGCCAGGCATCTCTGCACACTGCCCTGGCCACAGGTGCTGCCCCTTCAGCTCCCATTGGCCACGGTCCTGGCCAATGGGAGCTGCAAGGGCAGTACGTGGGGCGGGGGCAGCATGCAGAGTGGAGCCAGAGGGGGGGACCATGCTGCTGCTTCTGGAAGCCGCACAGAGCAGCCCCCAACCCAGCTCCCTGGCTGGAGCGCCAGAGCAGGGCAAGCCCCAGACCCCGCTCCCCAGCTGGAGTTTGAGGGCCGGATTAAAACGGCTGTGTGGGCCAGATGTGGCCTGCAAGCCGTAGTTTGCCCATCCCTGGACTAAGGACTATCCTCCTGTCTTTTGAGAGACAGAAACCAGCTCCCAAAAGGTGCCAGCCATTCTATCAGGGTTAAGACATACATAGACTAGAGAGTAGATTTCTCTTTGCTGATCCTCAACCAGAGTTTGGAAGAGGTCAGATGTCTGCTTGAGGGTGTGCATTGCCTCCTCTGAAGATGAGGCGCAGTGAGATGTGTAGGCAGGGATAAAGCAAGTGAGCTTAACCACTGCCACGTTGTTAGCTTGTAAGCTCTTTGGGGCAGGGACTGTCTTTGTGCTCTGTGTTTTTACAGAGCCTCGCACACTGGGGCTCCTGGTCCATGACTGGGGCTCCTAAATGCTAAATAATAATAATAACTTGAACCCCTGGGGACAGCATCTTATACGGGGATGGTTGCTGTCCAGTATGAACTTGAGGTACTTCCTGTGCTTCTGCCTGGTCAAGATGTGGCAGTGTGTATCTCACAGGGTAAGTGCTGTGAACCAGGCCCAATGGTTTAGAGTGAAAAATACATCCCTTAGGGACTCCATGCACAATTTTACACTTTTGTGATTATGTTTCATTTGTAGAGATCCAGAGCGGGGTGTGGGCCAGCATTTTTCTTGGGGTTTAGACAGCTGCACAGGTAGTTCTGGTAAAGTCAAAACCTCCCCTTTCACCAATCTCCCTAAGAAAGATCCCTGAAAAAGGGGAGGTAGAAGGGAGATTGGATTTTGTCTTGGCCCCGAACTGCAGAGCATAGAACAGTTTGGAAATCACTATAACCCACTGGACCAAGAAGAGAGCCTGCCATGCTTGGAAACAGCGGCACACATGGTTTGAGACGGCGTAGCTTCCAGTGTTGCTCTTTGAGGCTTTCCTCCAGAGATCAAAGCAGCTAAACTGGAGGAAGAACTCTG
This sequence comes from Eretmochelys imbricata, assembly GCF_965152235.1. Taxonomy (NCBI): domain Eukaryota; kingdom Metazoa; phylum Chordata; order Testudines; family Cheloniidae; genus Eretmochelys; species Eretmochelys imbricata. The sequence goes on along the minus strand of NC_135580.1, from coordinate 48,661,240 downwards.
CTGAGATCTACGTTATTTCCCGGATGACCTCGACTTCCTGTCTCAATCCACATCTCACTCAGAAGATGGCTGAGGGCCAACATGAAGTGGGGCTGTTTCTAAGTAGATGATGGGCCTAGAGCAAGCAGCCTAAGCTGTTGTGTGTGCCACAATCAGCTCCTCGAATACCTCATCTGCTTGTGAATTAAAAAGGTCAGACCCCTTACAGGGGCCAGCCAGAGCCTTGGCCTGGGCTTCAGCATAAATTCCAGAATGGCATAGCCAGCCCAGTCCACCCAGGGAAGCAGCAGAGGCGAGAGCCCTCACCTCAGCATGCCAGATTTCAAAGAATGCCTTGAGTGAGTGTTGCTAGCCCTTCCTTAAACATTTTAGCTTCTGAAATGAACTGTGAATGATAGGACTTTCATCCAGAGCAGACAGCCCTATGGCATCAAGGTTTCTTGATTCTGCCAGGCAGATGAAGAGGAAGTGGACGCTACCTACCTTGGAACTCAGAAGGGGAGCTGGCAGAAGAGATTGAGTCCCTCCCTAGGTCCCTGATACAAAGCATCTGGCTCCTGGGGGAAAGACACAACCAAGGCAGGCTCCAGTGAGCCCTCACATACTGGAAGGACAGCTCTGATCTTTTGAATTTCTCAGACAGCAGAGCTTATGAGACATTTTTGGGAGGGCAGCCTAGCATGTCGCCCTCCTGATGATTATCTCCCAAAACATGCAAGGGAAGGAAAAGAGGCTAGGCTTTTGTCAGCTCGGAGAAGAGCAGAGACTGAAGTTTTCCATCCCCTTCATCCCTCTCCCAGCAAGTGCAGGGGAAACTGGGGAATCCAGAAAGGAAGGCCAAAGTACTTAGCAGGCGCTTTCCCTTGTTGTGTTTTAGAAGATTTGGATGTTGCCCTTGGAGATCTTACTCTTTTTCCTATCCTTTGCAGACAATTCAGCCAAGTGTGAGATAGGACCAGTAACCCCAGTGAAGGCACACGGGGCAGGGTTGGTAGCTGTGAGAGGCTGACAGGCGCATGTGACTCCCATGGGGTTCCTGTGCTGGCTGAGTTACTAATGGAGTGATCAGCATAGGAAGTGCTGAATGCCATCCTCTTAGTTCCATGCCATCAAGCTTGACACGAAGGCACTATCTGGTGCTGCTATACACAGTGTGGAACAACACGCAGGCAGCCATGTGGTTGCTGCCAAAAGATCTCTGTTCTAAAATTTCCTCGGTGTCAGGGATTGCTTCTGTCACTGAAGAGATCCACGATCATGGGGAGAATTTACACTGCATGGCACCCTGGGCTGTTTTAAAGAGGATGCAGAAACTTCAGGCAGAACCTCCAAGGACCCAAAGAAGTCTCCTTATGGGTAGGACTAGGAAGGTCTGATGGCGCTCCCCCTGCTAACCGTGATATCGACCAGCTGGACCATAAAGCAGGTCTACCATAGTGCCTCCTTTTAGAACTAAGGGACTTTTCAGAGCCACTGAGCTCTAATACTAGGAGCTGGATGCTGAGGCTTCCAACTGTTTGAGAATGGGACATAATGGTGTGATTGGTTGAGAGAATTGTCTCAGATCTCAGCATTTTAGTGGGCCTCAAAGCATCACTTAAGCCAAGACTCTCCTGAGGCTCGGGGGAGTTTCTGAGCGAGTCAAAGCCAAGACCTCCTCCATAAGAAGGGTCCACAGCCTGGCCAGATAGTCTTACATGGCCAGATAAATTTCCCTATATCCTGAAGGCAGGTGAACCCTATCACCATCAGCGCCAAGAGGAACACACCTGTTGAAACCAGAATGGGAGCACTGAAAAAGTAACTACATTAGAACAGAAGTGTTTTTAATTGAATAAAAATCCTAAAACTAAACTATTTCACAAATAGAAATCTTCACACAGAGGAGGGGTTCCTCACTGCTTCAGCAGAGAGAGGAGCTGGGGACTGCTAGAGAGGGTGAGATTATTCCTAAACTTGGCTCCAGGGTGAAAAGGAGTGGAATGTCAGGCACATGTCCCCAACTATTACCACTAAAAAATAAGATTCTCTGACCACAGGCACATAACTGACAGCAGTGCTCTGTGTAGAGACACACAGAGGAGAACCATAGTCACAATTTTCCTGTGCTGCAATTTAAAGGACATCACTTGATTTTAACAAGAAAAATGGGTTCATATTTAAATCTTCCCCAAACATCCCTCTGTGCTATTGCATCTTTATTTTAAAATTTTGATCTCTTGGTGGGTGGGATTGCAAAAATCAACAGTATCAACTGTAAAAGTTTAAGTAATAGAACTGCAGATAGCAATTAAAATGCAGCATAAAAGTTCAGATACTTTTGTATCTGAAAACATTAGATTTTTACAACCAAAGTAAACATGTAGAAACATTTTTTGACAGTATCATTGTTCTCTCATTGCAGATCATTTGAAGAGGACTATGAAACAGACGAACTTTTAACTCCCCCTGAAACTGGAGACAAGTTGGACAAACTGGTTATCTCAGACCTTTCATCATAGAAAAATGGAAGACATGTAACTAGTATCTGTCAATATTTAAGTGGCGAGTGGTCGGTTCTTAGACACTTAGGGATTTTTTTAAAAATCCTTCCTTGAAGCAAAGTGCTTTATTTTATACACTGTAATTCAAGATCCTTTTTTTCTTCATATGTGTAACTGCAAGAAGGTAATTTCTATAAAAAGGCTTTTTGCAAATTGTTATTGTGCATGCTCATTAAATATGGTGACTGCACTTTGTTTCCTTCTTGTCTTGCCATACAAATTCTGTGAAGTCTCCATGTGCAATAATGGTCTGACATCTAATGCTTAAACATAATAAAACTGCATGCAACTTGCACAGTAGTCATTACCAAATTAATTCAAGGCAGTCATTTCTGTATTAGTTATTCTGTACCCCTTAACTTTACCAGGCTGACAAATTAACTCAGTTGAAACGAACATCTAAAGAGTTCCATCAAGCCTCATCTACTAAATTCTCTCTTTTTTAAAGTGTCAAAATGTCCTGTTCATTCTGGAAACAGAAAATATCCCCAAACACAACACACAAATTAAGGTGCCCTCTTGTGCTTTACACTGTAAGCTCTTCAAACACTTATTTGTTAAGCATATTTTACTCACTGTACAGGGCAATGTCCTCAGACAAAAAAAACCCACATTAAGACAGAATTCAGGTTTAGCACCTACCTTTGCACTTTCTCTCATGGATAGGAGGAACTCCCTGCAAAAACCGACAATGCTACCTTACTGTCCTCCTTGAAACTCTTCTCTGCTGTGATGACTACAAAAAACTCAACAATGATTAGGGAGTGATGTGCTATGGAGTGCTGCTTCTCATGCTGACATTAATTATCTCCATTTCCTAATGCTCCCCCCATCTGTTTTATTCAAGTGTTATCTATAATCTTAGACTTATATTGTAAACTACACATATGGCAAAATCTGTCACTGCCCTTCAAGTGTCTAGCTCAATGAGGCCCAGGCCTTTAGGTACTACTGTAATGCCTATAATTAATAAATAAATTAATAATAAGATTGAGTGTACATGAGTAATTTAGGTTAAAACATTGCAGAGCTGTTCTAATGATCCCCAGAGCATGCATTACAACCTGAAGAAATTCAGAGTTAAGGATAACCTCAAAATATCCAAACATGTTAAGGTATGGAAATGTACAGTAAAGGTACCTAAACAACCTTAACTCTGCCCTCTAGCGATACTGTGCAACAATCATGAATTTATTAGTAACGTATCTTCTCATGGGACTGAGGCCACATCTCCCCTTACCAAAGATTACCATCATCTTCATTCATCGGCTCCTCTCTACCTCCTGATAGCATAGGGACACCATATTTCCTACGGACAATTTGCCTTCATTCCTACTGGGACAAATAGAAGACAGTAGCCATCTCTGCTAAGGACAGCCTGTGGCCACAGTCCCATTGGGAGCAATGGGAAATGGTGGCCATTTGAGAAGAGGGAAACTTCTTGAGAGCTGTGCTTAACTTGTAATGAAAGAGATGCCAGGGCTCAAGCAGTTACGAGCTGGGGCTCAAGCAATTTTTTTTATTTTCAAAACTGACATGGGAAGCCCAGAGGTGACAGGGCCATGAACTGCCGGGCTTAGCCCTGGCACAAATTAAGCACTGCTTGACAGTCTTTCCAGGTAAGAAGATTTGATACACCAATCACTGCTGAAGAAAAAAAATCTCAGTTATGCGGAATTATGGTTAAAAAAAACAAAACAAAACTTAGCCTTAATCCTGAATAGTTATTTTCAAAAATTGCCTCTTTTACCAGATCTATTCAACAGGGCAAAAGGAGGGAGAGGGAAATGAGGCTGCGTGTACACAGAGGAACGTTGGGAGGTAAGGAAGAAGGAAAATCTGCGCAAAAGGGATAGGGAAGGATGGAACACTAGGTGTGGGTAGGGGGAGCATGTGAAGCACAGATGGGAGGGGAATACTGGGGTGTACACTCTGGCTGCTTTGTGCTGCTGAGATGATACAAAGCTGCTGTCAGCTAATGCCAGAATGCCCTGGGTGCTTTGAACTGGTCCACAGCAGCATGAAGCAGCCACAGTGTTCCAGTGAAGCCCTGGTAAGTTCAAATTTTAGAAAAGATTGATACTGCATATGTTCAAATCACTCGGAACTATTTGATGATAATTAAGGCTACGTTTTAGTCATGGGTATTTTTAATAAAAGTCATGGACAGGTCACAGGCAGTAAACAAAAATTCACAGCCCATGACCTGTCCGTGACTTTTACTATATACCCCTGACTAAATCTTGCAGGGGGGAGGACTGTACAGGGGCGCTGTGGGCACTGGGGAAGGGCAGCACAGGTGCTGGAGGGGGTGCAGGTGGCAGCGCATGGCCCAGGTACCCTGCTGGTGGGGGGAGGTTGACAGGGCTGGCAGTCTCCCTCCCTGGCTCTGCATGTCCCCCTCTCCAGCTGCAGCAAAGTTTGGGTGTGGGAGGGGGCAGGGGGTTGGAGCATAGGACAGGGTGAGGTGGGCTCTGGTCAATGCTTCCCTGGGGGTCTCCCTGAAATCAGCGACATCCCCTTCACTCAGCTCCTAGTGGGAAGCAAGGCCAGGCAGCTCTGAGTGCTGCTCCGCGCAGAGTGGTGGCTTCGCAGCTCCCATTGGCTGAGAACTCCGGTCAATGGGATCTGCGGGGGCAGTGCCTGCAGGCAGAGGCAGCACACAGAGCTGCCTGGCCACGCCTCTGCCTAGGAGCTGAGCAAGGGGGTATGTTGCTGCTTTTGGGGAGCCCCCTAGATAAGCACTGCTCAAAGCCCACCTCCATCTTGTGCCCGCCCCCTCCCACACCCAAACTCTGCTGCTGGTGGGGTGAGAGGGGTTGGCCCGAGACTACCCTAGCAGCGGCTGGTGTGACTGGCGTAGGGGCTGCCCCTGAGCCAGTCGCACTGGCCACTGCAAAAGTCAGGCAGGTCACGGAATCCGTGACTTCCATGACACACTCACAGCCTTAAAGATAATAAATGGAACCATTCTCTTTCTGTTCCTTTTTTTACCATTTATGTAAGACTTTTTTTAAGGGAATTCCCAGACAAACAAATGCATTAAATGGAGTTCAGGTTAAGTACATACTCTGCTAATTTAAAGTAAAAGCCTGTAAAGGGATGTTATAATTAGCCCAAAAATAAATGTTGTAATTTGGAGAAAATTTGGAGAAAATTTGAAAATAAATCCAACCCTATTAAGGAATGGGCCTACACAGTAAAGGCACCCAAACAGTCTTAACTCTGCCCTGTAACACGAGGGGGGGAATATTTTTAAAAATCTAGTGTCAATCAATAATTGACTTAAAAATCAATAATTTGGGATCACAGACACTAACAAAAGGAGATGGCTGAAGGAGAAACTTTCAGCTGTGAAGAAAAATAGAAAAAATGTATGGTTAATCCTGAATATCTGTTTTCAAAAACAGCCCTTTGCACAAGAGCTACACAGAATTTACTTCTCTCCCAATTTCTGCGCAGATAATGCCTGTGCGGAGATTATCAGGGACAAAAGAGAGATCTGGCACAGGGTGCTAAATTTCTTAATTAAAAAGGGGTCTTTCAACTCATACTAATAAATGGCTTAGTTGTCAGTTCTCTGAAAATTCATTTGATGCCACAAAAGTAATTCCTGTAATTCTGGGGGAGGATATACACATTGCAGTTGTAACCCTTCTGCCAGTCAGAGTTGGCAATAACAAGGGCCACGTTCAGTATCTAGGGGTTCCTTTTCAACAATATGACAAAACCAACTCGAGCCACCATTCAGTGATCTGGGACAATTACACACCACCCCCTGGGCACCTCTAAGAGGCAATACTTCCCCTCTCGCAAGCACAGAGTCTGAGCATAGCAAAAAAAAATTAATAAAAGGAGGGAAATAACACAGGATTAATTTGGGTACAACACCACAAACAGGGTTTATAAAAATAAACCATGAGCAAAAGACCCACCACCAAGTAAGTTGGGTAGTGGCCTCTTCCGATTAGGTTCTTAAGTCCAGCAACCCACAAGTCCCTTTAATGTGCCCATCCCTCCTCTGCACCCTACTCACAGTTGCTGTCCTTGGACAGTGCAGACCAGCGTTCAGAGGTGTATCTGCAGAATTCACCTCCCACCCTGGATAGGGCAAGGTGGCACCTTACTCGCTCCGTTGCTCAGGCACTCACTTGCCACCCCTCTCTGTGGCGCTCTGCTCTGGCACTCTCCCCCAGCCACCCTGCTGGCCACTTGCCAAGATGTCTTCAGGACCCTCCACTTAACACAGCTCTCAGTGATTTCAGCCGTTAGTGGGGGAGCCTCACCTACAAGGTGGCAGCCGCACGCAACACGGACAAAGATTTTGTGGCTGAGGAAGAGGAGGAGGAGAAGAATGCACAGCAGACAAGTGGAGAAGCTGTTCGCCCCAGCAGCCAGGACCTTTTCCTCACCTTGGAGCCAATACTTTGCCAGGTCCTATTGTTCCTGGACCCTGATGGCGAAGAAGGCACCTCTGGTGAGTGCACATTGGTAACAGCACTTCAGGGGTTAAAAGCAATTGTGTTTAATGTTTGATTTGCCCTGAACGATTGGGCTGCATTTGCAGTCAGTACAGCTTTAATGGAAAAGTCTGTTTATGCATCTGGGGATGGAGCAGGACTCCTCCAGGGACATCTCCATGAAGCTCTCCTGGAGGTACTTTGAAAGCCTTTGCAGAAGGTTTCTGGGGAGGGCTGTCTTATTTCGTCCTCCACTGTAGGACACTTTACCACACCAAGCCAGTAGCAAGTGGTCTGGAATCATTGCAGCACAAAGCACGGCAGCGAATGGTCCTGGGTTTTGGTCACATTCATGCAACATTTGGTCTTTATCTTTCTGTGTCAGCTTCAGGAGAGTGATATCATTTATGGTCACCTGGCTGAAATAGGGGAAGTTTTGTAAAGGAACTGTAATCCCCTCTGGTTGGTGATCCCTGACACATTAGACCCCAGAAATGCTGGGCTGTTTGCACTTGGCTATAAGGGATCATCCTGGAGAATAGCCACGCTGGGGGCAGGGGTGTGCGGCACATCACCCCAAAGCCGCAGCCACCCTTTTAAATGGCAACCGCAGCCCCTCTTTTTAAACGCAGCCCTTCCTTTTAAATGGCAAACACAATCAGCATTGGTTGGTATGGGAAAGGAGGGCGCTGCAGTTTGAAACCATTCCCACATGTTATGAACACGGAAGAAGCCAATCCTGCATACCCTTTTGCTTACCATGGCTGCCTACAAACCAAATTCTGTTGCCCAGCTATGTGTGATGTGTCACCATACTGGCAGGCGCTCAATATAAAAGACAAAATGCGACCTTGTACCTAAAACACGTGCTGTCTGCTGTGAATTGTTTGATTCACTGTGAAAAGTCTCCCTTTTGTTCTCAGAAATGTATCTTCTGTAAAGTGAACTCTTCCTTTTTTTCCCCTGCAGCTGCAAATGTTTCTATGCTCCCCACATCAACTCCGTCCCTGAGGTTACCACAGATTAGAAGGCGAAAAAAACACACTCCCGCTGATATGTTTTCAGAGCTCATGCAGTCCTTCTGCACTGATGGGGCACAGCTGAATGCATGGAGGCATTTGGTGGCAGAGGCCAGGAAAGCATACAGTGACTGTGATCATAACATGCAGGAGGAGATGCTGAGGCTAATGGGGGAGCAAATGGACATGATGATGCGTCTGGTGGAGCTGCAGGAAAGGCAACTAGACTACAGACTCCTGCTGCAGCCACTGTTGAACCGCCTGCCCTCCTCGCCAGGTTCCATATCCTCCTCACCCAGATGTCCAAGAATGCAGGGTGGGGAGGCTCCGGGCACCCTGCCACTCAACTCCAGGGGATGGCCCAAGCAACAAAAGGCTGTCATTCAAACAGCTTTGATTTGTAGTGTGGCTACAATAAGCAAAGTGGCCTTGTCCTTCCCTCCTCCCCCACCCCACTCTGTTATCAAACATTTTTTACACCCAGGCCTTCTCCTTTTACTAGTCAGTGTTGCCAGTGATCTCAAGGTTTTTTTTATAAATAAACAGTGAATGGCTTCAGAACAATAGGGATTTTGTTTCCTGTGCCAGCTGTGGTCAAAGGTGGGAGGGAGACTGACTTACAAGGAAGTACATTCACCAAAGGGGGCAGCTTTGCATCAAGGACAAACACACACAACTGTCACACTGTAGCCTGGTCAGTCATGAAACTGTTTTTCAAAGACTCTCTGATGCTTTCTGAACAGCCCGGAGTTCCGAAAGATGCGAGCATCATGCACGTTTCCCGACCATCCCACGTCGATGTCGGTGAAACGGCCCTTGTGATCCACCAGTGCTTGCAACACCACTGACAAGTACCCTTTGCGGTTTATGTACCCTTTCGCAAGGTAGTCTGGTGCCAAGATAGAGATAGATAGATTCCGTCTATCGCCCCACCGTAGTTAGGGAACCCCATTGCAGCAAAGCCATCCACTATGCCCTGCACATTTCCCAGAACCACTACCCTTCTTAGCTGAAGGGTATTGATTGCCCTTGCTACTGGATCACAGCAGCCCCCGTGGTAGATTTGCCCACTCCAAATTGATTCCCGACTGACCAGTAGCAGTCAGGCATCGCAAGCTTCCACAGGGCTATCGCCACTCGCTTCTCAACTGTCAAGGCAGGTCTCAACTTGTTATTCCTGTGCTTCAGGGCAGGGGAAAGCAACTCACAAAGTTCCATGAAAGTGGCCTTACACATGCTAAAGTTTTGCAGCAACTGAGAATCATCCCTTACCTGCAACACTATGCGGTCCCACCAGTCTGTGCTTGTTTGCTGGGCCCAGAATTGGTGTTCCACTGTATCAACATGCCTCAATGATATCCCAATTGCTACATCCCATGCTTTCAGGAATGTCTGTCCAAGTCCTCCTCACAATCTTCCTCATGCTGGCGGCTCCTAGCTAGGCTCTGCGCATACTACAGGATAATGTGTGAAGTGTTTGCAATGCTCACAAAAGCAGTGTACAGCTGAGCGGGCCCCATGCTTGCTGTGCTATGACGTCTGCATGGATAACCCAGGAAAAAAGGCATGAAATGATTGTTTGCTCTTGCTTCCAAGGAGGGAGGGAGCAGGGGAGACTAATGATATGTACCCAAAACCACCCGTGACAATGTTTTTGCCCCATCACGCATTGGGAGCTTAACCCAGAATTCCAATGGACAGCAGGGACTATGGGATAGCTACCAACAGTGCACCACTCTGTGAGTCGATGCTAGCCACGGTTTTGAGGATGCACTCCACCAACCTAATGCGCTTAGTGGGGACATGCATGATTGACTGTATAAAATCAGTTGCTAAAGATAGACTTCTATAAAATCAACCTAATTTCGTAGTGTAGAATGCCCTTAGACCTGGGTATTAGTGATTGCAGCTCCATGGTATGTAATAAGACTCTCAGTTGAATCTAAATTAGCTCTATTACACAGTGGAGAGAGGAAGGGTCAAATGGTGTCTGGGGCCCTTAGGTAAAGCCCACACCACCAGTACCTGTCCCCACCCTCTCTCACCTCCCACTGTGGGGGGGGAGGGTGGGGAGGGAGGGAGAGATAGAGAAAGCACCTTGCTTAATCCACCATGTAAGCACTTGCTCTGGGATGTTGCCACCTCGCCAGCCATCCATTGCTCCACTGGCCGCCCTGCCAGCCGCCCACCAGCTGCCCCACCTGCCGTCCGGCCCATTGGCCACCATTCCACTCCGCTGGCTTCCTGCCAGCCACTCTGCTGCATTCTGTCACCTTCTGCTTCTCTACTGTAACCTCTGCAGGTCGGTCTCTTGAGGTTAAAATTTGGGTCCGTCTCCATCCACAATCCACAAAAATGGGCTGTGGATATCCATGGATTTTCAGAGCTCTACTTTCCAAGCAATTAGCCAATTTCACCCTGTTCCCTGACTGAAAACAAGTAGGGAACCAGAAATAAGCACTAATTTCATGAATGGCTCCCCTGCAAACCTACAAATGACACATGCATGCAAGTTACCAGCCCTGAATTCACTTCCTCTGGCCATTTCAATCTATCACACATTTTTCCGTTTACTTTTGGTTTCTAAAGTTTCCTGCTCCTTTGCTCTGTTACCTTCCACAGGTCCAAAGCAATGAATGCTGAACACACAGAAATTACAGCACTATATGAATAAACTGAAAGCTAGCATGGCCACCAAGAGTACCATTGCAAGCAGCAGTTGGCCAGTTAGTTTCACTCTCACCACCAACACATATTGTTGTTTTTGGGGTTTGCTTTCACAGATGCTGAGGTGCCACTCAGCTCTTAGTTGGGGAACTTCATTGCTGAAGCAGGCTGTCCAGAAATGCTGTCCCACAACAAGTGATTTCTGGTCTAGTGATCACTTAACAAAACAAAATACTCCTAATGGAGCCTTAATTACCTCTATCTTTGAACAGTGGGGAGGGGCAGGTTAAACCTTGCTTAGGACTCTTAGGTAGAGCCCCACCTCCCGGCACGGACACCTGTCCCCACCCCCTCTTATCCTTCACAGGGATGTGACATCCGAGGGTAACTCCCTCCATCAGGACCAGCTAAGCACAGTTCAGCTGCCCTTTACTCAGACAGTAAGGATAACATTTCATTACCCCTGCATTCAGCATTAAAGTGATTTGTAACCCAACACCAGCCAAAGTTGATCACTTTGGCAACACAGCTCTGTCTGCTGGATACCTAGGCAGCGTGGGTGTGTTCAGGTAAATACAGTGTGGTCCTGAAGCCTTTTCCCTCCTCAACTACCTGTCGGGGAGAACTCATTCAGACCCTGCTTACATCAGTATCAGGACCTAGATTAAAATTCCCAGTTCCCAGCCCTGTGTTTACAACCATTAGACTCAATGTCTCTTTAGTGATGGGAAGACATGCACTAGTTCATTTTCAGCTTACTGCTTCTGTCATGTTTTCCCCTTCCTCTGGTTGAAGGGGAAGACACATTTTAAATTGAAATAATGTTTTAAAACACTAATGAAACAAAACAATGGGCTGTTGTTAACATTTATCAAGAGCCAACAGGGAAGCTGGTATAGAACTTTTTCATCAGTCAAGCAACAGTCTTTCCTAGAAAATGCACAGTATCTAGCGGCTGAACTTTCATCTGCTTCACTTAATATTTCATTTAATGTGAAATATTGCTACATGAAAACCTAGTTCCGAAGATGCGGAATTCCTTCAACAGCTGCTTTGGGCTTTCCCAACAACACATAGATAGCAGTGTTTGGAGTTTCTCTCTCCAATTTACTGAGGCAAGAAAAAAATTACAAAGCTTACTTGACTTGCAACATTGAGGCTCAAACAACAGAAAAAAATCTAATATCCCCTCTAAAATAGCCTGCCTTTCACAGAAGGTAAAGTGAAGAAGGATCAACATTTGAAGTATTACCAGTGCACTTGTGTCATAAATATAAAGTGAAGGGTAAACCCCTTTAAAATCCCTCCTGGCCAGAGGAAAAATCCTCTCACCTGTAAAGGGTTAAGAAGCTAAAGGTAACCTCGCTGGCACCTGACCAAAATGACCAATGAGGAGACAAGATACTTTCAAAAGCTGGGAGGAGGGAGAGAAACAAAGGGTCTGTGTCTGTCTGTATGCTGCTTTTGCTGGGGACAGAACAGGAATGGAGTCTTAGAACTTTTAGTAAGTAATCTAGCTAGGTATGTGTCAGATTATGATTTCTTTAAATGGCTGAGAAAAAACTGTGCTGAATAGAATGACTATCCCTGTCTGTGTGTCTTTTTTGTAATTTAAGGTTTTGCCTAGAGGGATTCTCTATGTTTTGAATCTAATTATCCTGTAAGGTATCTACCATCCTGATTTTACAGAGGTGATTCCTTTACTTCTATTAAAAGTCTTCTTGCAAGAAAACTGAATGCTTTTTCATTGTTCTAAGATCCAAGGGTTTGGGTCTGTGGTCACCTATGCAAATTGGTGAGGATTTTTACCAAACCTTCCCCAGGAAGTGGGGTGCAAAGGTTGGGAGGATTTTGGGGGGAAAGACGTGTCCAAACTACGTTTCCCAGTAAACCCAGTTAAAGTTTGGTGGTGGCAGTGGAAATTCCAAGGGCAAAGGGTAAAATTAATTTGTACCTTGGGGAAGTTTTAACCTCAGCTGGTAAAAGTAAGCTTAGGAGGTTTTCATGAAGGTCCCCACATCTGTACCCTAGAGTTTAGAGTGGGGAAGGAACCTTGACAACTTGTGAAAACATGTTCACAAGTATGGGAGTTTAACAAAGCTGAAATCAGACAACCCTCAGTAAGCAGCCACCTTTCCCAAGCTGTTCTGAAAGCACAGTCCATATGCCATGTAGAGTCCACAATTCTTGGGGGATTGACTTAGCCTAGCACAGAAGAGCCTTGATCCCTAAATGGGGGTCCCTTGGTTGCTACCATAATGCAGATAACCAATGGAGCAAGTACAAATTTCACCTCCAACCTTCCTGGGTGTGGCTTTTCCCAGGGTTCCTTTGTGAGCTCAGAGAGCCATTCCCACCGCCCTTATGAGCAGGTGGGACATCATCACATGCCTCAAGAAGGCAGCAAGCATTTCCCAGCAGGCTCAAAACTTGCAAAAAGGGTGAGGGGACTTTCAGGTGCACATTGGGGAAGTATGTACCAGCCTGGCAGAGAACCATGTCCAGGACATGCTGTTTGTTGCCTTCTCTCTGTGCAACCCTTTCAGCTCCCCAGGACCCACATGGCATTTCCAGAATCTCCTTTTTTGAAGCCATGCACCTGCCTGATTCTCCTAGGTGCCCTCAGGAGAAACCCAGTTTCACTGCACAAAAATGGGTCTGGTCAATGAGTCAGCCCAATTTCCCACTCAGAGGGGAGCTATCATGCAGAAGTCCTCTCTGCAGAGGCAAAGGCACTCAAATCCCACCAAGTTTCCTGCACCCATAGCTAGGCACATCCCAAATCCACTAGGCTGGCCACTATTTCCCCTTCTATTTGTATAAGCATAGTAACCACCTCCTGCCTCCAAGAAGAACCCCAGAACCCCATGATGCTGGCAACACATCTGCCACGTTTGAGACTCGGGGCCCTGGTAGGGTTTCTCCGCCCGCTTCTTCCGCAACGGCGGCAGAGCGCTCCGGAGGCGAGAGACCCGTAGCTTGTGGCTGATGAAACGCCCTTTTCTGCCAGTTGCCGTCAGGCTCCGCTTGCGCACGAGCGACTAACGGGCTTCATTCGGGGGGAGGGATAGCTCAGTGGTTTGAGCATTGGCCTGCTAAACCCAGCTTTGTGAGTTCAATCCTTGAGGGGGCCATTTAGGGATCTGCAGCAAAAGTTGGGGATTGGTCCTGCTTTGAGCAGGGGGTCGGACTAGATGACCTCCTGAGGTCCCTTCCAACCCTGATATTCTATGATTCTATGATTATCAGAAACATGAAAGGAACAGAGTAGCCATGCATGACCCAACAAAGAACAGGACACTGGTGAGACTGAGAGGCAAGATTTTTTACTTCATGCTAAGTGGCACACAGTAGAGCCCTGCAGCAGGACCAGGATCCCACAGGTCCTGCAGGACCTGCTGCAATTATAGCAGGAGCGGGATTAAAAATAATCCCATGCAGGGCTCTAGCACACAGGATCTGGTCCAAGAGGTGAATACAGCTGAACTGCTCAGTAATAGCGACCATAAAGTAATTACATTTCACATCTTTGTAAGGGGGAAAACACCAAACAAAACTCCACCACGGTAGCATTTAACTGCACAAAACTGAGGAGGTGAGTTAAATGGAAATTAAAAGGAACAGTCACAAGGGTGAAAAGCCTGTAAACTTCATGAAAACTATTAAAAATCACCATAAAAGAGGCTCAAACTATATGTATGCCACCAAAAAAAAAAAAAAAGTAAGAGGACCAAAAAATTGCCACCGTGACTAAACAGCAAAGTAAAAGAGGTGGCTAGAGACAAAGAGGCATCCTTTAAAAATTGGAAGTCAAATCCTACTGAGGAAAATAGAAACGAGCATAAACTCTGGCAAATAAAGTATAATTAGGCAGGCCAAAAAAGAATTCAAAGAGCACCTAGCAAAAAACACGAAAACTAATAGCAAAAATTGTTTTAAGCACATCAGACGCAGGAAGTCTGCTAAATAATCAGTGGGGCCACAGCTTCACTATGTGTTGGGTAAAGAAATACTCTCTTACGTTTGTTTTAAACATGATGCCTATTAAATTTCATTGGGTGACCCCTGGTTCTGTGTGTTATGTGAAGAGGTAAATAACACTTCCTTTTTCGCTTTCTCTACACCATTCATGATTTTATAAACCTATAACATATCCTGCATTCATCATCTCTTTTCTAAATGGAACAGTCCTTGTCTTCTTGATCTCTCCTCATATGGAAGCTATTCCATGCCCCTAATAATTTTTGTTGGCCGTCTCTCTACTTTTTCAAATTCTAATGTATCTTTTTTGAGATGGGGCAACCAGAACTGCCTGCAATATTCAAAGCGTGGGTATATCATGGATTTATATAGTGGCATCATCGTATTTTCTGTCCTATTATCTATCCCTTTCCTAATGGTTTCTAACATAGTTAGCTTTTTGGACTGCTGCTCCACATAGAGCAGATGTATTCAGAGAACTCTCCACAATGACCGTTTATTCCTACTCTTTGTTTCCTAGCTTTTACCAGTTACTGATGCATGAGAGGACCTTCACTCTTATCCCATGACTGCTTACTTAGCTTAAGAGCCTTTGGTTGAGGAACCTAGTCAAAGGCTTTCGGAAAGTGCAAATATGCTATATTCACTGGATCACTCTTGACGACATATTTGTTGACCCCTTCAATTAATTCTAGTAGATTGGTGAGGCATGATTTCCCTTTACAAAAGCCATGCTGACTCTTTCCCCAACAAATCATATTAATCTATGTGTCTGATAATTATGTTAATTAATTATGTTAATTAATTATGATAATTAATTATTAATTATGATAATTAATTAGAACTATAAATACTAGTGAATAATCACAACTATGACATAGCTGGCATCACAGAGACCACTTGTACAGGCAACTTGAAAAGTATGCTGTTTTTAAAATCACAGTATCTTAAATCCATGCAATCAAAGTGAGCTTCAATAAAGAACACAAACTACTGTAAGAACTATACATTTAAACAATGCTTGCAATTTAATCTGTATGTATTTTAACCTGCTTTTTATGTATAATTAGATGATGATTGCAGGAATTAGAGACTTAATAGCAAAAGTTCTGAAATTCATCAAAGAGGTAGCGTGGAGATCACTTGTGCTAGCATGGTTTTACCTTTGCTGTTTTACTTTGCTTTGGTTTGTTTTTCAAATTAAAAGTAATTAAATTCAAATTAAAAGTAATTCATTCTACTGAGGGGTCATAGCATGGGGATTATTGATCACATGTTCCCCTCGTGTTGTCCAAAAATCCTCTCTCTCAAAGTCATTCAGATCACATTGCCCACATCTTTTAAGCTGCAACTCTTCCCATTACCCTGGTCATCAAGGTCAAACTTCTCATTCACATGTTTAGGGACCTTGCTCATTTGAAACTTGATCTGTATCCGTGACTCAGTCTGCCGGGGCATTGCCCCACCATTGACTGATCCACAAATGTCAAAATGTCATCAGCCTCAACACCAATGATCAAATTCTGGGGGGAAAAGTAGGGGTTGACCATAATGAATGGGGCCCTTAATGAATATGGATGGCCCTGGAGGCAGCAGGACTGAGGTGCCAGAGTATCCCTTGGCAGACTCCTGTGCTAGCACTTCAGTGCTGCAAAGCCGAACTCAGCTGCACTGAGACTGCCTTCTCCTCCCTGCCCCAACTCCCCTTTCTACCCCAATGCCTCCCTACCCCTAAACTGCCCCCTTTTCCTGTTAACTGCCACTTACTGACCCTCCTCCTCTCCAGCCCTCCCCCTGCCTATCCTTACTGCATAATCCCCCACCTTCTGCCCCTACCTCTAACACCCCCAACTCCCCTACCCATTACCCACTGCCCTCTGCCCTGCCTGCTCCCCTCATGTAACTTCCACTTGTGCACCTACCACAGTGCACCCCTTCTACCTGCAACTACCAGTTCTCTGTCCAATTTCCCCCTTGTGGATGCCAGGTCCCCTCTCCTCCCAATTCAACCAGTCTACAACCTCCCCTCTGGCACCAGCTCGCCCAATTTCTGACCCCCTTTCCCTTCTCTTCCCCTCAGCCCCGTTGCTGGAGGAACGGTGGGAACTGATCTCTGTCAAGCAGCTGGCCAAGGCACTAGATAGCACCTATCACTTCTTGCCAGGATGCAGGGGCTTCTCCAGAGTGGGGTGTCAGAGTCTGGGATACATCAGTGAAGTACCAAGTCTGGACAAGAGGACCAGTTGTGATGTAGACTCTTCCCTTACTGCACTCCAGCTCCCCTTACCATGGGGAGGCAGCACCTGCTGCTGCTGTTCTCCCAGTAGCTCCTGACCCTGCTGCTGGCCACAAAGGGAGAAGGGGGCCAAATCCCCCCCCCCAACTCTTTGAATGAATCAAAATCTGGGTAGTCCCTAAAAATAATGAGACCCAGCCCCTTCTTCCCCCTGCAATTCAAGCTCAGTTCAACATCTACCTTAGTTTCTTTCTCCTAATCCCACACATTCTTTTCCACACACTGTCCTTCCAGCATGGAACATATTCACAATGTCCACTTATCAAGCCGCCATCGTCGCCTCATTTTAATCCCTCTTAAAACTCACCTTTGCCATATCAGCTACAAGGTGAAAAAACACTCAGAAGTTATTTATACGTAACAGAATTTCATGACCTGCAAATGCCCAAACTGCACCTGTGCATATCAACTTATTACTTCATCTACCCTATTTGTCTCTCTCCCTCTTGGTGCCTTTTTACAATGAGATAAATGTAAGACCACTGCGGTCTTTTTTCTTTAGGTTTCTTTAAACATACTTTTGAAGTGTAGATGAAGCATACTTTTGTTACCGTAAAAATAATAAATTGACAGTCTAGCCAAACTAGATGCACTTGCAACTTTGACAAATTTGTTATATATAAATAGTAGTTTGATTCATGGAAAATGTTTTAATGTGTCTATTCCTTGACAAAGGATTCTCTCTTGTATTCAGATGGTATGGATGTGAACACCACATTCATTTTGTATCACATGAACTGCACTTTCCAAGAGAAATATTACACATCCCAGAAAAGGACAGACAAGTTACTGATCCAATTTTTGAAAAAAAGTTTTTGATCTTCCAATTCGTGCAGCATGCTCTCAGCTAAGAAGCAGCTTACATCAGAAATATCTTTGAAGATAGTGATCCTTCACCGGCTACATTTTGTTGCTGATGCAGTTCTCAAATTAGAGAATATGAAGGAAGTTTGCAAGAGTAATGCATTACTGCAGAAACTCTGAGGCGAGAGAGAAAGAGCACACACTTACCAAATGCAGGGTAGCCCCAAGTGGTCTTATTTACACTAGCACAGCCTTCAAGGTTTCCCATTATTGCACCACTCCATGGGGGCAGCGACACTTGTAATAGCAATTGTGGTACTCACTAGTGTAGACAGGCAAAAAACAGCCAGCATGAAGGTAAAGACCATTTAAGCTAGTATTTAGGTTGCTTTAAATGGTCCTAAAGAGACAGGACCAATGCAATTATTTCACTGAAGTTCTCTCCTCCAAACTCATAATCCTTTTCCACTGCTTAATTTACTCCTCAACATACAGGGGAGGCAGAAAATGAAAAGAAACAAAAGCTAATTTTAAATTATGAAGAAACAATTTTCTTCTGAAAACTAAAAAGCATTCATACATGCCACACTGATGCCCTCAGCAGTTACAAAATAGAATTAGAAAACTAACATTTATTAATCAATTTACATTTTAATACACATTTCAAGAACGTGGTAGCATAAAAGGAAACTTGGTTTTAAAACAACCTGAATTTACCATTTAGCAATGTTACATTAATGATCAGGGGTCTCCTATCAATGGTTCCAAAACACACTTCACCTAAATCGCCAACAACTGGAACTTCACTTAATGAAACAGTAAAAAATAAATAATTCCAAACTACTCCTACATTGAGGAATGTGTACTGAAGTATATAGTTTAGAGTACAAATAAATGTACTAACAACAATCTCAGCAAAACTTAACAGCTTTGCGGAAGTGTTCAGAAGCTACTACCCATGTTACTCAAACTCCACTAAAATCCGTTTGTCACTTGATTACTTTACTTACATGTAGTGGAATAATAAACACAGATTTACATGAGTAGGTCAAAGTCAAACCACCAAAGTAGAAAATAGTAGGATCCTCTTGGTCAACACACAAAATCACATACAAATTTAACTAAATATGTTTTAATAGGACATCATTAAACCTCATGAGGGTTAAAAACAGAGAATTCAGGTACTTGGATTGGCAAATAAAGACAAGAATACTAAGAAGCATTTTCCACCATTTACTCTCGTTATCAAAAATATTTTTCAACTCTTCTTGCAAAACAAAAACAAAATAGTACAGACTGGACACATACATCACATTTTTCATCCTATGGCTTTAACACCCCACCCTACCCGACCCCACAAAAAAGACGGGGGGGGAATACAAAACAAAACGAAAAAAATTATCTGACCACATTCACAGAAAATGACACCAAAGTACACTACAAAAACAAAAGGTGGTGTCATTTGATTTGTGTCCAAAAAGTTTTTGCTTATTTCTTAGACAGGTAACCATCATTGTACGTGCTTTGTGCACAATCAAAATATATCCAACATTATGTCATAATTCACTGGAGATTTCATTTAATTAATAAGAATATGGCTGCCAAAAATGGAATTTGAAAAATTTTAGCACTGTTTCTCTTTAGACATGCTGTTATAATAGTAACTGTCTTTTAAATTAGAAGGATAATGCTTTGTATACTAGTCATACCATCTTTTATTTGTGCTGTACCATTTAAAGATGAGATATCTCTGCATCATGAGGAAGTCTGACTTCTTTGGAATGGCATAAAAAAAATCTTAAAACTGTTGTAATGTTGTGCAAAATGCAAAAAGCCTTCTTTGAACTATTTCCTTATTTTCAGGGATTAACTGGAAACCAACCAGTTGGGCATATCGAATGTAGAAGAGTGAGCTGAACACTTGGTGGAATAAGCTGTGTAGCATACTTTACCTAATGAGTACTGAGAATAACTTGATCCTGTTTACCCATCAGTTCTCTTTCCTGACTGAGGGGAAGCAAGTAACAATGGGCCATATTCCTAGGGTAAATAGATCCCAAGTGCATCAGAATACAGGGTTAACCTCATTTATATCTTTAAGTGAAGAAAAGAGAAACCAATGGTGGGTAAAGACTGTATAAACCACTATGTTTTGTTGTTTTTGGTTTTTTGGGGTGGGGGGGGTACCAATGGACAAAGATTTTAACCCAGCCCAGATTTATTTTTTATATTTGTAACCTAGGGTCAAATTCTTCTCAGATACTACATGCAACAACTCCCACTGAAATCAATGAGTTTACATATGTGGTGTTTGGCCCTTCTTTGTTTATTAGTTGTTTCCCCTCTCAGGATTAAGTGAACAGCAACATGCCAAAGATGAATGGAGTTAGTGCCACAGGGCATAAAATATACCAGACACACACCTACCTGTACGTTTTTTAGAAAAAGTGAATGAAGTGATTACAGAGAGACTTGAGCAGGATCTGGAGGGAAAGCCACCTTACAATTGACTCCAGCTAATTGCAGTTACTTCTTAGCCAATTCCAATGAGGGACAACTTCTCTTTCCATGAAATTGATTTGTAACTGTTCCATGCTCTAGATAACCAACACTCATGATCAAAAAAGATGGGTCATTCAAAGACTACATTGCTCAGCTAATACTGTACTTTCAACAGGAATGGGATGTGATTTGCTAGCAACACTGACTCCGATGGCAGTGTAATTGGTAGTTATTTTCACAAATCATAAACTAGCACAACTTTGATGGACTGACTAGATATCACTTCCTTACATTTAATTGGAAGCTTTAATTGAGCACAAAGCATTAACTGGTACAATGAGGTTAATATGTTCCTTGCCAAAGGTCATCTTGTATTAAAACCATTTACATCAGCATCTGATCTCAAACTATGAGGTGCTGTGAGATCTAAAGACAGTTTTAGGGTAACTCCTCCATTATCTGCAAACTATTTCCCAGACACTAACACACATAACATAGCAATGAAAAACACTTGATACAAGTGATCTATAGGCAGGAGCTTCGGCAAGTTAAACAGAACCATAGCTGCCTTAAAACTGTAGCAGTTCCCCTACTAAGGGCAGGGAAGAGACAAAAAAATGATTTAACAGTCATATCTCATGTCTATAGCTTCATCCAAACTTTTATCATCGTGTGTACTGGCAGCTAAAAATGTAGTTACTGGTGACGCTGTCATATTAATTACACTGGTACTTGTGCTGGCACTGCGCACAATGCTTGTCACATTAATGCCCAAAGTAAGCCTAGTCTGTTCCAAGGCCTTTTCTGGCACTGCAAATGCTTCCAGCTTCTTCTCCCCATTAGCCATATATGAGTTTTGGCAGCCACGGCATATACAGTCTAAGCAGGCTTTACGGTTAGAGTAGCAAGGGCAGCGTTGGCCACGGCATGTAAGAACACTTGGATTTTGGGTGGCGCGACCACATTTACACCCTTTCTTTTCTTGTGGCTTTTTGTATGCAGTTTTTGTCGGACTTCCTGGCATAACATTGCTGCTAGCAACCTTTTCCTTTGCTTTGTCTTTTGTTTTCAGTATTCCTGGTTTGGCTTTTGGGTGAGATTTCTTGGGGGCATGTTCTAGATTCTTTTTCATGCTTTTATTAGGCAGGAGTACAGTTTTACTTATTTTAGGAGTACTGCCTCCATTGGGTACAGTTGCTACAGGCTGCAAAGACATCTTATTTTCCTGTTTCACTGTTACTGGAGCTGATGCTCCCAACGTTGGGCCACAGATGATGCTGGAAATGGGTAGTGGCTGAACCTTTTCGCTGTCACTTTCTGATCGAGATCGTTTTCGGTTTAACTTAACTACCTTAGGTGTTGCTGCTGTACATGAGATCCCATGAGGAGAAGCACCTGTGGACATGAAAACATTATGGCTAAGAGGTGGGGGAGAAAGCTGCAGGAAAGGACCATTGGATACGGTGGCTTCCAAGCTGGGCTGCAGATCAGAACTACAAACTTCAGTGCTTGAAACAGTTTCTAAGCTTCGGAGAACTTCCTCAACACTAAGCAACAGTGAGCCAGGTTTTATATCTTCGTTGAAACTGCAGATGTCAAGGCCTGATGTACACAAGTCACTAGTAGAAACTGTGTCACACACAGGCTGAAGACTGCTAGAGATATCCTCAGTTTTTATGTACTCTCCAGTACTACACACATCAATTGTATTTGCATGTTCAGGGGAAGGAATATTTACTCCAAGTTTATCCACTGAAAGCCCATTACAATTGGGCAACCCATTGATAACAGAACCTCTAATATCAATATTATGTGTGCTTTCAGGCATTGAAGAAAAACTAGCTTGAGGATCATTAGCATGTTCTGAGGTTGAAGGTAATGGAGAATGTGTCAAACACAAAGGCATGGCTGCATCAGAAGTTTTTTCTGTGTCTTCATGGAGTGGTGATCCATCTTTGAGCAAAGCCAAAAGATCTGCAGAACAGTCAACTGCTTGTATTATATCTCGTGCCAATGGAGTCTGTGTTATGTATTCACACAGCTTTTTGTAGCAGTTCACTAGAATGCTCAGCTGTTTATTTTCCTCAAACTGTTCATAGTCTTTGCACCAACTACATGATGGTTTCATCATCATCTTCTTGCCTTTACAAGTTTTGCAGACATAATGCTGACACGTGGAGTTGGTGGGAGCAATAGGATCCTGTAGCAAATTTCCTAAGAGGAAAAAGAAAAGAAGGTTATTAGAGCAGACCAACTGGCATAGGCTGTCAGGGTAACATAAGAGGGACTTCCTATTTACAGCGGTATGAATTGCCTGTATAGTGTTCAGTGATGAACGAGGCCATGAGAAAAATCATAGGTGTGCAAAGAATATGAACTGAGATTTTAGACTCATTACAATTGCTGTACTCACAGTTCTAAAACAATGTTGTGTTTAAAACTTTTCTATATTGCAGAGAA
Source organism: Eretmochelys imbricata (assembly GCF_965152235.1). NCBI lineage: Eukaryota > Metazoa > Chordata > Testudines > Cheloniidae > Eretmochelys > Eretmochelys imbricata. The sequence continues at coordinate 48,638,508 of NC_135580.1, read as the reverse complement.
AAATTTCAACATAATCTGATCTGCTGATGCCCATTAACCCAGCCTTTAGAAAACAGTGCCAAGCAAAACAATATCAGCATTGCCCCTTACACACCACATTCATCTCAATGTGGTGACACACGATGCAATGTCCCTAATGCACTAACCAAGAGAGCTACATCTGTACAAAGTGGGAAGGGTTAAAACAGAAATTGAAAATCAAAGGTTAAAATTAGGGAAGTCAAAATGGAAACAGTACAGAGGGAAGTAGCACTGACAAATGAAAACATGAAGGGTGTATAAGGAAGATAATTTGTTGTGGAAGAGTCAACATGATTTTTATAAAGGGAAATCATGCCTCTCCAAACTACTAGAATTTTTTGAAGGGGTCAACTAGAATGTGGACAAGAGGGATCCAGTCGATACAGTGTACTTAGATTTTCAGAAAGCCTTTGAGAAGATCCATCACCAAGAGCTCTTAAGCAAAGTAAGCTGTCATGGGATAAAAGGGAAGGTCCCCTCATGGATCAGAAACTGGTTAAAAGATAGGAAACAAAGGGTAGGAATAAAAGGTCAGTTTTCAGAATGGAGAAAGGTAAATAGTGGCATCCCCCAAGGGTCTGTACTGGGACCAGTACAATTCAACATATTCATAAATGATCTGGAAAAAGGAAATAACTGTAAGGTGGCAAAATTTGTGGATGATTCAAAACTACTCAAGAACTAGGGGGTCACCAAATGAATTTAATAGGCAGCAGGTTTAAAACAAAAGGAAGTATTTCTTCACACAACACACAGTCAACCTGTGGAACTCTTTGCCAGAGGATGTTATGAAGGCCAAATCTAAAACAGGGTTCAAAAAAGAACTCGATAAATTCATGGAAGACATGTCCATCAATGGCTATTATCCAGGATAGGCAGGGATGGTGTCCCTAGCCTCTGTTTGTCAGAAGCTGGGGATGGGTGACAGGGATGGATCACTTGATGATTATCTGTTCTGTTCATTCCCTCTGGGGCACCTGGCACTGGCCACTGTCGGAAGACAGGATACTGGGCTGGATGGACCTCTGGTCTGACCCAGTATGGCCGTTCTTATGTTAAGTGCCACCTCTACAGGTACTCTTAGGCAAAGTTCTCTGGCTTGTGTGTGCTGGGTGCCCGCACACGAATGGAATACGTGTCTGCAACCACTCAAAGAAGAACAGAAAGAGTTCAGGGAAGAACCACAAGGACACAGACTAGAAAATATTGCAGTTTGAATTTGTCTGGCTTCAACTTCCAGCCATTGGATATTGTTATGTTTCTGTCTGCTAGATTATGGAGCCCTCTACTATCAAATACCTTCTCCCGGCATAGGTACCTGAAGATAAAATACAGGTTATTTATTGCCTTTCAACAATTTCTCAGCATACCCCTAGCTATATGAGGGATCCTACATTCATGGACAGCTTCCCTCCTAGAGGCGGTCCCTCAATTTCTGGATGACAACTTCAGTTTCAAGCTTCCTTTTAAAAAGGATCCCACCTCCCACCCACCCCCCTTTTTTTTTGAACTCTCTCTCTCACCTGGCATGATAACTCATAATTATTCAGAGTGAGGTAAATTCTAGCCAGGATGTCTCAATGTCTCCCCATTAACTCTAATGGTCCATCATTTTCTTTTCCTGAGCTGGACAATATATGGGTATTTTAAGTTGGTTTTGTGAAAATAACTGGTTTGGAAGGTGCCTCTCCCTATCTGACTGCTTCACCACTCTACTGTGAGATACAGCTGAAGCTGCCCCATGGAATATGAGCATAGTTTTCTATATACACAAATACATAAATTAATAACCATAGTCTGCATACATCTCATAATGACCATCAAGTTCAGAACATCAGAAGCTTTAAAAAAAGACGTTACTCAACATGGTTTTATAGTACAACACCACAGTATGCAATCAGTTAAATCAACTGCTCATTTTTAAGGTGTTAAATTTCTGATTTCCCTTTGAGGTGTCTGCAGCCTGACTGTTACAGATAATACTTCAATAACCCCAAGTACTGCATCAATACAAAAGTCCATCTCAGTTGGCCTCTGGACTTCAAAAGTGTGTTTACTGATCAGACAGACAAATTACCCTATAGGGCAAATAAATGCACTGCACACTTGTGCTGGTAAGCTAGGCCTCCAAACAAGCTCTTTTGGAAAACATAGCAGCAATATCTACTGAAAATACACAAATCAGACCTAAATGTCCCCATGGATACCTCCACAAAATTACCAGAATTGAAAAATTCCTACACCTTCAGACAATGTCAAAAAAAGTTGAGCATTCCTCTCCTCTTAAGGAGGCAATATGGCCCTTGAAAGTAACTTTTTATGAAATGACAAAACTTCTATTTACCCAGAGTTCACCCTCCCAATAAGGAAGAGAGAACTGTGGCAATGGTGCCATCCAGTTATGCTGGGATTCCTGGAAACCTCTTTAGCAGAAGATGGAAGTTCTTAATATAGTTCCTGTTGCCTCTTCTCTCAGTGAATGAAAGGAGATACTGGTATTGCAACAATCTTCTATTCCCAATTCCTTGTTCCACCCTGGCTAAGCTAGTGAAGAAGGCTTTAAGCTACATTCAATGGGGTCAGGAGACAAAAGCTCACAGGTAAGTCAAAAACATGAGGACATGGGTGAAGGGACATCTGAAGGGAGCATGTGGCAATTATAGCAAGGACAAAGGAGAAACAAGAGGGAGCAGTGTGGAAATCAAATAAGTATCTTAGATATCTGTATACTAATGCAAAAAATATGGGAAATAAATAGGAAGAACTATAAATACTAGTGAATAATCACAACTATGACATAGCTGGCATCACAGAGACTTGGCGGGACAATACACATGACTGGAATATTGCTACAGAAGGGAACATCTTGCTCAGGAAGGACAGGCGGGGGTGGGGGAAAAAGGAGAGGTGTTTGTGACGGGTTCCCCCCAAAAGAGACCCTGCCTTTGGTTACCAGGTGCAGGAGCTGGTCTCAACCACACCCACCCATGGAAGCATACAGTTTTCCACTGCTGCAGAGAAATTAGAGAGACACTCTCCCATTCCTCCAGCAGTTCCGGAGACTTCGCTCTTTACTTCTGAAGTTCCAGCATAAAATTTCTCCTTGACATCCCAAGCTACATTGAAGAAATCATTCCCCAGCAACAAAGCAATCGGGTTATCATTTACCACAGCCACAGCCAATACAGCTTCCAAATCCTCAGGTTCTATATGCACTTTAGCCAAAGGCACAAGGATTTTGTAACCTCCCACTAATAAAAGCTCTGCCATCTGCCCTGGCAGTAACTTTCCTCCTAACCACAGAAATTTCTGCCCAGTGACTTTCCACCCCACGTGTTCTCTGCCATTAATCCTGACAGCCTTTATGTGCTTGATGCCTGGCTGGACAGAAGCTACTTTTAACAAACTCTGTACGATAAAAAGAAAAGAAGGACTTGTGGCACCTTAAAGACTAACATTCATCACTGAATCCATCCAACGAAGTGAGCTGTAGCTCACGAAAGCTTATGCTCAAATAAATTTGTTAGTCTTTAAGGTGCCACAAGTCCTCCTTTTCTTTTTGCGGATACAGACTAACACGACTGCTACTCTGAAATCTGTATGATAAGTGGCAATTGCCTGAGGTAACTCTGTGCTCAGGGTAGAAGCATTTCAATGAGTTGCTTGCAGCCTGTTACCACCCAGCACAGGGCATTTATTCCTCAGGTGCTCAGTGGAATTACAGTGATAGCACTTCTGGGCTCCTCTGTTTTTACAGGAGATTTGGGACAAGGACTTGAGGAATGGATTTGGGGAAGTGAGCACCCAGACCCCCCATCCTCCTTCCCAGGAGTAAAATGGGAACTCTGCTTCCCACCAGGTTTAAACTCCTCTTTCTGTGGTTTGTTTGCAAAAGATGCTTGAGTTTGCTCAAATTGATCAGCTAGAGTAGATAGTTCAACAGTTTTCACCTTTTTATCCCATAAACACTAGTTTCACATAATGTCTACATATACTCAGGGAATGTTCCCGAGCAACAAGATCACCCATTCCTTCAAAACTTGTAACAGTTTTTCCCTTTACCCACTTTTCCATCAAATCTTTCATATGGTTTACACAGGCCACATTACTCATCCCAGCACCCCTCTCAAGGCTTCTACATTTTACTCTACATGTTTCAGGTGTAATCTGAAACTGTTTTAAAACCATTTCCTTGAATTTACCATAATCTGAAGCATCTCTAATTGGTATCTTATTGAATATTCCAGAGCAATCCCAGACAATTTTGCAGCTAAAGTGGGCATATTTTGGTCCTCACGAATCTCATGAAATACACACAGCCTTTTGAAGGTGATACAATATTCAGCAATATCCCGTTTCCCTCTATGCAGAGCATAACCATTCCCATTTGTGGATTTTTGGAGAGGTGGGACTCACTGGTGTGGGGGGGTTCTGGTTCTCTGTAAAGTCCTGTTGGTGCTTCTTCTCTTTTTCTTTTTCCTCCATGGCTAATTTCTGGATCTCCATTTCTTTGTCAGCCTCATTTTGTTTCAGCTCCAAAACTATCTGGTGTGCAGCTTTTTGCTTAGCATCCTCTGTTTCCATGGCTCTTTGGTGTGCAGCTTCTTGTCTGGTATTCTCGGTCTCAATTTCCAGCTGTTTTAATTCCATAAGTCTCATGTGTCCTTTTTCCTTCTCTTCTACCTGCAATCTGCACAGCTCCAACTTCTTACTAGTTTCACTCACCCATTTTCCTGCCTTTCTGTCCCGGCTTCCCTTGCCCAAAATAAGAAAACAGAAAATGACAAACTGGTAACTTCTGACTGTTCTCCAGCCACCACACTTAAAGGGGGTGGTTTAGGTTGGATATTAGGAAAAACTTTTTCACTAGGAAGGTGGTGAAACACTGGAATGCGTTGCCTAGGGAGGTGGTGGAATCTCCTTCCTTAGAAGTTTTTAAGGTCACGCTTGACAAAGCCCTGGCTGGGATGATTTAATTGGGTATGGGTCCTGCTTTTGACCAGGGGGTTGGACTAGATGACCTCCTGAGGTCCCTTCCAACCCTGATATTCTATTCTAAATCTCACTTAAAATCGCCACCAGTGTATAAAGTGCAAATCTCACTCAGAACAACAAGCTGTGCATATGATCCTGTACAACTATGCCACTGTGACAGGTTCCCCCAGGGGTGCCACCTGGAAATGGGGTAACACTGAGCCCCCTAGCCCACCAGCCTGGGTTCCCTCTCACACTGTACTGTTGTGACAAGCTGCAAAGCCCTTCAGCCTGCACTTTCACCAGCATTCATACAGGTAGGGATACACCCAGCTGCAGTTACACATGGCTCTCTAACCACCAGGTTCCTAGTCTGGGACCCTGGAGCAGTACCATCCTGCCCTGGCCAAATATAGGTATAATGCCTGGTCTGCCTCTCCCTCAATGTGAAGAGAGCAATGTACACTTGTGGTAACCAAGCAGAGATTTCTCCCAAGCACTCCAGTCAAAGCTGGTTTAGATTAGAACAAAACAAAGTTAACTACAAAAGACAGATTTTTAAGTGATCATAAATGCTAGCAAACAGATTAAAGCAGATTACCTAGCAAATAAACAAAAATGCAACCTAAGATTAATATACTAGATAATCTGCTATTCATATCCACTCTCACCCTAACTGATGGTACAAGCAGACTCGTAGATTCTTAAGGCACAAACTACACTTGGCTTTGCAGCCTGGAATCCCCAGGTGTTTCATACACAGGCTAGAAATCCCTTTAGCCTGGGTCCAGCACTTCCCACAGTTCAGTATTTGTTCCTCAGGTGTTTCCCGGAATCGTCTTGTGCGGGGAGTGAAGAACCACAGAAGACGATATTCCCTGCCTTATATAGCTTTTGCATATGGCGGGAACCCTTTGTTCCAAAGCTTGGTTCCCAAACCAGTCTGTGGAAAAATACTGACATCCCAAGATGGAGTCCAGCATCATGTGGCCTGGTCACATGTTCTTGTAGAGTCACAGCAGCCATCACTCACAGGCTGTCTGTAGCGTTCTCAGGAAGGCTCACAAGGTGGGAGATAAGTAAGGCTACGTTTTAGTCATGGGTATTTTTAGTAAAAGTCATGGACAGCTCATGGGCAGTAAACAAAAAATCATGGACTGTGATCTGTCCATAACTTGTTCTATACACCTCTAACTAAAACTTGGGCTGCGGTGCTGGGAGGGGCAGGCAGTGGCACATGGCCTGGGACCCCCGCTGGTGCTGGGGGATGGAGAGGGTTGGCAGGCTCCCTACCCAGCTCTGCGTGGCTCCCCAGAAGTGGCTGGTATGTCCCTGCAGCTCTTAGCGGGAGGGAAGGCTAGGGGAGCTCTGCACACTGCCCACGCTCCTCAGCTCTCATTGGCCGGGAACCGAGGCAGGCAGGGTCAGCGCGCAGAGCCCCCACCCCCTGTGCCTAGGAGCTGCAGGGACATGCCGACCACTTCTGGGGAGTCCCCGCGAAGGTAAGCACCACCCTGCACCCCAATCCTCTGCCCCAGCTCTGAGCCCCCTTGCACACCCAAACTACTGCTGCTGCGGGGAGAAAGGTCGCGGTGGCCCAAGACTGCCCCAGCAGCGACTAGCCCAGGGGTAGCCTGGAGCCAGCCACACCGACTGTTGCAGAAGTCATGGAGGTCACGGAATCCATGACAGACAGGCAGCCTTAGAGATAAGCTTCTCCTAAGGCCTATTGTTCTTTCTAATGGCCCATAAACCTTTATAGGCCCTTTACAACCAGCTATTTAGACTGAAAGCATCTTGTCTAGTGGGTGTTACCTAAGTGTAACTATATTTGAAGTATAGATACATAATTAATATTTATAACTTTAGATGCAAAAATGATACATGCATACAAATAGAATAATCATATTCAGCAAACCATAACTTTTCCCAAAGTCCACTTTGCATGACTTATCTTGTACAAAATGCATCATAATTTTGCCATAATCCTATCATAATATCACTGTGAACACTATGGGGTGCAGTGTCACAGTGTTGCTTTGTATATCAAAGATGTTTACTCTTGCATTGGGGCTGAGATGGAAACAGGAGACAAATTTGTTGAAAGTCTCTGGGTAAAGACAAAAGAGGTAAAAAACAAGCGTGATATCATGGTAGGGGTCTACTATAGACTACCTAACCCGGAAAAAGAGTAACAAAATCATCCAAAGCACAGGACTCAGACAAACAAAATCAATGAAAATGTAATTAATTAAAGTAGAATAAGCATCAAGGGCTATAGAGCTATAGTTAGAATTGTTAGGCAGCTGCTCCCAAGAGAAGTTCCTTTGTGAACCATGGCTGGAAAGGGACATAGCATTCTAAGGCCCCTGACATACCTGTAAAAACAACGAGGAGTCCTTTGGGCACCTTAGAGACTAACAAATGTATTTGGGCATAAGCTTTCGTGGGCTAAAACCTACTTCATCAGATGCATGGAGTGAAAAAATACACTAAGCAGTATATATATTACAGCACATGAAAAGATGGGAGTTGCCTTACCAAGTGGGGGATCAGTACTAATGAGGTCAATTCAATTAAGGTGGAAGTGGCCTATTCTCAACAGTTGACAAGAAGGTGTGAGTCTCAGCAAAGGGAAAATTACTTTTTGTAGTGACCCATCCACTCCCAATCTTTATTCAAGCCTAATTTGATGGTGTCCAGTTTGCAAATTAATTAATGAAGACTGGGAGTGGATGGGTCACTACAAAAAGTAATTTTCCCTCTGCTGATACTCACACCTTGTCAACTGTTGAGAACAGGCCACTTCCACCTTCATTGGCCTCCTTAGCACTGACACCATGTCACTTTCCACAAGCTGACTATGTGTGGATGAGAAACAGAGCTGAACCATCAGCAGGCTATTGATGAACCCTCCTAATGATAACATTTCAGACTTGTCAAAGATAATTATTAATACTCTATTAAATCCTTAAGGAAAGCCACAACAACACTGAACATCACATGTACCCATTTGAATTAAAAACTATATTGAACTAAACTTGAAGTTTCTATTTCAAAAGGTCAACCACTGTGAAATGTTAAGCGGAACTGAAGAATTTGTCTACACACCAGTTCCACTTAAAGAAAAAAGAATTTTAATAGATATATTTTCTTTTACCAAATGATTACTTGACTTTCCTCTCAGTTAAATACATCTCAGAAAGTATGTATATGAGTTTAAAAACCTGTAAATTACTTAAGTCAGAATTGTCCAACATGCTGTCTACTTGATGTATTTGCAGCCCACATGGCACATTCGCATTCTACAGAATGAAAAGTTCAGGTTATATAAAAAAGGGTACAAGTTTGTAGCCTCAATCCTCCATCTGGCAGCATGCAGATGTAGTGCTGCACCCATGGAGAGCTCCATACACTTCACTGCGGCTCTACATGAGAGCATTGGTTGGCCTACTACACAAAACAGGATCAGGGCCTTACTTTGTTATAAATGTAAAACAAGCAGCAGTACACAATGCACTATGGGGAGTCAAATGATACAATTACTTTGTAATCACAGAATCATAGAAACGTAGTACTGGAAGGGACCTCGAGAGGTCTCTAGTCCATACCCCCATGCTGAGGCAGGACCAAGTACACTAGACCATCCCTGAGGGGTGTTTGTATAACCTGTTCTTAAAAACCTCCAGGGATGGAGATTTCACAACCTCTCTTGGTAACCTCTTTCAGTACTTAACTACCCTTAGAGTTAAAAAGTTTTTCCTAATACCTGACCTAAATCCAAGGTGGATAAAAATCAATGATTTTCTTTTTAAAAAAATCAAATAAAAAACATTGGATTTTTTACATTTAAATCAGATTTTTTTGGATAAAATGCTTGTTGAGGAAAAAACCTATCTAAAGATAGTTTTAATTAAGATACATTATAGCTCAAAGATATCTCATCATGGAATAGGGATTATAAATTCTAATTCTATAGCATGAAAATATATTAATGTAACATTTAAGAAAAGTTTTGTAAATAAGTTCCAACAGTTCATGGATTAGGGACCCAATTTTATGGGGTTCTAGGGCCTTCTGTACAGATTACTTAGGTTAATCTTTCTATCCACCAAATGGGACTCAGTGCTCAGTCTAGAAGATACCATCAGAGATGCTTACATTTGCAGTTCTCAAACTGTGGATTTGTGCCTCCTGAGATAACATGCTTGTTAACAGCAAAAATATTTTAAAATAAATAAATAATATATAGAGAGGTGAGAAATAACAGACCTCAACCCTACTGTCCCTTTGCAAATTTGTGTACACAGAGTCAATCCCTTACCTCTCTCTAAAAGTGTAAAGTTTCAAAAAGTTCAATGAATAGAAGATTGTTGGGGGCGGAATAGATCTGGACAAGGAGAAGAAGTCTGGAGATAAATGTGAGAAGGGAGGGAAAGGCAGTAGAAACAAAAGTGAAACTGTTTGAGCAGCATATTCCAGAAGTCTTGAGGTCTTTCTCAGTGTAGCCTTCATTGATTTGAGATCTACCATACCATTATCTCACTAGAAGGAAAACCCTGTAATGGCAGCAGGCCATAAAAGAGACCCAGTTTGGGAATATTTAAATGAAGTTCCTCTACCTGTGGGTAAGACAGGCATGCGTGCAAAATGCAAATAGCGCAACAAAGAAATGCAAGGCCTGGTTAGCCAAACGAAACATCATCATGAGAAGTGTTTCTTCTCAGGAGGAAGCTGCCTTGAAGATGGTGAAAGGAACATGTCTGAACATGCAGGATTTTCAGGTTGGTAAACATTTTTATTTCATACTTCTTGCTTAAGGACTGCCTGTCTTTCTTCCGGACTATTTTTGAATTCTCATGTTTGAGCAAAAAATATAGTTGTTACTCTATGGTACTGTACTATCATTTTAGATGCAGTTGTGATAAAAAATAAATAGCTGAAATAAGCAGATCTTCCTTTTACAATTTCAACTTTAAAGAAGTACTGGGTGTCGGTGAATGCAATGAGTAATACTAAATGATCAGTATGGTAATAATAATTAAATAACTGCATTGACTTATTTTGTTTAGGAGAATCCATCCTCAATATACAAGATTCAGAAGACTATCCACCTTCAAGATCACCATCATTTTCTATAGTTTCAGAGTTATCTGTCAATGATAGTGTGTCAGTCACATCATGTATGTCACATAGCCACAGTATATCACCTGTAGCAAAAAGAAAAAAAACTCCATCATCCAGAAACAACTACAGATAAGTTTGTGATAAGAACCAGCAGATTACAAGAAGAGGTAATTGATGAAAAAATTGCCCAGTTTGTTTACGCAACGAACTTGCCTTTCCGTATGATTGAGAACCCACACTTCATTAACATAGTTCAGTCATTAAGACCAGGATACAGTCCACCCAACAGAGCAGTTATTGCAGGCAAATTGCTGGATAAAGTGTATGAAAGAGAAATTGAGTAGTGTGCAAAAGGTCTGGAGAAGAGGCGAGCAAACTTTTTGGCCTGAGGGCCACATCGGGTTTCCGAAATTGTATGGAGGGCCGGTTAGGGGAGGCTGTGCCTCCCCAAACAGGCAGGCATGGCCTGGCCCCCAACCCCTATCAGACCCCCCCCCCCCAGCTTCTCGCTCCCTGACGGCCCCCCGGGGACTCCAGCCCCATCCAACCCCCTCGTTCACTGTCCCCAGGACCCCTGCCCCATCTACCCCTCCCTGTCCCCTGACCGCCCCATGCCCCCCGCCACCCCATCCAACGTCTCCTCTCATTCCTGACTGCCCTCCCGGGACCCTTGCCCCATCCAACCACCCATTCTCCCTGACCGCCCCTGGAACCCCTGCGCCAATTGCCCCCCTGCAATCTCATCCAACCCCTCCTCTCCTTCCTGACTGCCCCCCTGGAACCCCTGCCCATTCAACCCCCCTGTTCCCTGCCCTCTGACCTCCCCTACCCCATCCACACCCCCTGACCACCACTCCGAACTCCCTTGCCCTCTATCCAACCCCCCTGCCCTCGCTCCCTGCCCCCTTACTGCGTTGCCTGGAGCACTGGTGGCTGGTGGCGCTATAGCCACGCCGCCTGGCTGGAGCCAGCCACACCACCACGCAGCACAGAGCACTGAGTCAGGCCGCGGGTCTGCAGCCCCGCCGCCCAGAGCATTGTGCCGGTGGTGCAGTGAGCTGAGGCTGCGGGGGAGTGGGAACAGCAGGGAAGGGGCTGGGAGCTAGCCTCCCACGCCAGGAGCTCAGGGGCCAGGCAGGAGGGTCCTGCGGGCCACAGTTTGCCCACCTCTGATCTAGAGGGTGAAATTGTTAACCCGAGTATTGATGTGTGGAGCAACGTCCACAATGATCCTGTTGTATGTGCTTATGTGACAACAGAAGAAGGGAATGTCTTCCTTACAGAAACAATTGATGCATCAGGAAATGCACACACAGCAGAATACTTACAAGAAGTAGCAGTAAAAACTATAACAAACTGTCGAAAAAAAATTCAAACTTCTACTACGCAGCTTGGTCACAGACAATGCTGCAAATGTATCCAAGATGAGAAGAAATCATTTAGAAGAGAATGAAGAGTGTCCCAAGCTAACAACATATAGTTGCAGTGCTCATTTGATGCACGTTCTAGCCAAAGACTTCAGTGTTCCAGTAATAAAGGCTAATGTTGTTGAAAATTGCAAAATACTTCCGTAACAACCACTGCTCTGCAGCTGCTCTGAAAAAAGTGGGAGGAACCAAGCTAACTCTCCCATAAGATGTGCGATGGAACTCAGTAGTGGACTGTTTTAAGCACTGTATCAAGAACTGGCCTGATCTGACGACAGTTTGTGAACAAAATTGTGAAAAAAAAGATGGCACTGTCACAGCCAAAGTTCTCAACATTGAGCTTAAGAGAAATGTTGAACACATGCTGAGTACCCTGAAGCCTATTTCTGTAGCCTTGAACAAAATGCAGGGAAATACCTGTTTTATTGCTGACGCTGTTGAAATCCGGAACGAACTGAGTGAGATCTTAAAAAGAGAAATATGCAATGACAGAGTTAAATCACAAGCATTAAAAAAACGAATGGGACAAGCACTATCTCCAACTCTTTTTCTTGCAAAGAATCTCAATACTTGGTACCAGGGTCAAACCTTAACTGCTGAAGAAGAGGAGTTGGCTATGACATGGACAACCAACAATCATCCCTCCATAACGCCAACTATAATAAACTTCAGAGTTAAGGGTGAACCATTCAAGAAATATATGTTTGCTGATGTTTTAAAGAAAGTCACACCAGTGAAGTGGTGGAAGTCACTTCAGCACTTGGATTCAGAGACTCTTGAAGTGATAATCTCACTTTTAACAGCAGTAGCTTCTTCTGCCGTTGTAGAAAGAATATTTTCTTCCTTTGGACTAATTCATTCCAAATTGAGAAATCGTTTGGGACCTGAAAAAGCAGGAAAGCTTGTTTTTCTTTTCCAGATTATGAACAAACAAGAAAATGAAGGTGAAGACAACTGAGTTAGATGCAGAACCAAATATTTCAAGATTCTCATGTTGACCTGGCTGACATAGTCGATTTAATTTTTAAAAACAAAACAAAAATATTTAAATTTAACTATATTGGTTAAAAACAATTTTAACAAAAACAAACCTGATTTTAAAAAACTTGAATGTTTAACTAAATTCAAAAATTCATATGCTTGTTTTGTTAAAATATTATGTTTACTGTTGAAGGAAAAAATCCAGAATACATAATATTGTTGTCCAAGTTGAATAAAACAATTTGTGTGTTTGTCTGGTGACGTTCTCCTCCTAATACAACATGGCAAGAAAATCCTCCAAATATTAATGATTAACCTATTGAATTGGAGACAGTTCACCTCCCAATGACTTCATAAATATCTGCTTCAATTACCTCTGGTAAATGAAATAACCAAAAAATCATTCATTTTCTGATATAGCTGTAAAACTACTCTGAAAAGTTTTCAAAATAAATCACTTAAATGTATAGTATGTACGGTCTAAAAATGAAACCTACATCTATCTCTGAGTTGTGAAGAATATGTATTAAGGTTATAACAACCAACAAGAATGCACTTTTATGTAGAAATCCGTGATTAAATCAAGTCTTCCTGACTAGTGATTTAAATCATGATTTAAATCAAATCCACCCTGCAACACCTCAAACTTTTCTCCACAAAATTAGGGAATACACACTGGCAACTACCAGTTCTGCATTACCTCTTCAGAGGAGCAGAGTTAAAGATAACTTTATGGATGAGAGTATGTTCTCCTCTGTGTCAGTCCTGGAGACTAAGTACCTCACATGAGGTTTCAAAATAAAACAAGCAAGACAAAAATACTACTATAGGCAGTAATAAATAACGCCAATGCCCAACAGGTTGTTTTTTAAAATATATTAGACAATTTGAGACATTTCAAAACACACACACAGGAGGAATAAGAATACCTCCTGAAATATGAGGCTTAAACCAATCAAAATCTCAAGAACTCAGCTAACTCAAGTAAGGGACAACCCGGGGGAGAGGGGAAAAGACGCCCTAAGGAGGAAGGGAGTTTGTGCTACTGAGTTAAAACAGAAATTTTGCAATCAGAAATACCTGTGAATAGGAGGTACAGGAGTCATCAACATGTATGGAGAAGGCATTCCTTCCTAACTTGGTATTTTTTCAGCGTGAAGAGCTGATGGTTGGCAGATACCTACTCAGGTTGGTAGCAAATAAATAAATTGCTGGCATCTCCCATTGGAGAAAGATTTGATAGATCAATAACAGATCAAAGGTCTACTTGTGAGAACCTTGCATAAACCAACTGAGGTATTTTTTTCCCCTACCCTGCCAGGTATGAAAGCAGGAAAGTTTGTGGCCAAGTCACTGCCAAACCTTCAGGGCTGACTGACAAAGTACAATGCAAAACCACTTTACTTGTTTATATAAAACATGGTGGCCTGACCACCCATTTGAATCAAGTCCACTTTTAGGATACCAGGTATTAGTACTAATAGGACCACGCTCATTTCCAGAACACTGGTGCAGTAGTTTTTCCTGCAGAAAAAAGCCTCCACAATTTAAACAACTTCTGAACCACTTGACAGTATCAGTATTCCCCTTTCCTTGTCGGGGGGAAGGAAATTGCGGTGAACCACAGGTCCTTGATTCATTCAAGGATACCCTCATTTATTGGCATGGCTAGGCTCCCTTGCTATGGGAAAAAGAGCATGCAGAATAGTTTATAAAACTTTTCCTGCACTTCTGTCAGCTCTGCACTGAGGGTCTCAGTTACACTGGCCAAAAGCTTCTGGAATGCCTTGAAGTTGTCAGATGGGGATGCTGGGTTCTGGGCCACTGCCTTACCTGGAGGAGAAATTATGAGGAGCAGACAGAGCAGGGGATCATCATAAATAAAATAGCTTTCCTAGATACTCATCTGGTGGTCAGAAGGCTCGGACTGGTAGGGATGACCTGGTTCTCTGAGGTGGTCTGGGATTGGTCTCTGTCATGCTAAGACAGAGGACCCCACATTGCCAAGCAGGTTCATGGTTCCACTTATTAGGGATAGAGCTAATGTGCATGGGAGATCAGAACGTAAGGGAGATATTTGGGTTGGGAGAACACAAGTCTGGTCCTCAATCCCCAACTCTGATAATGGTGACAATGACCCACGAGGCCTGATGGAGAAAGATTGGTGGATTGTTCCAACTTTCAGAGTAACAGCCGTGTTAGTCTGTATTCGCAAAAACAAAAGGAGTACTTGTGGCACCTTAGAGACTAACCAATTTATTTGAGCATAAGCTTTCGTGAGCTACAGCTCACTTCATTGGATGCATACTGTGGAAAGTTTAGAAGATCTTATTATAATACACACAAAGCATGAAAAAATACCTCCTCCCACCCCACTCTCCTGCTGGTAATAGCTTATCTAAAGTGATCGCTCTCCTTACAACGTGTATGATAATCAAGTTAGGCCATTTCCAGCACAAATCCAAGTTCTCTCACCCCCCCCCCCCCACACACACAAACTCACTCTCCTGCTGGTAACAGCTTATCTAAAGTGACCACTCTCCTTACAACCTTCCAACTTGGTTCTGAGAAGAATAAGGCAGATCTCAAGATGCAGCTAGCCCTCTTCTCCAATTCAAGGGGATTTCTTCTGGAACCAAACAGGAGCCTGGCATCTGATGGCTACGGTTAGTGTTGACATTGAGGAGCTCTGAAGACACCAACACAGATTGTTCCAAGGAGATGGTGTTGTCTTGTATATCAAAGATGTATACATTTACACTGAGGTTAAGATAGAAGTGGGAGGCAGACCTATTGAAAGACTCTGGGTAAGGATAAAAGGGGTAACACACAAGGGTGATGTCATGGTAGTGGTCTATGAATACATAATCAGGAAGAGGCAGCTGATGAGATTTTTTTTTAAAAAACAACAAAATCATCCAAAATACAGGACTTGTTGGTGACTGTGGATTTAAACTACCCAGACATCTGTTGGAAAAATAACAGACTATGGCACAGATCATCAAACAGGTCCTTCGAATACACTGGAGACAACTTTTTACTACAGAAGGTGGAGAAAGCAATGAGGCTATTTTGGATTTGGTTCTGACAAATAGGGAGGAAATAGTTGAGAAGCTGAAGAGGGAAGGCAGCCTGGGTGAAAGTGATCATGAAATGATAAAGTTCATGATTTTAAGGAATGGTAGGAGGGAAAACTGCAGAATAAAGGCAATGGACATCAAGAAGCCAAACTTCAGCAAATTCAGAATTGGGAAGCAAGTCTAAGGGAAAAAAGAGTTCAGGCGAGTTGTCAATTCTTTTTTAAAGAGACATTAATAAGGACAGAAGAGCAAACTATACCAATGCATAGGAAAGATAGGAAATATGGGACAAGGTCACTATGGCTTAACCAGATCTTCAATTACGTGAAGCTCAAAAAGAGATTCAAACAAGAGGAGGAAACTAGGTAAATTTACAAAGTATGAATATTAAAAAAACCCAACATAAGCACATAGGAACAAAATTAGAAAGACCAAGATACAAAATGAGGTTAAACTAGCCAGGTGTTTAAAGGGTAAAAAGAAAGCATTTTATAAATACATGTGAAGCAAGAGGAAGACCAGGGACAGGATAGGCCCATTACTAAATGAGGAGGGAAAGACAATGACATAAAATGCAACATTGACCAAACTGTTTCAGTTTTCACCAAAGAAGTTAATAATGATTGGACAACTAACATAGCAAACATCAGTGTAAATGTGGTAGGATCTGAGGCTAAAATAGAAAAAAGAACAAGTTAAGAATGACTTAGATAAGTTAGATGTCTTCAAGTCAGCAAGGCCTGATAAAATACATCCTAGAATATTTGAGGAATTAGTAGAAGAGATCTCTGAGCCATTAGCAATTACCTTTGAGAACTTGTGGAGGACAGGAGAGACACCAGAGAACTGGAAAAGGGCAAATATAATACTTATCTAAAAAAGGGAAATAAGGACAACCCAGAGAATTGTAAGATAATGGAGCAAATAATCACACCATTAATTTGCAAGCAACTAGAAGATAAGGTCATAAGTAATTGTCAACATGGATTTGTCAAGAACAAATTATGTCAAAAAACCTAATATCTTTCTTTAACAAGGTAACAAGTCATGTGGATAGGGGATGAAGTAGTACATGTCAGACATCTCGACTTTAGTAAGGCTTTTGGTACTGTCTCACATGTCCTTAGCCTAAACAAACTAATAAAATATTACCTAAATTAACCCACTATTAGGTGGGTGCAGAGTTGGCTCGAAAACCGTACTCAGAGAGCAATTATCACTAGTTCATAATGAAGCTGGAAGGACATATCAAGTGGGGTCCTGCAGGGATCTGTCCTGGGTCTGGTTCTATTCAGCATCTTCATAAGTGATTTGGATAATGATTCAGCAAGTATTCTTATAAAGTTTGCAGATGATACCAAGCTTGGAGGGACTGAAAGCACTTTGGAGAACAGGATTAGAATTCTTTGTGATCTTGACAAACTAGAGAAATGGTCTGAATTACACAGGCCGAAATTCAGTAAGGACAAATGCAAAGTACTATACTTAGAAAGGAATAATCAATTGCGCAAATACAAAAAGGAAAAAGACTGCCTACGAAGGAGTACTACAGAAAAGGATCCGGGAGTTACAGTAGATCACAACCTAACTATGAGCCAACAATATACAGTAAAAGCTGTGTTATCTGGCCCTGTACCAACCAGAAAGCTTTATAAACTGGCATTTCTAATCTTCATAGAAAGTCCGGTTTATAGTCGGGTTGGTGTGGGGCTGGCAGGCTCCCTACCTGGCTCCACATGGCACCCTGGAAGGGGCGACATGTTCCTACGCGGAGGAATGGCCATGAGGATGTGAAGAGAAAGGGGCTATGTGGGAAGTGGCCCAAGGAATAGCAGCAGCAACAAAATTAAAGGAAGCAGCATGTGGCTGCTATTTGTAGGGTCCCTGGGAGAAGTGTTGTTTAGAGGTCCAAGTGAAGGGCAGGACTCAGAGTCTCCAGGGAGAAGGCCCTGGGGGCACTGCTCTATAACAAGGCAGGGACAGATTGAAAGCTAGACAGGAAGGGGCTGAAAACTGAGCCCAGAGACAGGGTTAAAGACAATAACAAGGGCACAGGGACAGGCCCTGTTGGACCTTTCACCCCAGAAGAGGTTTTGTTCATTCATGCGTTAGACTATGCATGACTTAGCCGGAGGGCTGAGTCACTGACGACCCACCTGACTAGCTTAACAGCCGACAGTGGGTGCTGGGAGCAGAGAGCACGTGCAGGTTCACACCCAACAAACAGAAGGTACTCATGAGAGGAGAGGTAAGTGGCAAATCATCACAGGAACAAATATTTAATAATGGGCTCCTCAATCTATCAGAGAAATATAACATGATCCAATAGCTGGAAGTTGAAGCTAGATAAATTCAGACTGGAAAGAAGATGTAAACTTTTAACAGTGAGAGTAATTAACCACAGGAACAATTTACCAAGGGTTGTGGTGGATTCTCCATCACTGAGAATTTTTAAAATTGAGATTGCATGTTTTTCTACAAGATCTGCTCTAGGAATTATTCTGGGGAAGTTCTATGGCCTGTGTTATAGAGGACGTCAGACTAGATAATCACATTATAAAAAAATTGAATAGGCGCCATTTCAAGAATTTCATTCTTGAAAAGCTCTTATCCAGTTTCTTCAAAACTTTTGCAGCATCTTCTCTCACAGAGACAATCATAAAAACTTGCATGCATTTGTAAGTGGCAAATTTCTGTGGTGTTCTAATGGGGGGTTTGCGTGTGCCTCAATTTCCCCTATATTTTGCATGGCTACCCAGTTGGGTAAAGAGGTCTAGTTTGCTCTCAGGACAAGCTAAGAGCTACAGGTGTGTGCATCTGAGCCTGAATGCATCATTAAAAAGGACTGGCCAATACCAACCCCATATAAATGGAAAATCTGAGCAGACAATGGGAAACCCAATCACCAGGACATTGACACCTTGCAACCAATGACCCAGAGGGAGATGAATTTCCCTTACCTCTCAGCAGGGAAGCTGAGCAAAGATTCCAGCTTGAAAACACAGGAACGGAAAGTGTGAAGTGGAGGGATAAAGTGCTGGTTTCTGGAGGAAGCTGGGAGCTGTCTCACTGGTAACTGAAGAGGTCAAACAGAGAGACAGCCTGAATATGTGGTTCACTACAGCTTGGCTGGAGCTCTGGGTTAACCAGAACGGATTATGCTTTAACCTTCATTTCTCTGTGCTGACCTAAGGACTTTCAGACCCTGTGTGCCAAGGGACTAATAAATGGTTATGTTGTTTTGAAAAGGCTGCCTGTGTTGCTGTAAATACCCACTGAGATCTGGGCTACAGACCTATATTAGAATAACTACATTGCTCAAGGATGTGAAAAATTCACACCCTTGAGTGACGTAGTTATAGTAACCTAACACTCAGCGTAGACAGCGCTATGTTGGCGCTTCTCCTGGAGCCATAGCTACCACCTCTCAGAGAGGTGGATTAACTAAGCCAATGGGAGAGCTCTCCCCCATCTGCTTAGAGTGTCTTCATTAAAGAGCTACATGGCGCCAATGCAGAATTTTAAGTGTAGACATGCCCTGAAGGGGCACAGTATAAGCCTCCTGCTAGAGGTCTGGCTTGGCTGGATTCTCTGCAGGGAATCATTGAGAGAGACAGAGATTGCTGATGCCGACAGTCCAGTCTTAGAATCTTGGAGGCCACATGCTTGCCCCTGTGGAACCATGTGGGTCCTTGGGGCCTGGCACACTAAAGGGGTCACTCTCAGGAGACGGGTTACAGACTGGAGCACAGACCAGGCTCTGTGACCCTATGAAAGCATTAGCTATAGAGGAGCAACTACTCACAAACCTGGAGAGACAGGACACATACCACACTCCAAAATAACAAACATATGCAGCTTGCTCTAAAGAAATATCTATTACCTATAGAAGGATCTATGTTATTTCTAAGCTGCAAACAAACAGACAATATGGTCATTCAAATACAAAACCTAGCCTGCTCCCATTGAAGTCAATGGTAAAAAAATCTATCTATCTCAAGATTTGATAATAAAACAACCCAATATTTGAGCACCTTCCAAATAAAATTGATTAGCAATACCAAAGTTCCTAATGGACTTCATGAAGTCTCTGGCTTGTCTCCTTTTTAGGGGTATAAAAATTCTGGTGTTTTCGTACCCCATGTGGGAACAGCACTGGGTCACAAACTACAATCACAGAAGTACAATTTAATTCTCTTCATACTTTGCAGAAATATTCTCTGTTGCCAACAAAGTAAATCTGTCCCTGTAGTTAAGACTGCAATCAGTTGCCACGATATAAAGCCTAGTTTTTCACTCCTTTAACTTTTTTCATAGATTTTAAAGCCAGAAGGGATCATTATGGTCATCTAACCTGCCCTCTTGCGTAATACAGACCACAGAATTTCACCCAGTGATTCCTCAAATAAGCTCACATGCTCTAGGTTTTAGAAAGCCATTCAATATTGATTTAACATCTAATTTTTGGGTTGGCAAAATTAGTTTAAAATTTGCCAGATTTACTCTGATAACAAAAGAGAAATTTTGAAAATTCAAACGGTTTTTGACTTAAGTCATTAAATACTTTCTTGATCTGGAGTTGACTTGTCTGTCACCCTTTTGCTCAAGAGCAGTTTACCTCTTCATTCTTTATGTATAATCAAACCTCTGAAAATTCATACATTTGTTGTAATTAGCAACATTAATTTATTTTTGTTATGGATTTCAAAGCACTATATGTAGTTAATGCATTCAATGAATGTTTATGGTTATCCTACTGATAGCTAGAACATGTTTTGAATGTTTTAAAGTAAATACTTTTTGAGATTTAAATATTTTAAAAGGACTCCTAAGGCATTCAATTTTTGCATCAAGTTATCTAGGTACTCTGAAACTGCATAAAACAAAAAGGGTTCTGATTCCATCAAAATTAAATAACTATCTCCACAATATTACAACAATAAATAAACTTCTCTCCTAAAATGCATGAGAGAAGAGAGATGGAGTTCAGTATTACTAGAAGGTTAAAATATCCAGGAACTCATAGACAAAGAAGACGGTGCAGAATGAAATCTAGAGGTGAGGGGTTTAAAGATTAATTCATTGCCAAGAACTTGTAAGGTGTTGACATCATGGCTTAGCTAGGCAGTTCACTACCCAGAAAAGTTATGCTGTGCTATGACACAGTCAGAGGAGATGGAAGATTATGATCTGTTTTGGTGACCTGCCAGAGGAGACTGATGGAAATGGTTAGATTTCATAGATCTTAAAAAGGATAATATGATTGATGGTTGTTGATGGTTTACAATGGTGGGCAGCTTCATCTTCTGTCCATGATAATCAATATGGTAACCCCCAACTGGCTTTGCACTCACAGGTTACTCTGGTTTTACTGATGAACCAAGTAAGGAGATTACTAGAACAACGGTGGCTGAAGTCTTTTGCTATATCTGGCCAAGTATGATTTAAATAATTGTTTATGCTCTAGCTGTTTAGAAGAAAAAGAATCCTTTCCTCAAAACAGATTCTTCCATTCCCATCACTACCATGGGACAGAAATACTTCAATCTCAAAGTGTAGAATGTAATGGTGGGTCCATTAAATTGGTATAATCCTGCATTATGAAACTTCAGTCTCATCTGAGATATAGGAACCAAAATGTGGCCAGCTATGGATTAAGGCAGCAACCACCTACAACAGCCACACATTTGTTATGGCAGGCATTAATTCCTGAGTCAATCCAAAAGAAAAGTTATCTTGTGTGGATATGGATGTCAGCCAACTTGGTCAGCCTCAGTGTCTTCAGCACCCCAAGGAGGAACCTGAGAACCCCAGTAAGAATCTCTGGGGTGAAAGAGGGTAACCTACAAATCAATATTAGGTTCATTTTAATTCCATACCGACCTCAGCCAGTTGTAGACAGTTTTTCAGCAGAAATGCTTAATTTTATATTAGCTGGAAAAAGCATGGTCAATCCTCCCGCCAGATTACCTTTCAATTTATCCTGAGCCAAAGGAAGAACTTTTTTGTTTACAACCAATTTAAACTAAACTGGTATAACTTTCTTGTGTAGTCAAGACCTATGCGATATACAGCAAGCAACCCTAAACAAGGAGTTTTCCCAGGTGTAAAGCCCAGGAGCTGATACTTCATGACTAGGGCTAACCTTAGATAAAATTCCTGCAAAAGGTCTTCTATGGAAAAGAGTTCCTCTGGAAAGGGGCTAAACCCTACAAAAGTTAACTCTCCCATCTCCCCTCTGCCACCTCTTTCCCAGGTACCTCCACATATAGCAACTATATGTACATTTTACAATATCATAACTTTCTCCTTTAAAAAAAAAACTACTTAAACATTCCCTTATTTCTACATTGGGGAGATTTTTATAAATTATGTTGGTGATCATCAGGGGAATGGAGGAAGGGCAATTGCAATGGAGGGCCATGTGTAGGTATCCTGTTCATCCCACTGGTGATGGTCTACCTGCCCAAAGTCGTCACATTATTCACAAACTTTGAAAGAGGTGTATTTTGATATTTCCTCATGTACATTTTCAAGGGCAGGAATGGTTAAATGTGTTTAAAACTGCCAGTATTTGATAACCAGACAACACTATTTTCCATCAGTGAAGATGGAAGGGAAAAAAAGAAAAACATATGTCAATGAAAAGTATTTGTCAAGCTCTGAACCAATCCAGGCTACTTTTGAAATGCGAAAGGAAACACTGGGATCTGGTTCATCGACTACTCAGCCTTCATTCCACTTGACCTAGGAAGAATGCTATTCAATGCAGAGTTCTAGAACTCCACTTAACCACCTTTATTTAATAGGGATTGTCTTTATTCTGTGAGGAATCATCCACAACTATAAGGGAGAGCCCAATATTTGTATTCACCTAATTGAAGTTATGCATGAGTAACTGGAGTTCTGTGTGTGTGTTGCTTCTGCCTATTCCCACATGTGGGACACCTCCCTCTTCCATTTCCAGACACCTGAGAGCCTTGGAACTTTCTAGAAAGTAACACCTATTTGGGAGCCACACAAACATCTTTTCACAACCCTGAAAGTTCAGAGCAGAGGTTATTAGTATATGTGCTGCCGAAGTGAGCACATATAAGGGTTGTATGGCCCCAACTGCTTTCATCCTTTCAGTTAAAAATTAGACTTCAGTGAATTAACGCAGAACTCCAAGCAATTCTTGAAGGACTCCAGTTAGTGATACGTAACATTTCCTCTAAGATATCCTTTGCATATTTTTACATGTGGGAGTTTAGTGAGCAGTACACCTAGAAAGGTGAACTGAGCTGTTCTAACTAAACAAGGATGGCAGAATTGCCCTCCAAAAGATAGCTTTAGCCCTGGATGCTGAAACAAGAGAAAAATGCAGAAAAAAGCAATTCCCTGTACCAGACTAACATGGAGATGCTGCCTGAGTCCTAGTGAAATAATCCCTAAGCCCTACATGATCTGGGATCCTAGTTAATGTGTAAAAGTTTCAACACACAGCTTAATTCACTTAGACCAGTGGTTCTCAACCAGGGGTATGCATACACCTGGGGGTATACAGAAGTCTTCCAGGGGGTACATCACCTCATCTAGATATTTGCCTAGTTTTACAACAGGCAACATAAAAATCACCAGCAGTCAATACAAACTAAAATTTCATACAACGACATGTTTATATTGCTCTATATACTATACACTGAAATGTAACTACAATATTTATATTCCAACTTATTTATTTCATAAATATGTGGTAAAAATAAGTAAGCAATTTTTCAGTAATAGTATGCTGTGACACTTTTGTATGTTTATGTCTTATTTTGTAAGCAAGTACTTTTTAAGTGAGGTGAAACTTGAGATATGAAAGACAAATCAGACTCCTGAAAGGGGTATAGTAGTCTGGAAACGTTGAAAGCCACTGACTTAGACAAACACTGCATGAAAATGATTTTTCCCCCTATAATGATCCCCACAAGTACAAATATTCTAGGGCACTACAGCGACAGTTTTTCTGGGTAATTCTAAGACAGACAGTGATATAAAATAGCTACATAATATAGTAGGTAAGTGTCCTAGAACAGCAAAGACTGTTTCATCTATTCCACCACATTCTTTCATTTGTTCATACATTATTTAATTAATGCTCAGTGATGCCATTAAAGTTGCTATACACACCTGACCAAAAAACCTCCCACAAAAGCAAGGAAACAGTTAAGCCACCTACCAATATATACCCTCTATTTCCTCATCAACAAGCAAAACACTCTTCCACCACCATATCTAGTGTACACCACAAACCGTGCACCTTTAGAACCGCCTCTCCCTGCAAAGTGCTAAGCTAGTATTTCTGTGGCAGTTTGTGGCCACATTAAGCTAACTCACTTTCTAGTATAAAAGTTTAACCGGGAAAGTTCCAGTTTTCCAAATTTAGTGTTTGTAAGAGTAAGAGTTATCAATTGTCTGTTAGTGACAAGCTGATGCTGAAAAGTCAGCTGAACTTCTGAACAAGCCCCGAAGGGGTCCAAATTATCTAAGGAATCTAGAAACAAGGTGAGAAAAAAATATATTAAAGCAGTAGAAAAAGCACTTATAACCTTTCCCTTCAAATAGTAACTACTTTTTCCATAGTGGAAGAATATGTTGCATAAATGTTTACAAAACTTTGTTTTTAGAATGAATTGTAATATTAACAAACCATACTTTAACAGCAAGACGACCTGAGGGTGTGCATTAGTAAGCTTAATTTTTATGCCCCAAACACATCTAAGGAATGCACCAATGCCTCACAGAAACCCTAGAGTGTTTTGTTTCTACATCATCAGGTCTTTGGAGAAGTCTTCTTGCATTTGTCTGTAAAAGCATCACGCACACCTACAGCACTGTAAAAGTAAATATCACTGTATGGTCATGTCTACACTTCAGATGTGCATCAGTGTAACTTCATCAGTACAATTACACTGTAGCAAACCCACAGTGTAGAGACCATGCACTGATGCAGAGTTTACTCTAGTAACTTACATTGGTGCAGCATATCTACATTAGGTGTAAGTTCATCAATATATTTACACCAGTGGAAATTTTCCTAATAAACCAGGCCTGTGTTAGAGTTTTAATTGTCATGCCACAACTAACTTCTGCCAAGACTGGTGTACACAGCCCTCTAACATGTAGCACTCCGTCCTGTGTGGAACCTGCTGGCACAAACTAAAAGGTATAGTGTGCAATACCTAGTGCACACTAAATACCTTTTAGTTGTGCCAGCAGGGTCTAGACAGGGTGGTTCAGAGCTCTCTGCAATTCGCACCTCCATAGACCAGTCTGCAGACAAGCCCTAAGACAGTTTTAAAAGTATTATCAAGAGAATGTGAGCTTTCTTCTGCTTTAAGGAATTACTATACCTCAAAACTGATTTCAGCCACTGTATATGCTTGCCCTTTTACAGATTTCTGTTTTGGAAGAACCTAGAATGTTAAATGAGA
Organism: Eretmochelys imbricata; assembly: GCF_965152235.1. Lineage (NCBI taxonomy): Eukaryota > Metazoa > Chordata > Testudines > Cheloniidae > Eretmochelys > Eretmochelys imbricata. The sequence continues at coordinate 48,613,437 of NC_135580.1, read as the reverse complement.
TATCTTTAGGGTGGTATCAGAAGATTAATTAGGCTGTATAACAGAACAAAATTTTAAAAGGTGAAACTTAAGTTACATTTCAAGAAAAGTCTCCTGATGGTGAGATATATTAAGCTGTGGAATAGTCTCCTAAGGGAAGTGCGGGAAGTCCTATCACTTGGGACTTTTAAAACTACTAGACTATACAATATACTGTTCTTTATTTTGTATGCTGCATCCAAAATTTGTGCACATTAAAATAAATTCTGGCATTTAAGACTTTATGAACAAGGCAGTAATCTGGCAACACATTCTGTGCAGGGGGACACTGGATCCACCTGAAACCCCACTTAAGTGAACAGAGCTCCACTTCATCATAGAATCTAAAAACAACAACACAGAGGCAAAAAGAGGGACCAGAGATACGGAAGCAGACAAAAAGCATGGACTACACAAAACAGATTGGGAGATAAAGTATGAATCATACTAATTTCTTATTTTAGTAGCTACATTTTTTTAAAATGAAATGATCAATTTGTTTTTAATAGTTAAATGAAGGATTGTGGAACAATGTGGGTTTAGAGGAAGGCTTAAAAGGAGAGAGGGTGCCTGGAGCACAAGATCAGGAATAAGTTAATTTCTACATAAGTCAGTTTTAAACCTGCATCAGAGCCCATACAGGAGTTTGCACAGGTTTAACTAAATTAAATGGGGTTTTAAAATTAATTTTAGTGAAACTGGCTCAGCAATTTCTGCATGTAGACAACGCAGACTGCTTAAAATTCTTTGGTTTTTGTTAATGCCTGTTTAACTGCAACTATTAACATTTTGGATAAAGGAAGCATTTGTTAAAGATCCAACATCCATTGCCCATTTAATTAGAGTCAAACACAGCCCTCATATTTTCTCATTATTTCTCATCCCAGACTTGCTCTCCTGATATTTCTAATTTAAAAAGCCAATAAAAACTTTAAAAATCATTAAAATTGCCTAAAAAGGGAACAAATCCAATTATAAAGTTATTTTTAGGTCATCTTTAATACCTATTTAACTTCAATGACTAACATTTTGGAGAAAGTACACCTTTGTTAAAGATTCATTAACTGTCCCTGCCTCTACTTCTTCAATAAGGAAATGAGAGCTTACAATACACATCCATGAAACACTTTGAGGTCTTCCAGAAAATAAACCAGGGAAAAATCATACTTGACATTCCTGATATTTCCAAATTAAAAAACAAAAAACAAAAAGAATAAGGTTTTTTTGGTGGGAAGGGCAGGGAGCAGTTGCGAGAATTCAGGCCATCCCTACACATCAAGAAAGCAGCAAAAACAGCACAAATCTATGGAGGAAAGCAAACAGAAAAGGATGACTGGTCTACCACAGTGAAAGAGACAGAAAAGGCAAGGAGGAAGAAGATGGAAAAGAAAAGACAGCTCCTGAACTTCACCACTGATGACCGAAGAAAGAGCAATCTCAGTGGAGCATGAAAACAAGACTACAGAGGGCCAAGGAGAAAGTTAGCAGAGAGAAAGTCAAGGCAATGAAAATAAATGAAGCAGCTTGGTTAAGAAGGGCAGGAGGGAGATGGGACAGTAGTTAAAGACAGGAGGAGGTATTAAGGGAAGGATTTTTTAAAATAAGAGAAATAGCATATGGGAAGACAAAAGTAAAGGGGCCTGATGAAAGAGATTAAGCATGAGCAAGGAAAGATGATAGAAGGATTAAGGGAGGTCAAGAGGTAGAGCAGGGATTCTCAACCTTTTTCTTTCTGAGGCCCCCCCCCCAACATGCTATAAAAACTTCACAGCCCACCTGTGCCACAACAACGGTTTTTCTGCATATAAAAGCCAGGGCTGGCATTAGGTGGGTAGCAAGCAGGGCAATTATCCAGGGCACCACCCACAGGGGGCCACGCCAAGCTAAGTTGCTTAGGCTTTGGCTTCAGCCTCGGGTCGCAGGGTTCGGGGCCCCAGGCTTCAGCCCCATGCATTGCGGCTTTGGATTTCTGCCCTGGGCCCCAGCAAGTCTAATTCCAGCCCTGCTTGGCAGACCCCCTGAAATTTGCTCACGGCCCCCCAGGGGACCCCAGACCCCTGGTTGAGAACCAATGAGGTAGAGACCAGAGTCAAACGATCAGGCGGAGGGGTGGAGAAGAATCATATTATGTTAGTGACTAGGGTTAAGTAGAACATTGAGTCAGATGGGAGCAGTATCTGTACTATAAGAAACAATCCTACCTTCGTGTTGAAAGCAGGGGTAGGGATGGTAGTAAATCTGACCTAACCTCTAATTTATATGATTTTAAGGCCTAGTCTACTTATAAACATTAGTTTGACCTAGCTATACTACTCAGGGCTGTGAAATGTTTCATGCCACATGCACTGTAGTTAGCTTGACCGAACCCTCTCTAGAGATGCAGCTAGATCGACAGAAGAATTCTTCTGTCAACCTAACTACCACCTCTCAGTGAGCTGGCTTAACTACACATTGACAAAAAATCCCTTCTGTTGATATACAAAATGCCTACACTATGGCACTGTAGCAGTGCTGTATTGTAGACATATCCTCCCGGGAACAACCAGCAGCTCCTATATAGGAAACAGCATCTGAGACTAACTGAGAAGACTTATCACCTAAGGCCCTGATCCTGAGTAGTCTCACTGAAATCAAACTGAATTACCCATTCATGTGCTTACCTTTACTACCAGGAGTAGCTCAGTGGGACTACTCATGGTAATAAAGTTAAGCATAAGACAACTTTGCAGGATAAGGGTCTGAATCAGCAACATAAAATGGAACACAGGAACTGACATACTGAATCAGACCAGTATCATGTCTCCAATAACAGCCAGTATCTCATGTTTTAAAGAAACCACACAGCAGGAAGTTATGGAATAACCTATCTGCATGAAGCATTTTATTCTAAACCCCACCTGTGAGAGTTAGATTTCTGTCCAAAAGCATGAGGGATTATATCCCTTCCGAATTTTTTTTTGTCTATTTTAATCCTTACTGTTGTAATGCTATATGTCTGTGTTATCCATATGAATGTCCAGTCCTTTTTTGAATCCTGTTAAGCTCTTGGCCACAACGATATCTTATGGCAATGAACTATATGGGGTAATTATTTGTTATGTGAAATTTTTTGTCAGTTTTAAATTTGCTGCCTCTTAATTTAACTGACTGTCCCTTTGTTCTTCCATTATGAGAAAAGAGAATAAAAGTTCCTGGTCTACTTTCTTTATGCCATTGTGTTTTGTTTATCTTTTGTCACATCCCCACCTTGTTCATCTGCTTTCTAAAAAACTGTCCCAATTTTTTTTCCTGTTCTATCAATGGAAGTTTTCCCACTACTTCTAATCATTCTTATCACTCACTACTGAGTGCTCTCTTTTTCAGCTATATCCTTTGTGAGGTAGACTGACCATAACTGACCCACAGTATTTCAGGAAAGGAGTATACTTTGATTCTATAATAGCATGCTTTCTGTATTAGTGTCTTTATGCATCCCAATGTTCTGTTTTCCTTTTTGACCAGTACTGCACACTTTCCAGAAATCTTTTAAAGACAATCAAGAGCAACTAGTTTTTCAGGCAGCTGAGAATTGTACTCTCCATTCCCAGCTAGCAATACAAACCCACAACAACTTGCACATGCTCCCAATCTAGCCACACAAGAATGCCACCAGCTCTATTTCCACCAACAGCATCCTATCCCCTCACTCAGTGCACTTAGCCACTGCATGAACTGCACTAGCACATCTATTGCTTTGCAAACCAAGTAGATAGGGAAATACAGTACACCCACGTGTAAATGTTTTGATTCCCATGCCTGTTGCCAAAACATTTTGGTTCTAATTCAGCTTCTCTGTAACAGGACACAAAGGTTACAAGTTACTATATACAATAATCTGAGATACTGAATGCTTCTTTTTGCACAAAGCTATACTTAAAAAATTTGGACTCAATTAGCAAGGTTTCTATATCTGCATGTTTTCCAGTGGAGTTGGAAACTTTCATGGTAAATCCTTTATTGGCTATCTTATAAGATCTCAAAAATTAGAGGGATTTTGTTCCCAGCACACTCACTCTTGGAATGTTGTCTACATTTCTCCAATTTGTTGAGGCACAAGGTGAGCAATTTTGGAGTTGTTGGAAAATATGCAATAGGAGTGGGGGGGGAAAAATCTAACTTCATGGAAAGCTATACAGATTCCTAAAAGGTGTTACACCTTATAGATGTGCCCCACTCTCCTGGAAAGGCGTTAAACAACGGTAAGATTTGTGTTATTTCCCATTTAAGTGGGTGTAAAAATAATCAGGCTTCAGCGCTGTTGGTTCCCAAGGGTGCACAAGGCCCCGAATTCATTGTGCAGCGAACAATAGAAAGCTCCTCACCGCAAACACAGCAGGAGAGGGACTGTCGGAAGTAAGGCAGGAGCTTGGTGACCTCAGAGAAGGCCTGGGGGTCGCCGGGGTCGTAGTTGAGCACCAGGCGGCTCGCTGACACGTAGAGAGCAGTGGCATTCACCGGGTTCATCGCAGCCGCTCCAACGCCCTCGGCTCCGGGGTGAGAAGAAAGGGCGGCGGCTAGTCCGCGCCGGCCGAGAGTCAGTGGGGGTCCGGGGCCCCTGGAGCCGAGCGGCAGCCCGAGCCGGGGGCCGAGGCCGCGGCGCTGCCCGGCGCGGGCTGGGCGGGGCCAAGGGCCGCGCTGCGCCGGGCTCGCTCGTCGCCCCGCAGGGCCCGCCCGGCCCTCTCCGGCAGTGTCACGGGGCCGGGGCCTGGCTTGTCCGGCGGTGGCGAGGCTCCTCCTCCGCCTGTAGCGGGCCCGGCGGCGGCGCTATTCCAGGCTGCGGGCCATGCCGGGCCGCCCGCCCGCCGGGCCTGCTCCTGTCGGCCACACGCCCTCACCCGTCCCGCCTGCGGCTTAGCAGGGGCCCCGCATGGGGGCGCGGGGCGGGGAGGAACCGCGAGCCCAGCGCAGGGCGGCGGCGGCGGCCCGGGCCGCGGCTCCCGATCCAACAGCGGGGGAGGGGGCGGATGCACCGGGCCTCAGCACCGCCGCATCACCGCGCCGCTACCGCGGCCTCCTGCGCGGGGCCGATGGTTTCCCCCGCTGGGCCCTCGGCAGGATCCGCTGCGCGCCGCAATGTCAATAGCAACCGTTAGAGCCAAACCGTCACTGCGGAGCCATCGCTGCCACCGCCGCCTGGCTCCGCGCACGGCGCATGCGCGGCCCGGCCGCCGCTCTCCCCGCAGCAGAGGCCCAACCCCGGGGGGTGGAGGGGGTGGCTAGCGCCCCCTAGCGGTACCCGGCCATGCCGAAGGAGCTAGCGCCGGGGACAGCCCCTGACAGCTCGGAGGTCTCCCGGCCCGTCACAACACGGGCTCCCGCCCCGCCCACATCCCCACCCTGCATGGCGCAGTACAACACGGACCCTTGCTCAGCCTGGCTGAATATAGTCAGAGCCTGGCGCAGCACGGAGCCCTGCCCGGGTCAGCCCAGCCCTTAGCACAACCCAGCACAGACCCTACTGGCCTCCAGCCCATCGCTGCATAGCCCTCGCCGCCAACCAGCCCGGCTCAGCAAAGCATAGGACAGACCCGCCCTCTTACCCCTGCCTACCTTGGCTGAGCTCAGCATGGACCTCCAGCTCGGCCCCCAGCGCAGCCTCCCACCTGACTCTGCCCAGCACAGACAGCACTCTGTCCAGCCCCGCTCAGCACAGCGTGGGATGCACCTATGCCCAGCCCTACCCAGCTCAGCCCACCACAACCCTCACCCCAGCACGGATCCCAACACAGATCCCCCACCCAGCTCAGCCCACCACAACCCCCCACCCAGCACAGATCCCAACACAGCTCAGAACAACATGGATCCCTACTCAGATCCCAGCTCAGCCCACCACAACCCCCCATCCAGCACGGATCCCAGCACAGATCCCCCACCCAGCTCAGCCCAGCCCCCCACAAACCCCCCACCCAGCACAGCTCAACACAGACCACTGCCAGTCTCAGCCCAGCCCCCACCCAGCGTGGCTCAGTACAGTCCAGCCTGGACACACACATACACCTTCCTCAGCTCAGCACAGCAGAGCCTGGACTCCAGCCCAGCTCAGTCCTTGCCCAGCTCTGCTCAGCACCCCACCTCCAGCATGGGTCAGGACAGACCCCAGCACAGCCAAACTCAGACCACAACTCGGCATCGTCCAGCATGGATCCCCTTCAGCACATACCCCTCCTCAACCCTGTCCAGCCCAGAATGTATCCCATGCACATCCCAGCTTAGTACAATGTTGTACCACTCAGCATGGCTCAGTACAGCCCCAGCCCGCCCCCATCCTGGCTCACTAGAGCTGAGCACAGGCCCGCAGCCTGGCTCAGCACAGCCCAGCTTGGACCCCAATCCAGCATGGCTCAGCACAGCCAAGTATAGGCCCCCACCCAACACAGCTCAGTACAATTCAGCACATACACACCCCACCTGGCTCAGCACAGCAAAGACTGGACCTCCCCATCATCCAGCCTGGCTCAGCACAATTTAGAACAGACCCCACCCCAGCATGGCTCAGCTCAGCCCAGCTCAGCAGGGACCCCGCCTGGTGTAATGTCAAAAACTGCTGTCATCACACTTTGCTACTGGTAGTAGTTACTGACATCTATGGGTGGTTTGGTTTTGCTGCCATGCCACAATTTGTCACCTCCCACTGTTCCCATCCTCTGATCCAGGGGTAGCAAATTGTGATAGATGGTTGCTGCCTTGTCACAATTTGCTACTATCTAGGTATTTTTCAAATGTTGACAACTTCTTATAACAGGATATATAAACAAGAATAGCTTACTTTACATGTCAACATTATTTCAAAATCAAGCATCTAAACCCATTTTTAGAAACAGTGATTAATATATATTTTCCTTTACTCAAATGAACATTAAAATTGAACTTCTCTATTACACATTTGTATTCCAACAGTATAATTCCAAGAAAATCAAAATATTTACCATAAGAAAATAATCATACTATATACATTTTTTGTAAACATCCCAACTATACACACTTTCTGCAGTCATACTCTTTCTTATCACTTAGGATGTTTTCACTGGTTCCCTCTGGAAGGTAGGGCACATATGCTCACCTCTTACAAGAGTCAAACTGTACCTTTGGTAAGTAATAGATGAAAAAATGATGACACAGAACTAATTATGCTAAATATCATTTCAATTAATTCATACAATTATAAAATAATATTCCTTGAACATATAATCATTAGTCAAAGTTAGTCAGCAACACTGGAAATATTTACTAATGTGGAATTATTACAACAATCCTGGTCCTTAGCAAAGTTATTCCATCAGGTTAGACCTGGCTGGGTCTTGGGCCATGACTTTTGTTCATATGCTATAAACAATCATACAGTATTCTGTTTACTTATCTGTTCGAACATGGTGTTAACTATGCAATTTTCATTTTTGCATATGACAAGGCGCAGTACTCCTTCACGCTCTCTGTAAAATCAATATAATGTAATCAAATGATGATTACCTTATGACCAAAACTCTAAATAGAAATCTTGATTTATTCATGAATGTCAATTATATCAAATATTAAGTTACTGATTTGCAAATATTTTTCTTTTTTGGAGGTCATATTTTAAATTATATTTGGTACCCTTGTCTATTTATCTCAAACTTTTAGTTGACTGCTGGTGGATATAACTATATCCAATTAGATTTCATTGCTCTTTCAGTGTCAACCATCGATGCACTCCCCATTTTTCACTAATCAAAGACATTATTCATGCAGAGAGACCCTTAGAGAATCAAACCTGTGACGTAACCTACTGATAACTTTGTGATATGACATTATTCCACTCTTCCTGTTATCTTCCCATATACTCTGGTCTCACGAGGTACTTGTAACAAAGTTATTACCTGACTCTTTAATTAAAAGAATGGTGATTTTTCTTCTATACATAGTTAGAGTCTCTTGTGTGGTTTCCATAGTACTGATGTCTTTATGCTCTAAATATGTTTCTGCAAACTAATACTTTTAATTAGAGAACACATCATAATTACACATCATTACGAAATAATCAAAATTTAACACTGAATAATTTTAGAATGAGGTGGCCCACTGTTGTGTCCAACTGCTTGTCTCCTGTGTTCCACAATTTTTATTTTCCAGAGTCCCATTGTGGATTTTCCAGCTTTGCACTAGATGAACCATCTGAAATGTATAAGGCATATAAGTAGCCAACTTTATAAGTGGGTTTCATTTTTTTCATACAGGTACTCTAGATGTTCAGTAATCCTTTATTTTTCTATTTAATGAATGGTTGCAATTACTTCATGCTCATAGTATATATATCACACACACACTCAGTTTCATATTATTGGTATAGAGTCTTTTGCTATACATCATTTGATTTGCTATGTCATGTGTTGCTAACACCACCTTCACACTCATGCTAAAGGCTAGTATTTGGAGTCCACATTCAATGAAGTAGTTAGTCCATGCTCAAATCCTACAAGTTCAGTCAATGTCCAGTACTAAACAGAGTAAGTACAAGAATGTGTTGTTTCCATTTTTATTTGTAGCTGTCAGTATCATATTGTCTTCATTGTTGTTATATGATATTTATTGAAAATAGTTTCAAACTAACGCTACCTGTAAACTGAAAATAAGTACCTAAAAATCACCTCCAATTCCTCAGGAAGGTTCTTTCACATCTCTTGTTTCACCACAGAAGGGCTCAATTATTAACAATTCTTTTGATTCCATGAATGTTATGTGCAAATTTAAAATATATACGTGTGTTATTGGTAATACGATCATTTCAACAATTTTATAATGATTTTTCAAAACACTGCATGCGGATACTCTTATGTGTAATATCTCACTAATACACAAGAGAAAATCATATTGCGAATTTCTTGGTGTATTTTTTAAATATACATTACCAATATAACAACAAATTCTTCAGACTAGCATTTTATTTTTTAAACTGCAATCTTCAGCATTTCAAGCCTTACATTGAAGTTCCATTTTCATTTGAATCTATTAAATTTATTGAAAACCCACAAAATACAGGAAATTATATCATAGCTGTATTTGAATCCTATTATGTAGTACTACATTAGTGGATACAATCCCAAAGTATAACAATGGAAAACATCTTACTGCAATAACCCAAATGACCTGGTGCATTGTAAAGAAGAAATAATACATCATTTTGCATTCCAGTCTGTGTTCTTTGAAAAAAAGAAAAATGCAGTTATACTTGTCAATTAGGCAAACCATGCAATCTAGATTACACTGTGTAGTCTTCTTTTTGTATTTAAATTTAATTTAGTAATTTTGTATTACACTATCATGGCTTCAGCTCCTGTTGCTACAGTTTCAAGCTCAAAGTGAACATCACCTCTGGTGCTTTTCTCAAATTTGGAGACTTTAGAAACGCACAAAGTCCAAGGATATTGACTACAGACATACTCACAAGTTTTATCTGTACTACAAGTTTTATTAAAGCAATAAGTAAAGTTACAATTACCCATGCATATGTAAATCCTACAAAAATGCATGCAGTGACTACGAATTTAGTCATACTCACATCCTCAAAGCTATCCTAAGGAAAACCCTCTTTTCCTTATCTGTACTTCCACACCCCAGGAATATTGGGGTGCCTCATTTTTCATAGGTTGGTCTTAATTCCTCTTATTCTCATTAGCATCTGTGCATAACATATACCCTGCAGTCAGAACAGGACTTTTCATGATGTTACAATCAGGGGTCTCGTGACCTTGGACAATAGCTTGCAGTTTATTTAAATCTATTTTTTCATAACATTACCTTTTGGCACATCTTTTGCAGTAATCTCAAGACCTTACTGATGTAGGGTTATTCTAAATCACCCACTCATGTCAAGCATGCTTAAGCCTATGGCCTAGGAACTTAAATCTATTTAGCATTTATTATGTATGAAATAGCATATGAATGGACCAGAACACCACATTACAATGATAAATAAATGATAAAATGAACTAACTGGCTACAGCTGTATTTCCCAATTTCAGTACATGCTTACCATATTTACTCATTCCTCTATATAGCACCGTTTGCGCTACTACTTAGTCCTTAAGTACTGATGATACTTAAATACACTTACTGTATAATTCCTTGTATGGAATGTTGCTTCAAAGCCATACTACAGTTGAAAGCGTGACATTTTTGTTCTCATCTGCTGTTTAGATTTCAAAGAAAATAAAAGGTTATCAAAAAATTCATCCCAATTACTCCCAGTGGTATCAACCAACTTCTGCAGTGCTCTGTAAGAAATGGTGATTGATTAGTTTGTGAAAACAAATAGTAAACATGATGTCTTGATTGAGATAGATTATATGGAATCAAGAAGGTCTAAGGAGGAGAACACCACAGTGCGTGGCTTCGATTATTTTTCATTTCACATGTAATACAATAAAGAGACTTGCAATGTAATAAATTGACCCTGAAGAGGTATTACCAATATGTAGCTTATGGTCTGGTGCACGCTACTTGTGTTTAGTATTGAAATTTTCCCCTCTAAAATTTGATGGATTTGTTGGTGTTTTCATCCAGTCCATTGGTTTGTGGGAGGTATGAGCTGATGAAGCTATGTTATACCCCCATTTTTCCCCACAAAGGGCCAGGTTAAAGTGAAAGAAAAAAAATGCCATAAAGTTTCCTTTGGAAATGTCTGCGTGTATGTTCCTTCTCCTATTTTCAACTGATTTTACATGTAATTACTGTGGTTTCCTATTCTATCTTTTAGAATGACTACATGGAAAAGTAAGTTTGCAATCAGTTTGTTATAAAAAAAATTGGTGAATAAGTAGACAGAAAAACATGTCAGGAACAATTTACAGTAAAAAAAATTATAATAATGAAGACAATGAAGCCCATAGTCAGTGTCAAATATCCATGATCCAATAGTGTGGTTGAAGAAATAGTGAAAAAAATCTCAAAAATAAATCATTACCTCATTACTGATTCCAGAACCAAGATCTGTCAGTATCCACTATAGATATCCAAATCAATTTATAATTTTACCCATTTTCTTTGCCACTTCATGTGCTGACTTATGCCACCCATTTTGTAAGATAATCCATGACTGCCAAGATGTACTGGTATCCCTTGTTTGTTGTTGGTAATGGCCCTATTACATCCACGCCCACCAATTCCCAGGGCCTATTGTCACGGTAAAATTACCCAGTGGGTCCCCTGGGTAAGCATCAGCATTGTATATTGCTAATGCTTTTATATGCATTGGAAAGGATCTTGGGAGGGGTTGAAGGTGTGAGTGTGGAGTGAAAGATTTCTTTGCAGGTTGTGAGAGGCCGAAGGGGGAGAAAGGGAGAAAGGAACAGGTTAATTCGACACTCCAGGTAGGTTCGAAGATAAGATGCTGACTCCAGCCCAAGGCCACAGCACACAACCAACTCTCGGCTGCCTGCCAAGAAAGACAGGAGCCTGGATTCCAACCCAGTCCAGCCGTGAGAAAGGAGGATTCAGCTGAATAGAACTGCAGGGGCTGCAAAAGCCAGTGAGACAGTGAAGGTCAGTGAGTGGGAAAATAACAGAAGTGTGTCCCTAAAGCTGGTGTGTTTTGGAAAAGCTGAGGAAGCCACAGAAAGCCAGTTTGGACTGGTACAATGAGCACGGGGGACAGAGGTCCCTGAGCGAAACACCCCCAAAAGACCCCAGGACTTAAAACCCTCCTGAGAGCTGAAGCAAATTTGAGATCAACAGCGGACCCTGGACGGCCTGTGTACAGGACAGAACTCTCGTCCACCCTTCCCCATTTTCTTCTGACATTACACCCAGGCTTGGCCAGCCTTGGGTTGTGCATGTGAGAGTATGAAAGTGGTTAGGGCATGGGCACTAATGCTTTCTTTCTTCTCCTGAATGATGTGGGGAGCCCCCAGCGCTCACCACTGTTATTTTATTAATAAAGCTTTAAAACTTAGTTACTTGGTGTGCTCCTTCATCTCCTCCCCTATTGATCCTGCGGCCTCAGCCTGATCACCTGACGCTTCAGGCAGATTGGTATCTGGTTTCTATGATTGATAATCTAAAAGCATCTTCTGATAGATTATTGTTTTATTAATCACAGAAAACATTTTCCCCATATTAATTACAAGTGGTCCCTTTTGGGGTATTGGGACTAAGTCAGCTAAGTCAGAGTAAAATCAAAGTGGATGATTAAGTACAATCCTACTGATTGGTTATAGACCTTTTCCTAATTACAGGTTGAACTTCTCTAGTCCGGCAACATCCGTGGTCCAGCATGGTTTTATTTAGCCGAATGTGCGCTTATCCTGGGTGGGGCCAAGATTCCCATGGTCCAGCGAAGTCCCGCCAGTCCTGGCTCTCAGTGTTCTGTGCTGTTATTTAGCTCTAATTTACCCCTAAATATGTCCAGCAAGCAGTGGAAGTGTTGGTAACGCTGCTAAGCGTAAGCATGTGTCAATATCCACACAGCAAAAGGTGGAAGTGCTGCAGAAATTGGAAAAGGGCACATCGGTACGTGCCTTGTGAGAGTTTTACAATGTAGGGTCATTTACAGTGTATGATTTGAAGAAGCAAAAGAATCAAATCCTTAAGTTTTTTGCCGAACGTGACAGTAAAAAGAAGTATGAGTGTTCATAAGACATTGAAGGAGGGGAAAAGCAGTGATTTAGATAGTACGCTTATACATTGGTTCAAGCTTTGTAGGAACGAAGGTGTTAGAATTTCAGGTGAGATGATGGTGGCACAAACAAAAATATTCCACAAAGAACTTAACCTGCAGCATGAGTGTGACTATTTGCAAGGATGGATTCAGAAATTTAAAAACAGGCATGGCATTCATCTACATGGTGTGTGCAGTGAAAAAAGAAGTGCAGATATGGAAGCTGCCGCTAAGTACATTGACAAATTTGCAGAGTTACTTGCAAATGAGACGTTATTCCCAGAGCAGGTATAGAATGCCAATGAAACTGCTCTCTACTGGTGTTGTATGCCTAAAAAAAAGTTGGCTTCTGATGCAGAAGGGCCACCATCTGGTTACGAAGTAGTTGAAGGACAGGGTAACTGTCCTTGGTTGTAGCAACACAGCAGGCATGCACAAATGCAAGCTCTTGGTTACTGGAAAATGTGTAAATCCAAGGGCATTCAAAGAGGTGAAAATATTCCCAGTAATATACTGTGGCAAGAAAAAGGGATGGATAACGATTCATCTATGTCTCAAGTGGTTTGAGAAATATTTTGTACCGGAGGCAAGAGCCCATTGCTCAAAGATAATGTGGTGGGACTGTATTTACCCCCAAACGGTACCTCGCTGATTCAGCCTTGTGATCCCTGAAGGGTATGTACAGGTCCAAGTTTATGCACCAATTGCTAGTACTGCTTAATGTTGGGAAGAGTTTGAGAACATTTAGGAAAGAATTTAACCTCAAGGATATGATTTGGACACTAGCTAGAGACTGGGAAAGAGTAACTCCATCTACTCTGAAGAATGGACGGCACAAATTGTGGCCAGCCCTAATACTTTAGGACAGTCCTGATGTCAATGACGAGTCTGAGGTCACTGGATTTCAAGTGTCTGAAAACCAAAAAACTGTTAGTGAGTTAATGGAGTATGCCAGTGGTATGTCCCACACTGTAGTGCTTGAGCTACCAAGGATTTGGCAGAGGAAAATTTACTAGACTGGGTGGAAGCTGACAAAGATGCACCAATTGCTAGTCAAATGACGGTTGAAGAAATTGTGCAAATGGTACAGCAGGGAAAAAACAAAGATAACGAAGAAGACAGTGATGGTGATGAGGATGTCGAAGAAAAAATTTCTATCGATAAATGCATTCAGTTGGCAACAAATGTAATAGAAGGACTGGAGCAAAGACATTTAATTTCTGAGCAAGAAATCATGTCTCTCTACATGATAAGAGAAAAACTCATTAAAGAAAAACCAAAATACATGAGACAAGCCAAGCTGGAAAATTGGTTAAAGGTAGTGAAGAGGAGTGGTAAGCAGCATTCTACAGTCAAAAATCATGTTGTCTCCACTTCATCTACCCTGGGTATACCTACAGCAGAGACCCCAGATATAACTCGAATGTAATTTGAGTTAGCAGTTCTTGTCACATCACTTTGGAAGTGGAATTCAGGCATCATTTTAGGTGAGTAAATTATAGATTTACGTGTATTATCATCTATTTCTTTTTCATATTATTTTATGTTTTTTACACTTTATATTCTTATTTTCTTGTGCCAATACAGTAACATTGTGCAACAACACTAACACTTTGCTATGAAGAGAGTCGGTAAGCCTTGGCTAGGTGGCATTGCAAATTTTGTTCCGTTTATTTGCCTCGGTGAGATAAAAATTTAAAGAGACCCCCTCGCTATAATATTAACCTCCTATGGTTTGGCAAATTCTGTGGTTTGGCACTGGTCAGGTCCTGAGGGTACCGAACTAGAAAGGTTCAACCTGTATTAGTTTAACACAAAGCACTAGGGTCAGTTTAGGTTGAACCTAAGATGATCTTTAAGACAAAGAATTACGAACACAAAACATAGTGGGACTTTGGCTCACCTACAAATTTTCAAAGGGTTATGGTAGTTTGGTTCAAAACACCTCACTGTTTCTCTGAGCTGGGGTGCAGCTATTGGACAGGGGTCAAAGGATCTCTCTCTCAAGCATAAAACTGTACTTTGGAACAGAAACCATGTTTGTGATTTCTCTCGCTGGCTATGTGACAAACTACTCCTGCCAACCATTGTGATACATGACCAGGAACACCACTCCACTGTAACATAGCTGCTCTTCGCTCCAGGAACTGCTTGTGAGTTGAGTTATGGGAGGGGGGGAAGTAACAGCAATAGAAATATTTGTATACCAGGGAGTGAGGACATCAAGGAGATGATTACAGTGGAGGACCCTGGGTACAGTACTGGGGGAGGGAGCCAGGTTGAAGAGGGGAACACAGTGAATAGCTCAGGGACTTGGCTTCTGAGGTGGGGCCAAACCAGGGCTGGTGGGACCCAGCTGATGGGAGGGGAAGGCTAACTGGTTCAGTGTGCAAGTTACAGGACATGACACGTACAACTGTCTAAATTTCTACTAACTCCCACCAGCAACATATCTTTCCCTGTTCAAAAAGCTAGGAAATTTAATGGTAAAAAACAAAAACAAAACTCAAACAATGTTACTGTGACAGGTTGGATCACAGAAACCCCCTTGGGGCTGCCAACTGATGTGCCAAGACTTCTGCCCCTGCTTTCCCTGCCAGCTTGGGACTCCAGCACCCTGTCTTGTTGAGCCAGACATGCCAGTCTGCTCCAACACAGACCCGGGGTCTTAACCATGTGACCCAAAGCTGCAGACTTAATTGAAAGCAGCTTAAGAAGTGTTCCTTTCTTTAACATTCAGATGCTCAACTCCCAATGGGGTCCAAACCCCAAATAAATCCGTTTTACCCTGTATAAAGCTTGTACAGGGTAAACTCATACATTGTTCACCCGTTATAACACTGATAGAGAGATACGCACAACTGTTTGCCCTCCCAGGTATTAATACATACTCTGGGTTAATTAATAAGTAAAAAGTGATTTTATTAAATACAGAAAGTAGGATTTAAGTGGTTCCAAGTAGGAACAGACAGAAGAAAGTGAATTACCAAGCAAAATGAAATAGAACACGCAAATCTATGTCTAATACAGTAAGAAAACTGAATGCAGATAAAAACCTCACCCATAGAGGAATTCCAGTAAGCTTCCTTTTACAGACTAGTCTCCTTCTAGTCTGGGTCCAGCAATCACTCACACCCCCTGTAGTTACTGTCCTTTCTTTCACTTTCTTTCCAGTATCCTTAGGGAGTGGAGAGGCTCTCTCTTTAGCCAGCTGAAGACAAAATGGAGGGGTCTCCCACGAGCTTAAATAGACTTTCTCTTGTGGGTGGAGACCCCTCCTTTATCCTATGCAAAGTCCAGCTCCAAGATGGAGTTTTGGAGTCACATGGGCAAGTCACATGTCCATGCATGACTCAGTTTTTACAGGCAGCAGCCATTGCTTACATGCTACCTTGAACGTCCTCAGGTAGACTTCCTATGTGGATTGGAGCCTTCCAAGATCCATTGTGCATTAAGTGCTTCTTGATTGGACACATAGTTTGCAAATTCCTTCCTAAAGATGCTGACCAAATGCCTTACTAAGGTTATTTAAAATCAAACAAGTATACAGCCAATATTCATAACTTCAAATACAAAAATGATACATGCATAAAATTGGATTAATAGATTCAGTAGATGATAACCTTTACAGAGATATGTTACATGGCATATGTAGCATAAAACATATTCTAGTTATGTCATATATACATTCATAAGCATATTTCCATAAAGCCTTATGGTAGGCACTGTCACAGTTACCATCTAGATAAGGTTGTGTGGCAGTGTGTTGTCCCCTTGTAGAATCTAAGTCTGGGGTTTAGGCCCATGCCTTGGTTTCCACAACTGTAGTACAGCATTGATGATATGTGCCTCCTTTGTAAAGCACTTTGAGAGCTCCAGATAGAAAGTGCTATACAAGAGCTATGGTAAAAGTATTTTCTTTTTAAACCAACTGTTCTACCAGTGACTGGATTTCAAAAGAAAAGCAAGTACACTTTGAATATTTGTCCCTATGGGTGCTCCAACGTAGGAGGTGTGCATGCCTGTGCACTCTAAACTGGAGATTGTAAATAGTAACATCTGCAGGTCTGTACCTGCACAGAGCATCACCTTGTGCTCTGATGCCAGGGCATGTAAGGAGGCATGGACCTGCCACCATTCAGCTCCTTCTTAAATGTCTGTGGCTTGAGACAGCAGTTGTGCTGTCCACTGCTTACACCTTTCTCTTACTCGTTTTGTTTATTGTTATTATTTTAGTTATTTTTTCTCCAGCACCCTCCCGCCCCCATCTTCTTGCCTTAGTGCTTTTGGCATTTCCCTGGGCTATGCCTAAAACCTGAAGGTAAAAGCCCTGCCAGACCTGCCACAGGTCTTTTCCCTGTAGCAATGAGCACACTAGTTGTCTCTGGTGTTTCAGAGATGCTCATGTTCCGTTGGAGTGTAATGTCTTCACAGGGTTCAAAGGCTGGTCTTGTAAAACTAAAGAGGCTAGAATGCTCCATAGCTCTCTCCCTCCCGCCCCTTCACATCTGCCCCTCTCTCTCAGGCCACTCTGTCGACTTCTGGAGCCTCAGAGGTGGTTCCAAAGATGAAGACCTCTAAAAGGAAGAAGACCCACTTACCTGTCAGCAACTCCAGAAAGATGGGTAGGTCACCTCACAAACCAACTCTTGGGAGACCTTGCATTCCATAATGGGTACTGCTGAGGGTCTGGCTGATGCCTAAGAAGCCCCGCTTGGAGAGGCCTTCTAGAAGCTCCTGCCTTGGCACATCTCACATCTCTCAGCACTAGGCACAACTAAAACTAAAGGGTTCCAGTACCATCATCATCTTGGAGCTACTAAGATGATCATGTGGCGTTCTCCCCAGTGCCGTCTTCTTTGGAACGTCAGTGCTCCAAGCTCAGAGACAGCATCACATCAGGCTCTCCGGTACCATATGCAACAACTCCAGCTCTGCATCAATCCTTGTTTTGGGCTCTGGTTCCAGCTCAGGCTATGACTGCACACTATCACAGTTCTCCAGCACCCTCCAGATGCTTTTCCCAAGACTCTCCTCCTCTTGGAGGAACCAGAGTCCCCTCTCTTAAGGAGACCCACAAGGGCCCCTTCACCAGTACTGCCTTGATAGCTGGTGACTAAGCCCTCCCACATCAGATTGGGATCTGATCCCCTGCCGCCGGTACCAGCACCAATGTCTGAACCACCCTTTCAGCTCAGAGGATAACACATCCTCAGACTCTGGGGTCTCCATACAGGACTCTGTTTCGGCACTATATCACCATAGTCCTCCAGGGGCCTACCCTGAAGAGGACTTCCCAGAGCCCATTGGATGTCCTAGCTCCCTCAGAAAAGTATCCTTGAGGACATTTCTCTGACCTAGCTCCTCAGAGGGCTTGCTGGAACCTCTGGATTATGGTGACCAATTTTACGAAGTATGAGCTTAGAAGAAATACCACCACTTGCTGGTACTGCAACACTTGTAGGCACCACAAGATCGCCCGCCAGTACCATTCACCCCTCAGCACCTGAGGAGACCAAGAGGAGCAGAAGCCATCGAACAAAGAAGATTCACCCTTTTTGGCCAATTCCTCCTCCTTCCCTGAGGAGGTAACACCACCACCACTTTCCGACATTGACAACTTTAGGTCCTTTCAGGACTTAATGAAGCATGTGGCAGAATCCCTCTGTCACACTGTCGGCTTACAAGGAAGAATACCAATCTCAGGGTAGACAGGTAAGAGGGAGGGCACAAACCCCAAACTGGTTGTGAGTTCACCAACCAAGTAACAAGTGTAAACTCCTCAGGCACTGTAACAGCCTTAGCATGGAGTCACAGACAGTCCCCTTAGGCCTTCTGATCTATCTAGCTAAAGCTTCCCTGCAGGCTGCTCTTGATGCTGCCATCATGCTGTCACAATCCTTAGCCACACAGTGGTTATATGGCAAGCACCCTGGCTCCAGTTTTCTGGTCTCCCAGGAGGTGCAAAATACTGTGGAGGACCTCTCTTTCAAAGGGCCCAAGCTCTTCAGCGACGACATGGACTCCTTGTTCCACCTACTTAAAGCAGCAGGGCAACACTGCTGTCACTGGGAATATACATCCCTACCACAAAGAGAAGTTTCAGCAGGTCTCCCAACCATAACAGTACCTCCCACAATCGGCCTACCCCAGATCTTCCAAGACTCTTAAGAAGAGATCCAGACCCCAGAAGATCTGCACATCCCTCTAGACCATTATGACAATTTGGACAAGAGTGTCAAACAACTTCCTCCTCCTGATCCACTGCTGCACAACTCTTATCATCTCATTCCCCACTTTTGGAGACTGCCTGTCCCGCTTCCTACCTACCTGGAAGCACATCACCTCAGACACCTGGATCCTGGAGGTGGTTGATATGGGATATGTGACAACCGTCACATGGTACATCTGTTAAATGTTGGTGTTTTTCATGCTTTGTGCAAATTCACTAACATACCAATGTCATCAAGTGGCCGCTGGCTGTATTACTGATCTCCCAGTGAAAATAGAAAGGGGTAAATAACATTTCCTTATTCACTTTCTCCACACCATTCATGATTTTATAGACCTCTATCATATCTGCCCTTGGTCCTCTCTTTTTAAAAACTGAACAGTCTCAGTCTCCTCATATGGAAGCTGTTCCATATGCCTAATCATATTTGTGGTCCTTCTCTGTAACTTTTCCAATTCGAATATATCATTTTTGAGATGGGGGTGACCAGAACTACATGCAGTATTCATGGTGTAGGTGTACGATGGATTTCTATAGTGGCACTATGATATTTTTTATCTATCCATTTCCTAATGATTCCTAACATTTGTTAGCTTTTTTGACTGAGGTTACATGCTGAGCAGATGTTTTTAGAGAACTATGCACAACGACTCCAAGATCTTTTCTGAGTGGTAACAGCTAGTTTAGAGACCCCATCATTTGTATGTATAGTTGGGATTATGTTTTCCAGTATATATTACTTTGCATTATCAACAACTGAATGGCATCTGCCATTTTCTTGCCATCACCCAGTTTTGTGAGGTCCCTTTGTAATTCTTTGCAATAAACTTTGGACTTAACTTTCTTATATAATTTAGTATCATCTGAAAATGTTGCCACCTGCTTACCCCCTTTTTCCAGATCATTTTTGATATGTTGGTCCCAGTGCAGATCCCTGTGGGACCTCACTATTTACCTTTCTCCAATGTGAAAAATGACCATTTATTCCTACCTTTTATTTCCTATCTTTTATCCAGTTACTGATCCATGAGAGGATCTTTATTTTTATCCATGATTCCTTATGTTACTTAAGAACTTTTGGTGAGGGATATTGATCAAAGGAAAGTCCAAGTACACTACTTAGACTTGATCATCCTTGTCCAAGCTGCATGCTGACATCCTCAAAGAATTCTAATAGATTGGTGAGGCATGAGGAGACTGGAACTGTTCAATTTAAAAAAGAGATGACAAAGGGGAGATATGACAGATTTATAAAAATCATGATTTCCCTTTACAAAAACCATGTTCACCCGTCACCAACATTCTGTGTTCATATGTGTGTCTGATAATTCTGTTTTTACTATAGTTTCAACCAATTTTCATGGTACTGAAGTTAGGCTTACCAGTCTGCAATTGCCAAGATCACCTCTGCAGCCTTTTTAAAAATTGTCATCACATTAGTTAATTACCAGAGAGTGATAGGTTACATCACTATTTCATATTTGAGTTCCTTCAGAATTCTTGGGTGCATACCATGTGGTTCTGCTGACTTATTATTGTTTTATGTATTGATTTGTTCCAAAACCACCTCTATTGACACCTCAGTCTGTGACAGTTCCTCAGATTTGTCACCTAAAAAGAATGGCTTAGGGCAGGGATTCTCAAACCAGGGGTCAGGACCCCTCAGGGTGGTCACAAGGTTTTTACATGGGGGGTCGCGAGCTGTCAGCATCCACCCCAAATCCCACTTTGCCTCCAGTGGGAGGTGTTAAATATATAAAAAGTGTTTTTAATTTATAAGGGGGGGTCGCATTCAGAGGCTTTCTATGTGAAAGGGGTCACCAGTACAAAAGTTTGAGAACCACTGGCTGAAGGTGTGGGAATCCTCTGCAGTGAAGACCGATGCAAAGAAGTCATTTAGCTTCTCTGCAATGGCCTTGATTGCTCCTTTAGCACCTTGATCGATAAGTGGCCCCACTGATCTGTTTGGCAGGCTTCCTTCTTCTGAGATACTTAAAAAAATTGCTGTTGGTTTTTGCACCTTTTGCTAGTTGCTCTTCAAATTCTTTTTTGGCCTGCCTAATTATACTTTTGCACTTGACTTGCAAGGGTTTATGCTCCTTTCTATTTTCCTCAGTAGGATATGACTCCCAATTTTAAAGGATGCCTTTTTGCCTCTAACCACCTCTGACTCTGTTGTTTAGCCATGGTGGCGTTTTTTTTTGGTCCTCTTACTGTTTTGTTTTCTATTTGGGGTATACATTTAGTTTGAACTTCTATTATGGTGTTCTTAAAAAGTTTCCATGCTGCTTGCAGGCATTTCTCTCTTCTGACTGTTCCGTTTAACTAGCCTCCTCATTTTTATGTCATTCTCATTTCTGAAGTTAAATGCTAGGAGGGGCGGGTTCTTTGGTATATTCCTCCTACAAAGATGTTAAATGTAATTACATTATGGTCGCCATTATCAAGCCGTTCAGCTATATTCACCTCTTGGACCATATCCTGTGTTCCAATTAGGATTAAATCAAGAATTGCCTCTCCCCTTGTAGGTTCCAGGATTAGCTGCTTCTATATACTCATTAATGGTGTATAGAAATTTTATCTCTGCACCCTGTTCTGAGAAGACATGTATCCTGTCAATATAGGGATAGTTGTAATCCCCCAGTATTATTGGATATTCCGTTTTTGCAGCCTCTCTAATCTCCTGGCACATTTCACAGTCAGCATCACCATCTTGGATTCAGGAACAGCCAGCATGGATTCACCAAGGGAAGGTCATGCCTGACTAATCTAATCGCCTTTTATCATGAGATTACTGGTTCTGTGGATGAAGGGAAAGCAGTGGATGTATTGTTTCTTGACTTTAGCAAAGCTTTTGACATGTTCTCCCACAGTATTCTTGTCAGCAAGTTAAGGAAGTATGGGCTGGATGAATGCACTATAAGGTGGGTAGAAAGCTGGCTAGATTGTCGGGCTCAACGGGTAGTGATCAATGGCTCCATGTCTAGTTGGCAGCCGGTGTCAAGTGGAGTGCCCCAGGGGTCGGTCCTGGGGCCGGTTTTGTTCAATATCTTCATAAATGATCTGGAGGATGGTGTGGATTGCACTCTCAGCAAATTTGCGGACGATACTAAACTGGGAGGAGTAGTAGATACGCTGGAGGGGAGGGATAGGATACAGAAGGACCTAGACAAATTGGAGGATTGGGCCAAAAGAAATCTGATGAGGTTCAATAAGGATAAGTGCAGGGTCCTGCACTTAGGACGGAAGAATCCAATGCACCGCTACAGACTAGGGACCGAATGGCTAGGCAGCAGTTCTGCGGAAAAGGACCTAGGGGTGACAGTGGACGAGAAGCTGGATATGAGTCAGCAGTGTGCCCTTGTTGCCAAGAAGGCCAATGGCATTTTGGGATGTATAAGTAGGGGCATAGCGAGCAGATCGAGGGACGTGATCGTCCCCCTCTATTCGACATTGGTGAGGCCTCATCTGGAGTACTGTGTCCAGTTTTGGGCCCCACACTACAAGAAGGATGTGGATAAATTGGAGAGAGTCCAGCGAAGGGCAACAAAAATGATTAGGGGTCTAGAACACATGACTTATGAGGAGAGGCTGAGGGAGCTGGGATTGTTTAGCCTGCAGAAGAGAAGAATGAGGGGGGATTTGATAGCTGCTTTCAACTACCTGAAAGGGGGTTCCAAAGAGGATGGCTCTAGACTGTTCTCAATGGTAGCAGATGACAGAACGAGGAGTAATGGTCTCAAGTTGCAGTGGGGGAGGTTTAGATTGGATATTAGGAAAAACTTTTTCACTAAGAGGGTGGTGAAACACTGGAATGCGTTGCCTAGGGAGGTGGTGGAATCTCCTTCCTTGGAAGTTTTTAAGGTCAGGCTTGACAAAGCCCTGGCTGGGATGATTTAACTGGGAATTGGTCCTGCTTCGAGCAGGGGGTTGGACTAGATGACCTTCAGGGGTCCCTTCCAACCCTGATATTCTATGATTCTATGATCTTGGTCAGCTGATCGGCAGTATATTTCTATTGCTATATTGTATTATTTAAGCGTGGAATTTCTATCCATAGAGATTCTCTTGTACTATTTGATTCATTTAAGATTTTGACTATATTTGACTCTATGCTTTCTTTCACATATAGTACCACTCCTAAACCAGCATGACCTACTCTGTCTTTCCTATATATTTTGTACCCTGGTATTACCATGTCCCACTGATTAACCTCATTCCACTAAGTTTATGTGATACCTATTTATCAATATCCTCATCTAACACCAGGCACTCAAGTTCACCCATCTTAATATTTAGATTTCTAGCATCTGTACACAAGCACTTCTAAAATGTGTTATTATTGGTCTGCCTTCATGTGATATGAATGGGACTCTTTTTCATTTGACTTTTTCTCTTAGTTCCTATCTGCACTTCATCAACTTCTACCCTCTTCTCTTTACTAGGATATTGAGTATGCCCTTTAATAAATCCTCCCCTAAGAGATGTGTCTTTCTGAACCATATGTTCCTCTGCACCTGTTGGCTTCCCCCACGCCGTTAGTGTAAAAACTCCTCTATGACCTTTTTAATTTCACATGCCAGGAATCTGGTTCTGTTTTGATTTAGGTGGAGCCTATCCTTCCCCAAAGGTTTTGCAGTTGCTAACTCCCTCCTCTCAACAGCATTGTCTCTTCCCCAGACCAAGTCCCTGAAAGTCTGCCTGCCTGCCTAACTGGCTCTGTGAGAGGAACTGGAAGCATTTCAGAGAATGCTACCATGGAGACTGTGGACTTTAATCTCATACCCAGCAGCCTAAATTTGGCCTCCAGGACCTCTCTCCTATCCTTCCCTATGTCACTGGTATCTACATGTACCATGACCACCAACTCCTCCCTGACACTGCACATGTCTGTCTAGATGTCTCAAGAGGTCCACAACCTTTGCATTTGGTAGGCAATTCACCTTGCGGTTCTTCTGTTCACCACAAAGCTAACTATCAGTATTTCTAATAATTTAATCCCCTATTACAATTACCTGACTCTTCCTAATAACTGGATAACCCCTTGAAGGGGTATCCTCAGTGCGTGAGGATACCATGTCATCCTCTGGAAAGAGAGCCTCAACTGTGGGATTGTTTCACTCAACTCTAGCTTAATGTTCTCCTTCCCCAAGACTTTCATCCCCCTCAACATCACAGAGGCTGTCAGACTGGGGGGAGGACCGCTCTACTGTGCCCCTGAAAATCTCCTCTATGTACCTCTCTGTCTCACTCAGTTCCTCCAGTTCAGCCACTCTGGTCTCAAGAGCCTGTACATGGTCTCTGAAGGCCAAGAGTTGCTTGCACCAAAGGCACATGTATGCTAACTCTCTACAAGGTAGGTAATTGTACATGCTGCATTCAGTGCAATAAACTGGATAGCCGCCACTCTGCTCCTGGACTTCTGCCTGAAATAGTTTTACTCTTGCAGTGGTTTTTTTTTTTTAAAATGTTTGTTCTTTATGAGGGGAGGGAGGGAGTGGCCTTTGGGGGTGGTGGGTTATAGCCTAAGTTTAGAGAATGTTTATGTGGTGTATCACGGTCCCTCTCTAAACTCCCTCACAAAATTCCCATTTGATGCTCCTATTTGCTAGCTCCTCTGGTCACTTATGAACTGGCTTTTTAAACCACTGTTCTCCCTGAGTTAGCCCTTGCCCCTCATCAAGGGATCCTTAAGGGATTAGGGATCAAAGGATAGCAGGCTATAGCTTGTTAGGAAGCTCTCAGCCTTGCCTACCAGGCTTCTAGGTAGAGCCCTGCAAATCTGTAGATAGTTGCTTTATATCCGTGGATCATGTTTGCAGATCGCAGATGGACGTGGATCCAAATTTTGCATCTAGAGCCTTGCAAATCTGCAGGTATCCACTTTGTATCTGTGGATGAAGATATATGCAAACCATGGATGCGGATATACACGGACCATGTTTGCAGATCGCACATTGAAAGCAGATACAAATTTTGTATCTGTGCAGGGCTCCATTTCAAGGCTCAAACAGCTTCCACAAGAGACTACACTATAAATTTCAATCAAGCAGGCACACGACAAACAAACAAATTCACCCTAAAGGTCATGTAGCCTCTCCTTCACCTGGACAACTCCCTTGAAAAACTTGCATTTGCTGCTTCTGTTCACTGGGATGGTAATAGTAGCCACCATAATCCCATCCCTAGATCCAGGTGACTGGTTTGTCTCCCTTCACCTCCAGGATACCTACTTCCCTATAGCTATTCACCCCACCCACAAGCACTTTCTATGCTTGGTCATGGACTTGGAACATTACCAATACTACATCCTCCCCACTAGGCTCTCCAGGGCTCCGAGGGTCTTTACCAAGGTGCCCTCAGCAGTAGTAGCTCACTTGAATCAGTGGGGCAACCCAGTTTTTCCGTATCTGGATGAGTGGCTTCTCAGGGGGCCATTCCACACAAGAGACCCAGTCAGCAACCACCAAGGTCCTAGTCCTATTTAGTCCCTGAGCCTTTGCATCAATCTAAAGAAATCTACACTAATACCAGTCCAGCAGGTAGACTTCATTGAAGCCATGCTAAACTTCCTAACCACTGGGACCTAACTCTCCATGATGTCCAACCTGATCTTTACGGGACAGCACCCAAACAACTACAAGGACTTGTCTACAACTCCTGGGACATGTGTTGGCCTCCACAATCATTAAGCCACATATGAGACTGAATCTCAGATGTCTTCAGGCATGACTAAGTACTATGAACACCCTAAACAGACTCCGTCTTTCCAAACAAATCATGGTGACTACGCAGGTACTAGACTCTCTCCAGTGGTGGTAAGACCCACTGAAGGTCTGCGTGGGACACCCATTCTTATGTCCTCCACCATCAAAAATCCTCACAATGGATGCCTCTCTCTTGGCGTCTGTGTGGGGCAAACTACAAGGGGCCACAGCATAGGGCAAATAGTCCCTACAAGAAATAGTGCTCCACATCAATATCCTAAATCTAAGGGCAGTCCACTATGCTTATGACCACTTTCTTCACAACATAGAAGGCCACTCTATCCGGATAATGCTGGACAAGACTACGACTCATGCATCTCCCATCAAATAGAACTCTCAGCAGATAATCTACCAGCCTTCAGAACACACTTGCGGAATCCCTGAGCAGGACCACAAGCGGGAGTTAAATAACTCCATCTTCCACAGCATCTGCTGAACCTGGGGCCTCTTTGCAACCTCAACCAATGCAAAATGTCGTTCTTTCAGCTACAAGGGAGGATATGGCCACCACTCCCTGAGAGTTGCCTTGCTAATATCCTGGTCCCAAATCTTACGCTACACTTACCACCTATACATCTACTCCTCAAAACTTGCTTAGATTGAGACAAGGAGGGGTGTGTTATCCTCATAGCACTGTTGTGGCCAAGACAAGTGTGGTCCTCAGATCTCCTTTGCCTTGCCATAACAATCCCTCTCTGTCTTCCCCTTGGGGAAGATCTCCTGTCACTGAACTCAGGCTCCCTGAATCATCTCAACCCCTCAACTCTGAAGGCTCAATTCCTAACATTCAGTTGGTTCTCTTGTCTAGCAGAAAACCAACTACTTCCAAGACTTAACTGCAGAAGTGGAAATGTTTCCATTCCTTGTGCTCTCACCACTCTTTGCAAGCCTCAGAAGTCCCACTTTCAAGGATCTTAAATTACCTGTTGGACTAAAAGACACAAGGTCTGTCAATGAGCTCAGAGTACCTCTGGTCACTATCTGGCCTTCCATTCACCTACTGAAGGGGCTTCAATCTTTGCCCACTCAACCATGGTTAGATTCCTTAAGGGTTTACATAATTTATTTCCTCCTATCTTAAACTTTGCTCCCCCATTGGGCCTTAATTTTGTGCTCAATGTCTTTTGACCCAAGGACTATGTGCTTCCTCTTATACCTCTCCCTCAAGACTTTATTTCTGATAGCCATCACAATGGCAAGAAGAACGGAGAACTCAGGGCATACATAGCAGACCTACCACACCCTTCTTCTACCATGAGAGAGCCGTTATACATCCCTACCCTTGCGTCTTTCCCAGTCTCATCAGAATTTCAGATCCATCAGAAGATTAGTCTTCTGGTATTTTATCCTCGAGGAAGGAAGCTAGTCCATATACACTAGACTTCAGGAGGACTCTTTCCTTCTAGCTCAACAAGACTAAGTCTTTTAGGTCCTTTCCCAGACCCTTTATATCCTTTGCCAAATGGACAGCAAATTTCCACTTGAAGACTGCCCAAGTGGGTTTGTGTTTGTATCTTGACCTGCTATAAAGTTACTAGGATACACACATCCCATAGAAGACAGCCCATTCCACTATGGCTCAATCCACATCTTTAGCCCTTCTGAAGGATGTTCCCACAGCAGAAATCTGCAGGACTGCAACTCGGTCCTTCATTCAACATTCACCAAGCATTACATCAATCTTACCTGCTTCTAGGGCTGACACAACTTTGGTAACAGAGTCCTCCAAATTATCTTGGATTTATCTCCTTAGCACCCCACTCCACACTGGGTTACTACTTCAGAGTCTCCTATGGTGGAGCACTTATAAAACCATATACTTGACGGAGAATGAGAGGTTACTTAGCTGTACAATAAATTGAGTTCCACAGCTACAGGCCAAGCAGCTGGTCAAAACACAGGGTGCAGGGATTGCCTCCAAGCTCAGTGCATCAATTCCATCATTAGAAAAATAGGACTTTTTGCCCTGGCTGCATTCCCATCCCTCAAACTGGGCCTTGCCCCTGCCCTGTGCATTCTGTGCCAACTGCAACCATCCTCCCCATGCTGCGGGACTGAGCTACTCTCTGAAAATACCCTGCTTACATGCTGGGTTTTCCTGCATGGTAATTTTCTTAGGTGGATGCCTCATTTCCACATACAAATTAGGCAACAGAGGGTCCGGCTACAGGACTATATGGCAGGAATATTTGCATAGCTGGTTCTGAAAACTCCTGAGCTGTTTGAGTGCCCCGGCCCTTCCAGAGCCTCAAGTGATAAGCAACTGAACCAACTGACTGTATACAATATTACTGTGTTACAAAAGTGAACAGAGTGAGGTCTTTTCTGAAAGCTAATGACATACTGGTGATCAATATCACTGTGAAATACTGTATATGTATTAACACTATGTAAGGAATTATGGATAGTCATTGTATAGTTTACTCAGATAGTACGTAACGTCACACCTATCTACCTGTCTCATACGTAAATTAAGCATTGTGGAATCTGAAACAATGGATGCCCCATTAACACAGAAATAATATAGGGAGATAGGAAGCCCACAAGAAGGGAAGAATACCATGAGGTCATCTTGCCTCTTGAAGCAAAGTCATTGAGCTTTGGGAAATATAAGCAAGGACAGAAGCCATCTTTGGCATCCATAACTAGACAGACACAAGCTGCAAGTTGTGTAAGATGAGTTCCTCAACCAAGCAGCAGATTCAAGTCTCTTGAATCGAATATATGTGTGAAACGTGCTTAGGTAAAGATCTTTCATCTAAGATGAAGAAATTAGTACCGTGTTGTACCTTGACAACAAGAGAAATTAGGAGGACCTGACTGAGGGAAAGTCAGCCATCACTGGTAAGAAAATGACCAGTGAGAGAAACCATCTTGACTAATGCCTGTATCTTGCTATATTAAATTTTAGACAGAAGCATACTTTGTTTTACTTGTAACTCTATCTTCATTCCTTATTCCTGAGCTCACTCAATCCTATATATATTTTGTTAATGAATTCACTTCATTTTAACCATAAACAACAGTGTGGTGTTTAAAGGGAAGGGTATATTTACACACAGTTAGGTTAATAAGATTTGTGATATGTTTTTGTGTATTTAGAAGAACAAACAAACCTTATTATTCCTCTTAGCTGTCCTAGAGAGGGCTGGACATTGCAGAACACATGGTTTGGGGAAAATCCGGGACTGGGAGCATGTTGGGGTCAACCTGCAAGTGGTAACCAAGGCTGGTGGAAGCCAAAGTGGGGCTGTAGAAAGGCTACTGGGGTTAGAGCTGCTGATCCAGGGCTGTCCAGCACACAGACACTCAGGGTACGACCTGCATGCTGGCAGACTGGGTGTGAGCAGCCTGGGCTGGGAGCTACAGCAGCAAAGCATTGTGAGGCACCCAGGACAGGCACTGACGCAATGCCAGAGTGCGAAAGAGGCCAACCGGAAGCCACCAGTATAACTTGAGCCTTTTCTTGCCTTATTTTCTGCAACGCTCTTGGAATCAGTGGGAATGGAGGGAAAGCCCACATCAGATGATGTGACCAGAAATCATGAATATGCCTGCTAGAAATCCTGGACTCTTTCCTTCTTGAGAGCAAAATATAGGATATTTCCTGTTTTGAACTGACACAATTAAGTCTATCTGGGGAAGCCCTCACTTTCAGAAAATCTGGTTTAGTACTGAATTTTTTAATTCCCATTCATAGGATGTGTATTTTTCTGCTTAGTGTATTTTTCTGCTAGACCATTTTTCTCTCCAGGGAGTTAAAGAGTTGTCAGATTGGTGTGATTCTAAATGCACCATTTCCAAAGTTTTACGGCTTGTTGTCAAAGAAGGCCTTATGTTGTGCCTCCCTGTCTAAGTAATAGGTAGCTGTGGAATTGTCTGTGAGAACTTGAAGAATTCTTTATGCTAGAATTCGAAATGCTTTGCAAACTAATGTCACCGCCCTTAGTTCTAGTACATTTATGTGAATCATGGATTCTAGATTGGACCAGAGGCCATGAGCCTGAATATGATATAAATGTTTTACCCAGCCCATCTTGGATGCATCTATTATCAAAGTTTTAGACACAAATCAGGGGGTATATGGAATTACCACATGTACAGTTCCCTCTATCATACCCCATTCCGTTGAGGATAGAATTTGATCTGGAATCAGCACTTTCACTGACATATCAGGGACTGCTGGTCTGTAAACAGACTTGATCCACACTTGAAATGGACTGATATGTAACTTGGCAAATGGGGTTACAAATGTACATAATAAACCCAGATGACCAAGAAATTTGAGGCACAATTTTGAGTGCAAAAGTGGAAAATCAAATTATTTTTTTAAATTTGGAAACTGGTGGGAGGAATGCTCTCGTTGCTATTGAGACTAAGAGAGCACCAATGAACTCAGGGGACTGTGAGGGAATCAGATTTCACTTTTTAAAGTTAATCCTCAAATCCAGGGATCGAAATAAACTAATCACTTTCTTTGCTGCAACAACTTCGCCCTTATGTAGATGACTGGCTTGTCTGGGGGAATATACAACCCTTGTTTGCACAGATGGGCTGCAAATACTGATAGGTACTTTGTAAACACCCTCAGTGCTGATGAAATTCCAAAAGGCACCATTGTGAATTGGTACTGACTCCCCAGAGCCATAAAACATAGATATTTTGTGTGTGTAAGCATCCTGTAAATTGAGCATAATGGACTAATACATGGGATCCAGTGTAGGGATGACTGAAGCGAGAGTTCCCATGTGGAACTTGGCATATCAGATGAATTTGTTGAGGTTCCTGAGATCTAGAATCTGACATAAGCCACCTTTCTTTTTGGTATGAGGAAATAGGGAGAATAGAAACCTTCTCCAATATACTCCTGAGGTACTCACTCTATTCCTCTGAATTTGACCAGTTTGTCTATCTCCTGATGCTTGGAACTCACATGAGAGTAGTCCCTGAAAAGGAACCAGGAAAGGGAGTGGCAAGGAGGCAAAGATTGAAATTGAACAGCAGAATCATCCCTGGTTACTTGAAGGACCCATTGATCTGTGGTGATTGCCATCCAAGTCTCCAGGAAATAAGATAGATGGGAACCAAAGGGTGAAGTAAAGGGTATACAACACTTTTATAAATTAGTCCAAGATCCTCAATCATCACATCAAATTTGATGTTTTTGTGTCTGATCCGACTGATTACTTACAGAAGAGGGTAGTGGAGCTGACTTCTTCCAACATCTAGCCTTCCTTCTACAGATTGTTTAGAAGGTCCCTGCTGTTGGGAATATGAATAAGAAGGATATTGAGTGTTCCTATATCTGAGGAGTGAAGATTGATGACAAAACTGTTTATTTTTGAAAGGAGTGTATAAATTCAATGATCTGAGTGTGGATCTCAAGTCTTCTAATGAACACAGAGATTCATCAGCCTTGGCACCGAATAGATTCCCACCATTGAAGGACAAATATTCAATAATCGTTTGCACTTCTTTTGGTAAAACTGACAGATAGCCATGATGAGTGTTGCATCACAATACATGTAGTCAGTAATGCCTGATCTACACTGAAGAGTTAGGCCGACAAAAGGCAGCCTACATAGACCCAACTCTAAGTATCTACACTAAAATGCAGCTCACATAGATGTAACTTGCCCACTGTACTGAGTTAATAACTCCAACTCAGCAAGAGGTGTAGTGCTTAAGCCGATGTAGTTAGGTCGATACTTCAATAATTTCTGAAAGGTGTTAAAATCATCAGCTGAAGTCTGTGAAATTGTTTTTATATGGTAAGGAAGAAGAATGAAGTACAGGATCAGAAAGATTGTCTTGATGGGCTGGTACTTCACCATCACTTGAAATCTGCTGTTCCTCTGCATCTTGAACTTGACGAGTAGAGTTATTAGTATTACAACAGTTTATAGCAGGTGACTCACAAATAGATCCTGTATGTTGTGGGAGAATTTGTCCTTGAAATTGTGATTACTGAGGACATGAGGGCCAATATGGCCACAGTTGTGGACCATAGGAGAAAGGGATGTTTGGCCAGTTTGAAGAGAACGAAGCAGCAGAGTTAGAATTAGCATTCTCAGGACTATTAGGAGGCTCTTTTCCATATGCCTCCCTAGACTTATTTTCTTTCAACCCGTGTGATTTCCCTCTTTGTGGAAGGCTCCTGTCAGAGTCTGCAGAGGAATCAGAGACTTTGGAGGAAGAAACCTCTAATGCAGAAGCCATGGCAAGAGATTGAATGATCTAAATGACACTCAAATCCTTAATTGCATTGACATGCTGGTTCAAAGACATTTTCATTAGAGGTACCCTCACTTCTTTTTGAGGAGACGATCTGTCTGGCACAGAGATCGGGGAAACCTCCAGGACTGGTGACTGAGGTTCTGGAGTGACCCTGAAGTTTGGTGAAGATACAAAAGAAGCTTTTGGAGCTGAAAATGTAGTTGTAAAAGGTCTCTGTAGTGAGGATGCTGTAGGTGCCGCTCTCTACTTTGAAGCTTTCTCTGCACCTGAACCTACTGGTGCTGAGCAGGCTTTGATCAAAGCTGCCAGTGCCTACAGGGGAAGCTCTGCAGAAGACTGTCCTGAGCACTCTGGTTCTAAGAGAGGGAGTGCTGTTGTAGATGGTGCTGAAGAGGAGGAAGGCAGATGACCCTTTTTTTCCCTGAGATCTTTCAGCTGAAGAAGGGGGTAGTTTCTGTATCAGCTCCTAGTTCCTCTTTTTCCCCACACCAGGAAGAGCTCGTCTGCACTAGCTGTTCTGCAATCCCCAGCACGAGAGGCTCCTTTGAAGTCTTCCTCCTTTGGAGACTCTTGGAAGCAGAGACAGAGCTCAGTGCTGTGAAATTGAGAGTCAGACACTCAGTCCTTGGACAGCAGAGGTCCCTGACTCTCTGGAGAACCTGAGTCTCTTTTGTCTACTTAATTGCTCCAGAATTAGGTGTCACATTTCTGGTGACAGGAGCACTGGAGAGAGACGACGTGAAAACAGAAGTCTCTGAGTCTGAAGTAGCTCTCTTGGAGCTTTCCATCAGAAAAAGCTTCATTTTGGACTCTCTCTCCTTTTGTGTGCACTTCTTGAAGGACTTGCAAATCTCACACTTGGGGTATGTCTACACTACGAAATTAGGTTGAATTATAGAAGTCGGTTTTTTAGAAATCGTTTTTATATATTCGAGTGTGTGTGTCCCCACAGAAAATGCTCTAAGTGCATTAAGTGCATTAACTCGGCGGAGTGCTTCCACAGTACCGAGGCAAGCGTCGACTTCCAGAGTGTTGTACTGTGGGTAGCTATCCCACGGTTCCCGCAGTCTCCACTGCCCATTGGAATTCTGGGTTGAGATCCCAATGCCTGATGGGGCTAAAACATTGTCGTGGGTGGTTCTGGGTACATATCGCCAGGCCCCCGTTCCCTCCCTCCCTCCATGAAAGCAGCAGCAGACAATCGTTTTGCGCCTTTTTTCTTGAGTTACCTGTGCAGATGCCATACCACGGCAAGCATGGAGCCTGCTCAGG
Source organism: Eretmochelys imbricata (assembly GCF_965152235.1). Lineage (NCBI taxonomy): Eukaryota > Metazoa > Chordata > Testudines > Cheloniidae > Eretmochelys > Eretmochelys imbricata. The sequence goes on along the minus strand of NC_135580.1, from coordinate 48,580,241 downwards.
TAACCGTCACCGTATGTCTCCTGAGTGCTGGCAGACGTGGTACTGCATTGCTACACAGCAGCAGCAACTCCTTGCCTTGTGGCAGCAGACGGTACAATAGGACTGTTAGCCATCATCGTCATGTCCGAGGTGCTCCTGGCCACGTCGGCCAGGAGCGCCTGGGCAGACATGGGTGCAGGGACTACATTAGAAGTGACTTGACCAGGTCATTCTCTTTAGTCCTGCAGTCAGTCTTATTGAACCATCTTATGGTGAGAAGGCAGGCGATACAGATTGCTAGCAGTCCTATTGTACCATCTTCTGTCAGGCAGGCAAGAGATGAGGATGGCTAGCAGGCCTATTGTACCATCTTCTGCTGAGCAGCCATGAGATGTGGATGGCTTGCAGTCCTTCTGCACCGTCTGCTGCCAGCCAAAGATGTAAAAGATAGATGGAGTGGATCAAATCAAGAAATAGACCAGATTTGTTTTGTACTCATTTGCTTCCCCCCTACTCCCATCTAGGGGACTCATTCCTCTAGGTCACACTGCAGTCACTCACAGAGAAGGTGCAGCGAGGTAAATCTAGCCATGTATCAATCAGAGGCCAGACCAACCTGCTTTTTCCAATAAGAACAATTACTTAGGTGCACCATTTCTTATTGGAACCCTCTGTGAAGTCCTGCCTGAAATACTCCTTGATGTAAAGCCACCCCTTTGTGGTGGCTCTCCTGCTGGTGTCACTTTGGATGGGCTATCACCAGCAGGAGAGTGAATTTGTGTGGGGGGGTGGAGGGTGAGAAAACCTGGATTTGTGCTGGAAATGGCCTAACCTGTAAAGCCACCCCTTTGTGGTGGCTCTCCTGCTGGTGTCACTTTGGATGGGCTATCACAAGCAGGAGAGTGAATTTGTGGGGGGGGGGGTGGAGGGTGAGAAAACCTGGATTTGTGCTGGAAATGGCCTAACCTGATGATCACTTTAGATAAGCTATTACCAGCAGGACAGTGGGGTGGGAGGAGGTATTGTTTCATATTCTCTGTGTATATATAAAGTCTGCTGCAGTTTCCACGGTATGCATCCGATGAAGTGAGCTGTAGCTCACGAAAGCTCATGCTCAAATAAATTGGTTAGTCTCTAAGGTGCCACAAGTACTCCTTTTCTTTTTCGAAATGCCTATAGTTATCCTTGGGGACCCAGCCTACCCCTTAATGCCATGGCTCATGAAGCTGTACACAGGCAGCCTGGACAGTAGTCAGGAGCTGTTCAACTACAGGCTGAGCAAGTGCAGAATGGTGGTAGAATGTGCATTTGGACGTTTAAAGGCATGCTGGTGCAGTTTACTGACTCGCTTAGACCTTAGCGAAACCAATATTCCCACTGTTATTACTGCTTGCTGTGCGCTCCACAATATCTGTGAGAGTAAGGGGGAGACATTTATGGCGGGGTGGGAGGTTGAGACAAATCACTTGGCTGCTGGTTATGCACAGCCAGACACCAGGGCGGTTAGAAGAGCACAGGAGGGCGCGGTACACATCAGAGCAGCTTTGAAAACCAGTTTCATGACTGGACAGGCTACGGTGTGAAAGTTCTGTTTGTTTCTACTTGATGAAATCCCCCGCCCCTTGGTTCACTCTACTTCCCTGTAAGCTAACCACCCTCCCCTCCTCCCTTCGATCACCGCTTGCAGAGGCAATAAAGTCATTGTTGCTTCACATTCATGCATTCTTTATTCATTCATCACACAAATAGGGGGATGACTACCAAGGTAGCCCAGGAGGGGTGGTGGAGGAGGGAAGGAAAATGCCACACAGCACTTTAAAAGTTTACAACTTTAAAATTTATTGAATGCCAGCCTTCTGTTTTTTGGGCAATCCTCTGTGGTGGAGTGGCTGGTTGGCCAGAGGCTCCCCCACCGCGTTCTTGGGCGTCTGGGTGAGGAGGCTATGGAACTTGGGGAGGAGGGTGGTTGGTTACACAGGGGATGTAGCGGCAGTCTGTCCTCCAGCTGCCTTTGCTGCAGCTCAACCATATGCTGGAGCATATTGGTTTGATCCTCCAGCAGCCTCAGCATTGAATCCTCTCATCACGCTGCCGCCACATTTGAGCTTCAGCCCTGTCTTCAGCCCGCCACTTACTCTCTGCAGCCCACCACCTCTCCTCCCAGTCATTTTGTGCTTTCCTGCACTCTGACATTATTTGCCTCCATGCATTTGTCTGTGCTCTGTCAGTGTGGGAGGACAGCATGAGCTCAGAGAACATTTCATCACGAGTGCGTTTTTTTTTTCTTTCTGATCTTCACTAGCCTCTGGGAAGGAGAAGATCCTGTGATCATTGAAACACATGCAGCTGGTGGAGAAAAAAAAAAGGGACAGCGGTATTTAAAAAGACACATTTTATAAAACAATGGCTACACTCTTTCAGGGTAAACCTTGCTGTTAACATTACATACATAGCACATGTGCTTTCGTTACAAGGTCACATTTTGCCTCCCCCCACCGCATGGCTACCCCCTCAACCCTCCCCCCTCCCCGTGGCTAACAGCGGGGAACATTTCTGTTCAGCCACAGGCAAATAGCCCAGCAGGAACGGGCACCTCTGAGTGTCCCCTGAAGAAAAGCACCCTATTTCATCCAGGTGACCATGAATGATATCTCACTCTCCTGAGGATAACACAGAGAGATAAAGAACGGATGTTGTTTGAACGCCGGCAAACATACACTGCAATGCTTTGTTGTACAATGATTCCCGAGTACGTGCTACTGGCCTGGAGTGGTAAAGTGTCCTACCATGGAGGACGCAATAAGGCTGCCCTCCCCAGAAACCTTTTGCAAAGGCTTTGGGAGTATATCCAGGAGAGCCGCGAATGCCAGGGCAAAGTAATCCTTTCACATGCTTGCTTTTAAACCATGTATAGTATTTTAAAAGGTACACTCACCGGAGGTCCCTTCTCTGCCTGCCGGGTCCAGGAGGCAGCCTTGGGTGGGTTCGGGGGGTACTGGCTCCAGGTCCAGGGTGAGAAACAGTTCCTGGCTGTCGGGAAAATCGGTTTCTCCACTTGCTTGCTGTGAGCTATCTACAACCTCATCATCATCATCCCCAAAACCTGCTTCTGTGTTGCCTCCATCTCCATTGAAGGAGTCAAACAACACGGCTGGGGTAGTGGTGGCTGAACCCCCTAAAATGGCATGCAGCTCATCACAGAAGCGGCATGTTTGGGGCTCTGCCCTGGAGTGGCCGTTCGCCTCTCTGGTTTTCTGGTAGGCTTGCCTCAGCTCCTTAAGTTTCATGTGGCACTGGTTCGGGTCCCTGTTATGGCCTCTGTCCTTCATGCCCTGGGAGATTTTGACAAAGGTTTTGGCATTTCAAAAACTGGAACGGAGTTCTGATAGCACGGATTCCTCTCCCCATACAGCCATCAGATCCCGTACCTCCTGTTCAGTCCATGCTGGAGCTCTTTTGCGATTCTGGGACTCCATCATGGTCACCTCTGCTGATGAGCTCTGCATGGTCACCTGCAACTTGCCATGCTGGCCAAACAGGAAATGAGATTCAAAAGTTTGTGGTTCTTTTCCTGTCTACCTGGCCAGTGCATCTGAGTTGAGAGTGCTGTCCAGAGCCGTCACAATGGAGCACTCTCGGATAGCTCCCGGAGGCCAATACCGCCAAATTGTGTCCACAGTACCCCAAATTCGATCCGGCAAGGCCAATTTAAGCACTAGTCCACTTGTCAGAGGTGGAGTAAAGAAATCGATTTTAAGAGCCCTTTAAGTCGAAAAAAAGGGCTTCATCGTGTGGACGGGTGCAGGTTTACATCGATTTAACGCTGCTAAATTCGACCTAAAGTCCTAGTGTAGAACAGGGCTTAATGATATGTTCCTCACCCAGACAGTACAGACAGCTGTCATGGGAAACAGTTATAAGAATGACCTTTATGAGGACACAAGCGCATGCAGGATGCATGCACGACTGCTACAGGACACTACTAGTGAAAATGCTTCAAACTCCTGTGCTGGGGCACATGGACACTGTAAGTGGGATCCATGTGCAGGAACTTGGAGAAGGAGGTTAGAAACTTCTAATTACCAGCCTGAATTTCTTCATGGCCAACTTATATCCATTTGGTTTTGTACCAACACTGTCCTTTAGCTTAAATACCTCTTCATCCTCCCTGGTATTACCCTGAATGTATTTATAGAGAGCCATCATATACCCTTTCAGACTTCTTTTTGGTAGATTAAAAAAGCCAAGCTCTTTCCAGTTACTCTTTCTTTAACATTAGTGACCAGAAATGTACACAGTATTCCAAAGAGGTCTTACCAGTGCCTTGTATAATAGCGTTAATACTTCCCTATCGCTACTGGAAATACCTTGTCTGACACATTTTAGGATAGCATTTGCCTTTTTCAGTTGCGTCACACTGATGGCTCATAGTCATCCTGCGATCAACGCACATAACCAGGTGTCTCTCCTCTTCTGTTGCTTTCAACTGATGAGCCTGCTGCTTGTTGCAGAAATTCTTATTATTAGACCCTAAGTGACCTTGCACTTTGTACTACTGGATTTCATCCCATTTCTTTCACTACAGTCTTCAAGGTTGTCCAGATCTGCCTGTATAATATTGTGATTTCCTTCTGTATTGATGCTGCCAACTTTGTTTCATCAGCATGCTCCTGCTTTTTGTGCCAATGTCATTGACAAAAATATCAAATAATACTGATCTCACCTTTAGCCAGTTCCTATCTTACAATTCTTGTACTGATCCCCATCTTCCCTAATTTAATTAATAATTTCCCATGTGCACCTTATCAAATATTTTACTGAAGTTCAAGTATATAAAATTTATTGCACTTCCCTTATCTAAAAACACAAATAGATATTTTGATTTTAGTTTCCCTGAACTAGTCACCTGACAATCAGTTAATAATTCCCCAGTTATCAATTTTAATAATTTGGTCGTGTTCTTTTAGTAATTTTTAGATAAAATTACTTTGCACTCAGATACCCATTTCCACCACACAGTACTACAGTTAGGTATTTAAATCAGCTGGATTATGCTCGCTGCAGTCACAGATGTACACTTTGCTGACAGCAGAGGCTGTGTAACCCGCCTTGGCCTGCTTACTTTTTTCCTCTAATCATCTCTCTGCCCCCCAACCTTTCTGTGTGTGTGTGTGTGCACGCGTGCGTCCCTGTACTGTTTTATAGCAGACATGCATGTAGTCTGATGTCACGGTGTTGGTAGTGGAAAACATTACCAATTGTTCTCTTTCTTTGTGGATTTTAATTTCATTTTCTCAGTGTCATACATACAACAAATAAACCTTATACATGAAAATTAAAAAGCGAAAAATCACATAATTGAAGCAATGCCAACATCCTCACACATGACACCTACATCTGTGTTACAGACCAGCACATTGTGGTTGCGTCTAGTGGTTGGAGCAGGAGTAGATAGTCAGGAATTGGAGCTCAGGGTCAGAACCAGAGTCAAAAGTCAAATGCCAGAGTAAAAAAAAAAAAAGACAGGAATTGGAGCCGAGCATCAAATGCTTGTTACCTGAAGCAAGGCAAGACTAGAGAAAGACCGGAGCAGGGCTGGAAGAAGGTGGGAGCAAGACTGGGAACAAGTAGGTGTCGGAGCTACCACAGCCGTGGGTGAATGCTTTGAGCAGCTGCTGAACTTAAGAGCCTGTCTGCTGGCTCTTTCCACTGCTCAGGCAGTGAAGCCAATCAGGCAGCCTACTACATGCTGGCTGCGCTTGTTAGGTTGCCCAGAGACTGGCTCTGCTGTAGGTCCTGATTTCTGACAATCCGCAACATCACACCCCACAGGAACAAGGCACCAGTCCCATACACACAAAGCACTTAACACACCACTCAGTGTGCTATTTAAATTTCCCAAATGGACAAATCTGCATGTTGGATTGCAGTAATTTGCACACCGTGTTTATTTTCCATTATCCATTACCAATTTTCACTGTTATATATTAATTTACTTTCTGTCAAGCTCTTGTCATAAAGAGCAATAGAAAGTTGTGATAAAAGTAACAATGAATTGAGCAATGTCAGGATACTTTTGCACATTTTACCCCTTTCATTTAATCCAACTTTAATTAGACAAACAATTAAGTTTCTACCCACCAAGTGTTATTACACCCACATATGAAAATGCAATCTCACCCAAAGAGTGTTGCTTCAATGGGTGCGTAAAACTAGCTGTTCTGGAGAGAACATTAGAGGAAGTGAAACCATGGAGCCCACGAGCAAATTCCTCAAGACCCTGCATTCAGGATGCTTCCAAATGCAACAAGAACCCTACCATCAGCACCATTAGAGGGAGCATACTGGGAGTTTTGGCTAACAAATTTGATGGGTGCTGTAATACAGGGACGGAACCAACAAGCCAGGATCCAGAGATGATGCATCCTTCCCAGACCGTTGTCCTGCCCAAATCCCAACTATACCAAGGTCTGACTGGATCCAAAGGCATGATTCTCTATTGGAGCCCTTTCTGTCTGTGCCAAACAACAATGGAAAGCCAATGAACTCAAGGGACATTCCTTCCCTGTCTCCATCCCAGAAGATCAGACCCTGAGGTCTTGGAATCCGTTTGGACTCATGATTTCTAAGGAGGAAGCAATTTCAGGACTGTTGGCTGAATAAAGAATCTGTTAATTAAAAGTAATCATGTTATACCAGATAAAATCACTCTCTCAAAATTTATTGCTATATAATACTTAAGCAAATTAAAATTAAAAGAAATGTTCATAGTGCTAAGTTCAAGTTCTCCACTTTAACTAAAGAATATATGTATTCAGAACACTTCTGCATGTCTTAAAAGTGGCTTCATTTTGTAACCAATTCTTCATCATATTCACAGTGGAATGTTCGCATGCTTCTTCCAGGGATTGGATTGCGTTTTGCTAGCCAGCACTTCCAGATCACGGCAAATGCGGATTCGAGTGGTAGAAGGTTCAATGATATCATCAACAAACCCTGTTTAATTTACCAAAAACAAATTACACACAAACACTTTTGCCTCCCAACCACAATATATCTCGTTGTAATTACTTTGCAACATCAAAACTATGCAGTAACTAAACGATTCATGTATTAGAGAACTGCATGCAACTGCTAATTTGTAACTTAACTCACAAGAGAAGCATTTGAATTAAACTGAAGTTAAAGTTGACAATGTGTTTCAATAACTTAAAAAGCCTTGCATAAACTTTATCATCAAATAAATAAACAACAGAAAGCCAAGAAATTTAGACTTACAGTGGGGCTCAATTCAAGAATAACTGTAAATTTCATTGGGAAGTTCTATATGTATAGTCTCTTGCAGTTCAAATCAAGTCAGTTCAGTTTACAAATGACAAGATGTATTTTCTGTCAATTCTGCGAATTCAACCTGGCATCTGATAGTGAAATTCTGTTTTTTTTCTGGCTCAAGCCCCAACAATAAACACTGCAGTGAAAACATTTAACACTTCTGTTGATAATCCACTAGCCAGAAAACAATCCATCTTGTTGTGCATGCTACCACACTGTGCTACTGACGGGACTAAAAAGTGGTACAAATGAATATACTGATCAGTAGAGTAAACAGATGTAACTAAAACATACGGGGAACTGATCGTCCGATTGAGAAAGACACATTTCTACACACACATTTTTCAGAATAAAAATGCACTTTAAGGTTCAACTTATAAGAAATAAACTTTTAAATATATGGAAATACAGAATTAAATCCACTAACAACAAAAACCAAGTGCCTACCACCTGGGGGCAGTAGTGTATGTTGGGGAACTGAAGCTGAGCCAGAAGTCTGGTCCCTTCTAAAGTTGACCAGCACAGCTCATTAAACTCCACCCAAACTGTCAGAGTGCTCTGAAGTATTATGGAAGTTGTCCAAGTTTTGAAATGCCTCTCAATTTAGAACATTTTTAATATGCTTATCAGCACCTTAGACATGGCCCTGTGCCCTACATCTCACCAGTGCCTCAAAGAAATTGTATTAGAAGCCCTTCAGATGTGTTGTTTTGTAGCTGGAATTTGGAAAATAAAATAATAATAATAAAAAAGTAAGAGTGTTTGAATAATTTCCAAATTATGATTAGTACCACTTTCATTCCTAAATCCCTTGTCTTTGAAATGCCCTGCGTGATTAACCTAATATTTGATCAAAGTATTAGCCAGTGACCATAGACCACACAAGTGAAATTTGACTTTCAAAGGACTTTAAGCAAGGAATTTAAGAAAGGAACTCGAAGACCAAAGTCCCAGGTACCTCTGACAGCCGCAGGGAAGGGATTTGCAAACTTATTCACATATTCTGCTTCTGCATCTGTCTCTTTTCCTCTGAAAATGATCCGGACCGCACCCTAGAAAGACATACAAACATGCCCTGAAATTGGACTGAAATAATTAATCCATTGTGAAAAAAAGCTCTTTTATTTAAGGCACAGAATTTAAAGCACTACAGTAAAAGCTGTGCTATAAACTGGTAAAATACTTCAGAGAAAATCAGTTGTATTAATCTCAGCAAGCCTCCTCAATGATTTTCAGAGATGGCTATGGCTGCTGGAAGTCAGAATTGAAACACAGCCTGCATTTACCTTTGCACCCATTACTGCAACCTCTGCTGTAGGCCATGCGTAATTAACATCTCCTCGTAAATGCTTCGAACTCATCACATCATATGCACCCCCATAAGCCTGGAAGAGACAGGAAGTCATTGATATCAGACAAGTGCACAACAGCAACAAACGAAATCCCTTCTGCAATTATTGCCCATTCCAGAGACAAGGACGCACTGAAGAGAGCCCAAGTTGGTCCATTTCAAGAGCAACTGCTCAGCATTGGCATAACTTTGCTCCAAAATTCACAGAAAGTCTGTGTCAAGGTTGACCTTTATTTAACAAAAGCACTAAAGTGAGACAACAGAGGTGTCTAAACCTAATGACATGAAAGTAGTGCTTTTAATATCTGCTTTTATAAAACGTGTCCATCACAAGGGCCTCCTCCTTCCTTATCATGAAAGGGTTAATGTATTGAAAGTACAGTAGTGCCATAATACACGCCTGCTGGTCTCGACTCAGAAAGACCTTTTGAAAATGACAAACAAGTTGCCGTTGCAGGTTGGGAACGCTACTTATGAGCAAAACTGTACCAGATTGAAAAAGGAAAACTGAACCTGTTTAGAATTCAGTTGATACTAACCTCAACTTTATGGTTCTACCAAATAGCCAATTAGTGCAGAATCAAGACCTCCAATTTTAGCATCTTTATTATTATATTGCTGGTGTCAGCAGTGTAATCAATGCTGAATATAAAAAAGATAAATCAAAAGCTATCTTAAGAGTTCAGAAATTTACATGAAAATAATATGTTGCCAAGCCACGAAACAGTGAATTTGCAGCAACTAATGAGAACATAAGAATGGCCTCAGTGGATCAGAGCAATGGTCCATATTGCCTAGTATCCTGTCTTCCGACAGTGGCCAATGCCAGGTGCTTCAGAGAGAATGAACAGAACAGGCAATCATCGAGTGGATCCATCCTCTCATCCACTCCCAGCTTCCGGCAAACAGAAACTAGGGACACGCAGAGCATGGGGATGCATCCTTGATCATCTTGGCTAATAGCCTTTGATGGACCTATCCTCCATGAACTTATCTCAGTCTTTTTTGAACCCAGTTATACTTCTGGCCTTCACAACATCCCCTAGCAATGTTTCATAGGTTGATTGTGCACTATGTGAAGAAGTACTTTCTTTTGTTTGTTTTAAACCTGCTGCCTACTAATTTCATAGGGTGACCCCTGCTTCTTGTGTTATGTGAAGAGGTAAACAACACTTCTGTATTCACTTTCTCCACACCATTCATGATTCTATAGACATTTATCATATCACCCCTTAGTCATTTCAGCTTGGAAAAGGAGAAGTCCCAGTCTTTTTAATCTCCCCTCATATGGAAGCTGTTCCATACCCTTAATCATTTTTGTTGCCCTGGGTGCCTTTTCCATTTCTAATATATCTTTGATAAGATGGGCAACCAGAACTGCATGCAGTATTCAAGGTGTGGGTGTGCCATGGATTTATATAGTGGCATTATGATCTTTTCTGTCTCATTATCTATCCCTTTCCTAGTGGTTCCTAACATTCTGTTAGCTTTTTTGACTGGTGCTGCACATTGAGAGGATGTTTCCAGAGTACTGTCCACAATGACTGTAAAATTTCTTTCTTGAATGGTAACAGCTCATTTAGACCCCATCATTTTATATGTATAGTTGGGATTATGTTTTCCAATGTGCATTACTTTGCATTTATCAACATTGAATTTCATCTGCCATTTTGTTGTCCAGTCACCAAGTCTTATGAGATCCTTTGTAACTCTTCACACTCTGCTTTGGACTTAGCTGTCTTGAGTAATTTTGCATCTGCAAATTTTGCCTCTTCACTGTTTACCCCTTTTTTCAGATAATTTATTAATATGTTGAACAGCACTGGTCCCAGTACAGATCCTTGGGGGATACCACAATTCACTTCTCCACTCTGAAAACTGAGCATTTATTTTTGTCTTTTGCTTCATGTTTTTTAATCCAGTTACTGATCCAGGAGAGGACCTTCCCTCTTATCCTATGACTACTTACTTTGCTTAAGAACTCTGATGAGGGACGTTGTCAAAGGCCTTCTGAAAATCCAAGAACACTATATCCACTGGATCACCCTGCTCCACATGTTTGTTGACCCCCTCAAAGAATTCTAATAGAGTGATGAAGCATGATTTCCCTTTACAAAGCCATGGTGACCCTTCTCCAACACATGATGTTCATCTATGTGTCTGATAATTCTGTTCTTTACTATAGTTTTGACCAATTTGCATCGTACTGAAGTTAGGCTTACTGTCCTGCAATTGCCAAGATCACCTCTGGAGCCTTTTAAAAAAATCGGTGTCACGTTAGCTATCCCTACTGTCATCTCATACAGAAGCTGATTTAAATGATAGGTTATGAACTACACTTAGTAATTCTGCAATTTCACATTTGAGTTCCTTCAGAACTCTTGAAGGAATACTATGTGGTCCTGGTGACTTATTGCTGCTTAATTTATCAATTTGTTCCAAAACCTCTTCTATTGACACTTCAATCTGGGAAAGCTCCTGAGATTCGTCATCTAAAAAGAATGGCTCAAATGCGGGAATCTCCCTCAGAGCCTATGCAGTGAAGACTGATGTAAAGAATTTATTTAGCTTCTCCACAATGGCCTTATCTTCCTTGAGTGCTCCTTTAGCACCTCGATTGTCCAGTGGCCCCAGTGCTTATTTGGCAGGCTTACTGGTTCTGAGGTACTTAAAATTTTTTTTGCAATCCTTCTTTGCAATCCTTTTTGGCGATCCTTCTGGCTTAGTCAGTAGCTGTCCTCATGGAATACACTTTTTCTCCCCATGTTTTCAAAGTTGCTTTTTTTCCTCCTGCAGACTCACTCTCACAGGCCTCTTGAGATCTAAATCACTCAGCTCTACTCTTATGATTCAGAATTGTGACAGGAACAAAGAGAAGCCAGTTGGATGCAGAATCTGCACAGTGCTGCAAAGACATGATCTGAGAACTCAATCATCTTCTTAAGTTTTTCTTCATCTGTCCTCTTGGAAGAACCTACCTTCACATGACAGCAGAACAGTACTTCCATGGACTCTTGATATTCCCCGATCCAATTATTCAGATTTTTTATTGGGTGCTGGACCCAAAGATGCCTTAGTGTTGCAATGCAGTTTCCACAGGGTGAGCAGCTAAAGCCATCTCTGCTAGTCCTTATTCTAAAAGCAAATGTTGCACAGGCAAAAGAGGCTTACAGGGATACCCATGACACAAACAGTGCTGGCATGTGAGAAGGAAGGCGTTTTTACTCCACAAGGCCCACAACCTGAAGACTGGGCATTTCACTTTGTCAGCCGTTACAAACAATCAGGAACCAGCCAACCAAACTTCATTCATTCATTCCTACTACTAATGTTGAATTACAATAAACACACACTAAGTTTCAGTTCAAGTAGACGTGCACAAGAGAAAGGGAAAGAGGAATGGTTAGGGTCCCAAGACCACTCGTGATGGCACACACAGAGGGAACAGTCATGATTTATAACACTGGGCCCTATATGCACACCCTCTCATGGTTACACAGCTCTGAACATTCTGGGACCCTTGAGTCAGGTATGCATCCCCCAAAACGAGAACCTGAAGGGGCTCAAGGAGCAGGTTCTTAGTGATATGGACAGAGAAGAAAAAGGGAGAGATTAGACAGGAAGAAACAGTAGCAAGGTTTGGTGAATGTATTATGCTACAAGGAGGAGTCAAAATGACACCAGGGTGGCAAGGTTAGGAGAAAGTGAGGATTCTGGAGTTTTTGACAACAATAGAGAAAGCAGGGAGAAGGGTAGAAAGATAAGAAGTTCAGTTTTGGCATGTTGAGTTGGAAGAGTGTCTTATAAACAGTTCAAAAGGTGAGGCTGAACAGAGAAGGAAGAGCGAGATGATGGTAGCTGAACCTTTGAGAGCAGCTAAGGTATGTAGAGTTTGCATTTACAAGGCACTGATCAGTACGGAGTCTAACAAAGAACAGATAGCTAGGAACAGAAGGGCGAAGGGAAGGGTACTGAGCACAGAGCTTTGAGGGACAATGAAAAAGCATAAGACAGAGGAGCAGCCATGTAAGGAGAGGTTAACAGAGGAGCAGAGAAGGAAGGAAGGAGAATACAGACTCACCGCAGCTCCAGGAGGTGAGGCAATAGGACTCAATTGTCTAAAGTGACAAAAAGTTCAGAGACTATGTCTGGATCTGGCCAGAGTTAGGTCATTTGTGCTCTCACTGACAGAAGTTCAGTGACATGGAGGGATCAGACACTTGTCTACAAGAGAGCCAAGTGAGGAAATGAAGGTGAGAGCAGACAGAATATTGAAGGAGCTTAGTGGCAAAGGGCATGGAGGAGTTGTAGCAACATTCTGACAGGTGAGTACACATAAGCTGCTTGAGAGTTGAAAGAAAGAAGCCTTATGAGAGAGGAAGCAAGAGACAACAGGACTCCAGAAGGAAGTTGCCTCTGAATAACATTACTTCTAGCAGAACAGGAGGTCTTCGAGAACACCAAGAAATAATGCCACCTTACCTTTCTGGTGATGATAGTAATTTTTGGGACAGTTGCTTCTGCAAAGGCAAACAGTAGTTTTGCACCATGACGTATGATTCCTCCATACTCCTGGGCTGTGCCTAAAAATTATGAGAACCAAAAAACCTTTTCAGGAAAGTTACCCAAAACACATCACTTCACCTGGACAGCTGTCTCCAGATGCTGCCAGCAGGTCAGCTATCATTGATCAAAGCCACACACCACCAGTAGTGTTTACTGTACAATAGTGTTCTCCACATCTCCATGCTGGACAATAGGGTAAAGAAAACTCATATGGAGAACTCCAGTGAACATATACCACAGGTGAACAGCAGCTATATGGCATCACGATACCATAAAAATATTGTTAATAGGTTCCCATTTGGTGGCAAATTTTGGTTCAGCTGAGAATAGTACAAGACCCCAACCTATTTATCAGAGAAAAATTCCTCCTTATCCGTTCATTTCACTTTTCTGGAAACGTAGTACTCTGACATGGAGAAGGGTGTGTTTTTCCACTTCAGACTCAAGGACAGTTCAAAGCCATCATTCAGGGTCAGCAGCAGGAAAAGACACTCCCTCGTAGAACTCGCAAGAGCTGTGAATCCTACACAAGAGAATAATTACAAACACAAATAGCAAATACAATCTCAGGCCATACTGGAAAACAAATACTGGGCTCCCATGGGCATACTGCAATTAATTTGGGTAAAAAAACTTCAGGGAGACACAGCAGCTCTCCTGAGTTACTGTGAAAAGGAATGATAGATAAAAATCCTAACTACACTTCTCCCAACATAAAGCAGTCATAAGGGGAGGATTTGCTGACATGTCCTTTCTTAGAAGTGAAATTAGCAGGCAGGCAAAGAGTTTTCCTCCATCACTCTGAGGTCCTGGGCTCCCCTGAAGGTTGAGGAATCAATCCCCTGGTTCTAATGATGGAAATATAGCTGCAAGAGACACCATCCTGAACTTCTGAGACTTGGCAAAGTTGTTTAGGAAGCTTAGATCTAAAATCAGTCTCCACCCTGCATTCTTTTTTGGGACCAGAAAATAGTTGGAATAAAATCTTTTCCCTCTGTGCTTAATAGGAAATAGTTCCACAGCTCCCATTCACAGAAGTGAGTTGACTTCTTGCTTTAACAGGTGCTCGTGAGAGGGGTCCCTGAAGAGAAACAGGATGGGAGGTGGGTATACTGGAGGAAGGTAAAATGGATAGCGTACCCAGATCTTATAATCTCCAGCACCCATTTGTCCAATGTGATTCTCTCCCATGTGAGAAGACAGCAGGAGAGATAGTTTCTGAAGGGTGGAAGGTGGGAAAAATAGTGTATATACAGCTCAGTTTAGTGGGACAGTTCTGGGCCCTCAACTAGCCCATTGAAACTGATGCTTGGATGAGGATGATGGTTCAGTAGTGGGAGCAGGTGGTCTCTTCCTCTGGAATTTCGACTTTTTCCTGGGTGGTTTAAACAGTCTCTGGGAGCCGGAGAATGAAGCGGGGCAGGATCTTTGAGCCATAAGGAATCTACTAAACCTTCATTTGTTTATAGGTGTGTAAGTCCCAAGAGATCTCAGAGTGACTCTGGAATCCTTAAAGGTATGCAACGAATCATCAGAGGACCCTGTGAACAGATACCCCTCAGTGGGAGAAAAGGGGTTGAAAGCAGCCCTAGGAAGGCTGTGCCAGAGGCAGCCCATTAGAAAGGGGCTGAGAGGAGTAGCCAGTCATGGCCAGGCAGGCTCATACAAGAAGGGCTGCAGTGCAGAGCAGAGTTCAGTAGCTGAATGAAGCTCCAGGGGAGAAGACCAGGCTCCTAGCAGGAGGAAGGAGCGCCAGCACCTGGGACAGAACAGTGCTGCAAGCAGGGAGCGGGGGAGCTAGAGAGAGCTCCTGGCTGGCTGCTAGGGCCTGCAGGCTGAGGCCCTGATGTAAGGGCAGAAGAGGATGCTGGAGCCACATGGTAAGCAGCCCTGGGACAATGGACAGGTCCCACTTCATGACCATGCTTGTCTCGGTACCGATAACTTCTTACTACCAACTAACAAGGGAGACTCAGACGCCTCCAAAAGAAATAGATCCCTTGAGAATCTGAATTCCTGCAGTACTGAGTGGGTTTGAAGAGCAGGGCTCCATTCTGTTGTTGGTACTGAGGGTATATGCTGCCCCTGCAAGTCCACTCTGGTCAAAGTAGACAGTATCGATGAGGATGCCTTGGGGGCCACTGAGACCGTATGAGAGGCATGACACCTTCCTGGTACTGAGGCCAACTTGGACGTACACCGTAATGAAAAATTTGTCGGTACTGTCCTCTGAGGGGTGGAATATTTCGATGATGCAGTGTCCTGCTTGTGTAGCACTGAAGGTTTCATTACTGAGTTATGCTTGCTGCCCTTTTTCTCTGCTGAGCCCGGAGCCCTGGGTAAAGAATCATTACTAAGAGTGTCTGGAGCCTCAGCTGTACCCAGGGTAGAATATGAGGTCTCCACAGGGGTCTTGTTCTGTGGGGACCAAGGCCTTTTTGAGGTGGCATCTGTCTGTGGGAATGACTCAGTTTTCTGTGGGTATTCTCTGTGGATTTACCTCAGGTAGACTAAGGTAAAAGTACCAAAGTTTACAGGGCACTGTTTTTGCTCAGCACTGATGTCGGTGGGTGGGGGAGGAGGTGGTCTCCTGGCCTGGATCTGAGGCTAGTTGGAGGGAACACTCCATCATTAAGAGTCTGTTTTAGCTCCTGGTTTTTTCTTGCCCTGTCCTTAAAAGCAGTGCAGATGGAGTGCTTTTGTGGGATATGAGACTCTCCCAAGCAGCAGATACAACAAGAATGTCCATCATTGACCAGGATGGCTTCCCAGCAAGAGACGCACCGCTTGAAGCCCAGAGAGCCTGGCATACCCCAGGGTAACAGTATGTAGTAGGGGAAGGTCCCCCTCCCCAAAGGGGAAAGAGCTTGAAAGTCTCTCTTTTATCAGGACTCTGAGGAGTTAGAACTGCTGGAAGCACATACTGCAGCTGTTCTGACACAGGCGGTCAACCGGGAATTCACACCCCATAGGTTTCCCTCCTAGGGGCACTGGCCCTTTCTTCCCACATCACCAGTCAAGATAACTAATAGGTGATGCAGTGGGTTTGCTCTCAACTGCACCTTTGCAGGAACAATCCCTCTCACACCTCCCAAGGCAGCAGTGCAACTCTGCACGACCTTAACACAAGGCAGAGTAGGAACACTACAGCTGAGCCCTTTTTGAGGTACTTGGAATTTCAAAATAACAAGGAAATGCAGAGCAAGTGAAGTGCAAATAACTTCTGCTCTAGCTGCGATGGGGTGCTTGCAAGGAAGCAGCCAGTCTTTGGCTGAGCCCTGCATGATGGCTTTGCAACTGCTCTGGCACCTGCAGGGGATGAACACACCCTGCCTGATAATAGAAGAAACAAATAAAATCTTTCGATAAAGAAACAAAGAGAAATGGTATTAAATATTCTAGCTCAACTGCCCTCCCACCCCAATCATAGGGAGTTACAAATATGGAGGGCCTACCTGGCAGAAATCCAGGAACATCCACAAAAGTGATCAGAGGAATGTTGAAAGCATCACAGAATCGAACAAAACGGGCTCCCTTCACAGAAGAATTTATGTCTAAACACCCTAGTGTTCAAAAACAGAGAGGACGACATATTTTATGGGGCTTTTACACTGTTCTAATAAATTCTAACCTTCTGACAGTGCATTCAGGGTACTATCAGGATCTCACTCTATAGTTTGGCTGTATTATCTTGTATTTCATCCAAATTATTCCTGTTTCTGTATTTCTAGTTGAGGAGGACTATTGTTTGTCTGGTTCATGATGTTTCCCCCCTCACTTCACTTCAAGGTCATGGATAAAAAAATGTAAAACACCTTAAAACACCTAACTCTAACTGAAAGTTAGAGAGACCTAGGTGCTTTTAATATTATGGGATATTCTCCCATAATAATATAACATGCTACAGGGTTGTACTACTTTAACACTACGAATGTGACATGTATTTTATCGGTATTCATTTCATATTATTTCTTTGCATTGCAACCACACAGAGAGGCCTCAATCAGATTGTGACTGTGTTGTGGTAAGTGCTGTACAATACTATGAGAGAGATTCCTGCCCCAAAGAACTTACAATCCAAACAGTACCATTTAAAAGTATTTTTGTATCCCTTTTTCTCTTCATTGCCATAAACCTTAGATAACTTCATCATTAACCATTATACGTATGTCTCCACATCCAGCGTAAAACCACAAATGTACACTTACACATACAGCAACACCAGCATTTTCAGTTCATACAGTCAGAATGTAAGGCCACAAGGGACCACCAGATCATTTAGTCTGGCCTTTTGTATGTCACAGGCCACCACCACTACCCAGGACCCACACACTAACTCAACAACTGAAATAATACCAAACTAGAAGATCCACAGGAAGAGAACACGAGGGAGTGAGATGCACTAGTGCTTGAGGCCCCTGCAATTGCAGGGAAATAATTAAGTGAGGTATCTGCAGTGTTCTAGCTGTGAGAGTCCCAGGATATTAGCGACACCAAGTGGGTGAGGTAATATTTTATTGTTGCTGAGCTAGACAAGTACTTGTCTTCAGGCCTGGGAATGGCACTCGGTGTCACAGCTAAATACAAGATCAAACTGATAATTTAGCATAAGTAGTTAGATACAGTCTAAGGGACCATTCCAGGTGAAGTGGTCCATTAATTATATCCAGATAATTCTGGCAAGTGCCCCATGCTCACACGCTACAGAGGAAGGTGAAACTCCCCCAAGGTCACTGCCAATCTGACCTGGAGGAAAATTCCTTCCCAACCCCACATATGGCAATCAGTTAAATCCTGGGCACGTGAGCAAGAACCAGTCAAGCCAAGCACCCAAGAGAGAGAATGCTAGGTACCACCTGAGAGCCCTAGCCCACCCCATGCAGAGTCCCATCTCCAATCATGGTCATCCCTGATGCTTCACAGAAAGGAGATAAAAAATCTCACAGAATACAGTGGGCAAGGGGGGAGAAGATCCCTTCCTGACCTCTGCATGTGGCCAGCTGAAACCCTTAAGCTTGAACTTTAGGAACATAAGATATAAACCAGAAATGAGCCCTACAACTGTTGAGCCTTAACCTCCACCTCACACATAACTCTGTCATACAACTGTACTCAAAATTTTGTCCAGATCTCTCTCAAAACTAATTGTTTGTCTGCACAACTCCTATTAAGAGGCTGTTCCAGAACCTCACCCCTCTGAGGGCTAGAAACCTTCTTCTAATTTCCAGCCTGAATTTGTTCTGGCCAGTTTATATCCATTTGTTCTTGTGCCAACACTGTCCTTTAGCTTAAACAGCTTTTCACCCTCCCTGGTATTTACCCCTCTAATGTATTTATTGCTACACTAAACAAGTCAAGATCTTCCAGTCTCCTCTAATAAGACAGACTCTCCATTACCCTGATCATCCTAGTAAGTCTTCTCTGCACCTGTTCCATTTGAAATTAAACTTTCTTGAATATGGGTGACCAGAACGGTACACTGTATTCCAGATGAGGTCTTATCAGTGTCTTGTACAAAGGTATTAATAAGTCTCTCTCTCTCTACTGGAAATGCCTCATCTGATACATCCTAAGAGGCACATTTGCCTTTTTACAGCCTCATATTGGTGCTCCTAGTTACCCTATGATTGATTCTCACACCCAGGTCTCACTCATCCTCTATCACTTCCAGCTGATGTAGCACAAATTCTTATTATTGGACCCTAAGTGCATGACCCTGCTCTTTGTACTATTTAATTTCATCCCATTTCTATCACTCCAGTCTTCAAGGTCATCCAGATCTTCCTGTATAATACTCTGATCCTCCTCTGTATTGACGATGCCTCCCAACTTTGTTTCATAACCCAATTTCATTAGTACACTCATACTTTTTTGAACCAAGGTCTTTAATAAAAATATTGAATAAGATTGGTCTCAAGACCAATCCTTGAGGAACTCCACTAATAACTCCCCTCCAGCCCAACAGTTCACCTCTCAGCATAACCCATTGTCTTTTCCTTTTTAGCCAATTCCTTCTCCATCTTACAATGCTTTTACTGATCCCCATCTTCCCTAATTTAACTAATAATTTCCCCTGGGGTACCATGTCAAATGCTTTACTGAAGTCCAGGTATGTTACATTTACTGCACTTCCTTTATCTAAAAAAAAAAAAAAAAATCAGTCAGTTTCTCAAAGAAGGAACTCAGGTTAGTCTAGCATGATTGACCTTTGGTGAAACCATGTCGCATTACATCCCTTTTACCATTTACCTCTATGATGTTATTTATTCCTTCCTTCACAATTTGCTCTAAAACCTTGCATACTACTGAGGTCAGACTAACAGGTCTGCAATTGCCCAGATCACTCTTCTTCTCTTTCTTAAATAGAGGTATGATGTTAGCTATTCTCCAGTCACATGGTTCTACCCCCAAATAATACATTTATTAAAAATCCTTGCTACTGGACTAACAATCTCATGTGCCAGTTCTTTCAGTATTCTAAGATGGAAGTTATTTAGTCCCCAACTCGATCTGATTGCATTAAGCTCTAAATTTTTCTTCCACCTCAGATGTGGTCATTTTCATTTCTAGATGCTCATTTCCATCAGCCGTATTGCATCCATATACATATTCCACATTATCATCATTATTGAAAACTGAGGCAAAGTATTCATTTTAGTTTTTAGTTTTATCCCCTTCCCGTTCACACTACATAGCAGCCCAACCTCATCCTTCTTTATTCTGTTTATTTATATAACTAAAAAATATATTATTTATTTTAATTTCCTTGGCAACAGCTAATGCAGCTTGACTTTAGAAAATGTAGGAATAAAGTGAGAATTGCTAACCTCCATGATGTTTGCTAATCAACCCCCCTGTGCATTCCCTATTGGCTCTCTGCCTACTTCTAATAACCTTTTTGAGGTGGTTATTCATCCAGCTGGGCGTGGAGCCTTTCCCTTCAAGTTTTTCCCCCTTTCTTGGGATGAAAATTTCTGATAGTTTTTGTATAATTGATTTGAAGAAATTCCAAGTCCTTGAGCTCTTCAGTCCAGCTGACTTCGTTAACTAATTCCCTTAATCTCTGAAAGTCTGCCCTTTTGAAATTAAAAACCATAGTTGATGACCTTGTTTTAATTATCCTACCATTTAATTTAAATTCAATCAACCTGTGATCACTTGATCCAAGGTTCTTTCCTAAGACCAGCTCTGCTATTATGTCCTCGCTACTCACTAAAACACTCCAAGAAGTTTCTCTGTTTCCATGCCAAAAAACAAATAAAATTTATATATTTTATTATACTTAACTATACAAAACTGATACAGAACAGAGAGAGCCTTGAGCTTTTAAACATCTTTGCCAAAATTAAAACTATTGAATCAAAAGCAAAACAGCAGTCAAACCTGCTAATTTTCTCAGGTAACAGTATGATAGCAATTTAACTTAGCAAATGTTTGTATTTGATCAAGTTGTTCTTCAGAAAAAGAACCACCATGGGTAGTCATACGACCATCTAATTGTCTCAAAAATGTAATTTACCACATAGAGACAACTTCATTTAATACAGGGAACAAAACTCCCTTCAAAGTAACTTAAGAATTCCCATACCAGCTCAGACCAAGGGTCTATCTAATCCAGTAACAGTAACCTATGGCTAGTACTAGAGAGATGTCAGAGAAATATGCAAGGGAAATAAGGGCTAATCCCCATCAGTTAGTTACAGATTAATGTATGCCCTGAAATCCAAGAGTTTATAGCCTTTCAACATTTTTTCATCTTTTAAAAAGAATCCTTACTATGGTAACTTCAGATGTGCTTATTATCAAATAAAATGTCTAAAGTCTGTTAAGCTCTTGACCTCAATTAATTATACATAGATATAATGGCAATAAGCTCCACAGGCTAGTTGTGTGTTATGTAAAAAAGCACTACATTTATCAGATTTCAGTTTTCTAGCTATTGATTTCACTGAAAGCTTCCATTTTTGTTTACTGTGAGAAAAGAGGACTAGAAGCACCTGAACTGCCCTCTCCATACTGTTTATCTGATATAACTTTATCACGTCCCTCAGATTCGTCATCTTGCTAAACGAAATGGTTCTAATCTTTTCATTCTTCAGATGGCAGTTTTTCTATGTCTCTAGTCATTCTCGCTGGCTGCCTGTGAATCCTCTCTCTTTCAGCTGTGTCTAG
The DNA here is from genome assembly GCF_965152235.1 of Eretmochelys imbricata. Classification (NCBI taxonomy): domain Eukaryota; kingdom Metazoa; phylum Chordata; order Testudines; family Cheloniidae; genus Eretmochelys; species Eretmochelys imbricata. The sequence goes on along the minus strand of NC_135580.1, from coordinate 48,558,841 downwards.
GGTTGCCAACTGTCTAATTGCGCACCCAAAGACCCATGCCCTACCCCTTCCCAAGGCCAGGCCGCTGTCCTGCTCCTTCACCGAGGCCCCTCCCCCCACTCACTCCATCCTCCCTGCCTCCTTTGCTCGCTCTTCCCCACCCTCACTCATTTTCACCAGGCTGGTGATACAGGGCAGGGCGCTGGAGTCCAGGAGTGGGTGCGGGCTCTGGGAGGGAGTTTGGGTGCAGGATGGGGTGCAAGGTGCGTGCTTTGGGCTGGGGTGTAGGATGGGGTGTGGGTTCTGGGAGGGAACCTTCCCCCAGGGCTGCAGGGACATGCCGATTGCTTCTGGGAGTGGCGTGGAACCAAGGCAGGTAGGGAGCCTGCCTTAGCTCTGCTGCACCACCGGACTTTTAGTGCCCAAAATCTCCCGGTTTGGCTGAGGTAGCCTCCAGGAGATAAAGCGTTATTCCAGGAGACTCCCGGCGAAAGCAGGAGGGTTGGCAACCCTAGCTGTGTCTGTTTGGCTAAGAAGCCCAAACACTATATTCCATGTGATGAGGTACCACTGATTTATAGTATGGATTTAGAATTCTTTCAGTAGTATCTTCTCATTTATTATGCATCCTTAGCTGCACATTGAGCAGAGGTTTTCACTGAGCTGATCAGAAAGATACTAGTTGTCTTTTCTGAGTGGTAGCAGTTGAGAATAGTTTTTATTCCAGACAATATAAATCATTTTACACTGGTCAACATGGAATTTTATCTGTCATCATGCTATGCTGCCCGTCTAACTAGGTTTGCTTAGTCCCACTGAAGTTTTTCATTGGTTTCTCTAATCTTGACACAAAATTATTCAGGCTCATAATCTGGAAATTTTGCCACTGTTTATCCTGCTTTTCCAGATCATTAATGTGTGACATAAAATGCTAGTCCTACCACAAAACCTATTCTACTATTAAACTTTTAGGGGAAAATGAATCATAGACCCAACTTTTAGACACTCAAAGTACACCTAAAAGAAAAGGAGTATTTGTGGCACCTTAGAGACTAACCAATTTATTTGAGCATAAGCTTTCGTGAGCTACAGCTCACTTCATCGGATGCATCCGATGAAGTGAGCTATAGCTCACGAAAGCTTATGCTCAAATAAATTGGTTAGTCTCTAAGGTGCCACAAGTACTCCTTTTCTTTTTGCGAATACAGACTAACACGGCTGTTACTCTGAAAGTACACCTGGTTACTATGGTGACATATGTCCTCACAATGTGCATAATAAACAAAACACAATTAGCAGGCAGCTTACAAACACCCTTTTGTTAGAAATATATATTCCCAGCACCAGGCACCTAGTTCCTACCTGATGCCACTTTGGGTTGATTACCCAGTATTCCAACAGTTCTTCCATTCATCCTTGCAAATCCAACAATGATGTTCCTGGCATAGGAGGGCATGATTTCAAAGAATTCCCTCTCGTCAACAATCTGCAAGAATGAGATTTGGACAAATCCTCAGGGGTAGATGCTGGGAGCTACAACAATCTCAATGTTACAGAGAGAGAAAAAAAACTGCTTGGGAATTAGAAGGTTTTAAAAATAAATCTCTCTTCTTTACAAATGCATATGTCAATATGTTTTTGATGCTGCATTTACTTTTGAATATATTCTATCAGGGTGCTCCTTCAGCATGACACCAAAGCAAACCTTTCAAAGGATTCCGCTGTAATAAGGGCACTTTTCCAATTTGCAACACATTAATACTTAACTCAGGTGAATTCAAAGCATTTTGCTTCATCTGTGACGATCAGTGCATCATGCTCTTCCCTGACAAGCAATCTGTGTAATTCCATCAAAGTAATTGGGGTTGCACAGGATGTAAGAGGCTCATAACAGAGCAGAACTGGAACTTGATTTTATTTGCACAGAAGCAGCACATACTATGTCAATGGCATTTATCTAACTGAGACAGTAAGAGAAACAAGACAGGGCTGTCTCCCTGAAAAGCAATTCTCAGGCATGCTCTGCTTTTACCACCTACAGGGACAGGCAAGGAAGGTTCTTCAAACCTCCCTCATAGCCCAATTACTTTCTGTGCCCCACCGCCGTAGTGATACCTATATGATGGGTTCCTAATACTTTATCATGACCCCCTGTTTTCAGTTGCTCACAATAACTTTGCCTACCATTCATTCAGGCTGCAGTTTTCCATGCTTGATCTCTGCCTCAGAATGTTTTGTTAAGTTTGAGTAAAAACAGTTCAGCTATTTCTGAGTACATGGTAAAGGACAGACAGCTGTAATAATGCAAAAATATGTGACCATATTTTAAACAGCTCTGTGCCTCAGGGTGGGATTTTCAGCAGCACCTGGCCTAGGAGCACAAGTCCTATTGAAAATTAGTTGGACTTTTCTCTCTAACTCACATAGGCACTTGTGAAAATCCCATCCTCTCTTTTGGAGCAGGTGCTTGAATTTTGGCAGGAGGATAAGTCCTTTGCTTACCCCCATGACAATTCACCCCTAGTAGCCAAGCTTTTAGCTCTAGCAGCAGAATGTGATGAGGTTTGTGCCTTAATATTCAGAACATTCCACCCACACTGAACATGCTCCCAGACCCCACTGAGCCTCTGGCACCATTCTGAAGCAGCTCCCCACAGCTGAACTGCCAGATAAAAATGCATCCTGTTACTCAAGCTTTCCCCCATCAGAATACCATTTGATTAGAGGAAAATGCTGGAAGCCATTAGACCAGTGGTTCTCAAACTTTTGTACTGGTGACCCCTTTTACATAGCAAGCCTCTGAGTGTGACACCCCCCCCCCCCAAATTAAAAACACGTTTTTATATATTTAACTCCATTATAAATGCTGGAGGCAAAGACGAGTTTGGGGTGGAGGCTGACAGCTCGTGACCCCCCCACGTAATAACCTCGTGACCTCCTGAGTGGTCCGGACCTCCAGTTTGAGAACCCCTGAATTAGAACATGATTTCTGCGGTTTCATCTTTTCCACAGACCAATATTAATAAGTCCATGCACATACACTCTACTTTAGCAGGCAGGCAAATATCAGCCTCACCCCCTATTTTACAGGCTCATTAGAGACTGGACAAAGTCACTTCTGTCAAACCTGAGACTATACCCTACTATGGAAGAGCCAATTCACACCTCTTTTTCTACACTGCCTCTCGGAAAATCTGAAAATCTACGTGCCAAGGCACGCTGCCAATACAGTTGACCTATTCTTGTACATGAAACCCACTGCTTCAGTGTGTTGCCCTTCTGGCTGGTCCACAGAGGATAACAGCATACTACAGCAAACATTTAACTCAAGTGGTAGACCTCTGTGCCAGGAATCTGGAGGTGCAAAATTCAAACCCTGATGATGACCTGCAGGGGAGATTGTAACAATCGCTTGATATTTATTTTTTTGTTAAAAAACATGAAAAATATGTTAAGAACATTAAGACTGCAAAATAAAGCACTAAAAAAGTTACAAAACTCCAGTATGAATATTGCTCAAGTAACCTTAATGCTACATCTGCATTATATCACATCACATACTATTTTTTTCCACAGGACACCTGTGCCTCATTCCATGCAAATTTAATTCTGGTATTTCCAAACTTCTGAGTGCTTGACTTTGTAAACTTAATAAAATTCTTTTAATTCAAATTTCTACGAATAGATTGGAATCACCAAATAAAGTTTGTTTCCCTTTAAATTAAGGAAAACAGTAAAACACACTGCATTATTTAAACACTTAAGAGAAATAAAAAGATAAGTGCAGTAAGGTGTACAATTTTCCAGTTTTTTATCTGGGGACTGTCAACCACTTTTTAAGAAAAGAAACCTGAACAATACTGTCTTCCTTCTATGTGATGGATGAACATTTGAAAGAGGAAAATGAGTCCTAAAGACAAATCCCAAATCTAAAATTCCTTTCATACATTAGATTCCTTATTTTTGCAATTTTTGTTACCTCTGGGTTTATGATCAATACATGGAGAAAGAATTATCTGAATGGCTATTGTGAAGACAGAGTTAACTGTAAGTAGGTCTCCTGTGGCATTCTGTTAGTTTGCTTCCAGCATTTTGAGCCATTTAATAATTTGTCACATAAATACTTTTTTTTTTAGAACAGAAGGCTTACCGAATGTACAATGTCGACCATATCATAGGCTTTAGTAGACTCCATTGGGACAACTGTGTCCAGCTCAGGAACCAAGCGGTTACTTCAGACAAAATACAAAGTAATTAAAAATGACATGAGTATTCACAAAATGAGATTAATTTCCATACAGAAGACATACACCTGTAACTCCTCCCATTGGGGTCTGCTTGGCAAGACTCTATCTGTATGCTGGCATCTTCAGCCAAGCCTTCCAAACACAGAGAAAAAAAAATTCCTTAGTTTTAACCTGGCTACTTGTGCATTAAGATGTAGAACAGCGGAGGGGGGGCTTCTTGCAGGACTACAGGATCTGTACATCTTCCGTCTGCTGCGGGCTCTGCTGGTCACAGTAACACAGGAGCCAGCTGCTACCAAGAGACAGGAGGGTGTGGGGAGACTGAAAATAGTTTGGTTTTGGAAGTATTCAGTGGGAAGGAGCAGCAGCAGGAGAACATGTTTTAAGGGAAAGGGGAGAAGTCTTCTCATTTTTGTCTCCCCAATCATTGAGCTGGACACAGTTGGAGGGTGAGAGGGGGAAGGGAGAGAATCACCGGTGAGGAAAAAGTTGCCTGTAACCATACAAAGCTCTAGTCAACCTGTCTAAATTAAAATAAATAACATTACTCCTCTTTATATCAGCCCTAAAGCAGTAATGCAAATCCATGGGCTGACGATGTTCCTGTCTGAGTTATGCAAGGGGGTGGGGAGGGGGGGAAGGGACTACTCTCCTTTGCTTTCTCCACTGGCCGCAAAGTCTTTTGCTCAAGGGAGAATACATTTATTAATGGAATAAAACTGGCAGGAATACACAGTAAAATAGTTTGTCATGTGGCTGTTATATTTTACCCAAATGTTTCCCTAAAATGATTATCTAAAGAAATCCTTAATTTGAAGAAAGCAACTGGTTTTAATTAAATCATGCTAAAACTAAAATAAGATATACATTTAACAGACTCAGAGACATCAATTGTCCAGAAAATGTTTGGGTATAAATGGGTAAAAAATTCTGCAAGATACTTAGAATCCAATCTCAAGTAACTTAGAGGATCTGTACAATGGAAACATCAAACCATCACTCCAGGAAATACACAAAGCTCTGGAGTGCTGGAGGAATACCACAGTCTCTTGGTGAGAGAGAATAGCCATCAATAAAACGAACTTTTAGCCCAGGATACTGGTCTTGTTTCAAAGCCTTCTTCAAATCATAAAACTCCAGCAGTTATCCAGAGGACGCTGTTAGAATTATACAAGTAAGAGAAGGCTGAGAATGGGTGCAGCTTTCTACTGACCCACTACGCAGAATGGACCAGCTGCTCCAAATGTAATATGGTACTATCAAACCAGCCAACTGTAGGCAGTTGTTGGTTGAGGCACTCTAATCCAGGCAAATACTAGTTTTTATTGACCAAGAAAATTGCAGTAACATTTCTAGGTTATCAAGGATTAATAAAATTACACCTCCAGAAATCTGTAGGCACCCTTTGGCAAGTGCCTCTGTAATGGGGGTCTATAAACCTCATACTGAGCATAGACAGAGTGGGAGGACAGTTCCTCCTGTTTACAAGCAAGCAGCTTGATCACATCCCCCATGCAGCTGCCAGAACTGCCAATCATGGAGGCAGGCACCCACAGCTGCAACCAACAGAGTAAACAAGACCTGCTATAAAGGGGAGAGTGTAAGAGAAGGAAAGGGAGGCAGAAAGGCCAAGGATAACAAAGAAAACAGCCCCGCACCAAGAAAACAGCCAGGAGAGTAAGGGAGACTGCCAGCCCTCCAATTGGAGGGCTGATAGACTTAATTAGGTTGAGGGTCCAGTTAGGGACCGGACTGAGGATAAACTAAGGAAGTTCAGTGAGGAGTGGCTGAGACTCCTCGAAAGACCGCACCAGGAGGCAGTGACAGCCTCCCTTTAGTTTTTGCCTATAGTCCTGACTTTAACACAAACAATGAACTAGAGTTATTCAGAGTGGAAGAGAAATGGAATATTCATGGCTGACTGATTGTTTACTAAAGAGAGAGTCTTCTAACTCCTTTAGAAAACAACACCAATTTTTATTGGCCTGCTTTCCCATGAGATGAGTACTTTCAATTTAGGTATTATGGCCCTGATCAAAGCTAGTCAATTGGAGCTTTGTCACTGACTTCAATGAGGATAGAATAAAACCCTATATTTCTCAGCTCTGTAAATAAACTCTTTTATAGAGGAAACTAATTTTAATAGCGTTTACTGACAATTTTCCTTGCAAGAAAATATCCGTATATCTAACAGGACAAGGATTTAGGCAGACATATTACCTCAGAGAAATGGGCTTAGATTTGGGGGAAAAAGACCAGCGATCTTGATTCATAGCACTATATGAGAAAATTAATTTAAGATATTGGCGTACCCACTGAATAGCAAATATTAAAAAATATGGATGGCAAGAAATGTTGGAGAAATTTCTGGTAAAAAAGGTTATTTTATATGTTGTACATGTCAAATTATTAGAGCACTGAGATGCAGTTCATAACCTCATATTACAAACTATTGAACATTTATTACACAGAGATCATGTGGTAATCCTTCTGAGGCTTGCTAGTGGAAATGGATCCCAGTCTAGGAAATAGAGAATTAAGCTCTCATCTGTTAGTAGCCTCTCACAGAAAAAAATAAATTGCCCAATATTAGAGTAATTGTTTAAAAAAACCAAAATCCACATGGGATTCTACTGATATGGAAAATTTACTCATCGAGTTCATACATGGCAAAAGACTACAAACAACATGTGACAAACTTCTCAGAATATTAATCAGTATAATGGACTCTCTTGGTTTGTTAATATCAGAAAAGGCAGAAGTGTCCTCCTGTTTAAGAAAATACATCATCCTGGAGATATTGTTTCTGGGTAAAAAGGTTTGTCCTATAACTTATTCCTGCCTCACAGGAACACAGGATGAATCTGTAAACAGTGACTGATCAGTTCATTTTTGTAATGGTTAATACTGTATTTCTGGTAGCTAAGGGACAATGATTTATAAAACTGCTAAACAAAGTATACATATAAAACTTCCTAAACAAAGAGCTAACAAAACATGTTCGCACATACATGTTGGAAGAGGGAATTAATTGGTGAAGAAGGCCAAAATCAGAAGTCCAGCTGCAAGATGCTCATTTCCTTGTATTCACACTGCCAGAAAAACACATGACATTAAACTGACATCAAGTCTGAGAGATCATGTGCAAGCCCCTCACTTACCTAGGATCATGGCATTTGCGAACTGGGGCTGGATCACGGTTACTGAGAGGTAGGTAATTAAAGAACTCCCTGAGATTGAGCAAAGCATCTACATCATTCTCAAAGGCTCTATGTGCGACCCCTGGAGAAAAAAGCCAAAATAATACTACTTCACAAGGCCTCCATTTGGATTTTCTAACACACGTCAATAAAGTCATCAACCATATCAACATTTTTGAAGCCAGCAGAGCCATCAAGTTTTCAACTCCAGTAAGGCTGAAGTGTCTGAGAAGCATCTAAGCATGTCAATCTTCCTCCTTTACAGCTCTGGATAGCTCTCCTTATCTTTGTATTTTAAAAAATAGCTTTACTACTTTTTGAAGCCCATTGTGGTTAGACGCCAGGATGTTGTATTAGACCCAAATGAAGGTTACTCACCTGTAATCAGAGTTCTTTGAGATGGACTCTGCACGTACACTCATGCCAGGCTTTGACCAGTACAGCCTGAATGGTAGAACTCTTGCCAGCAGTTACTCGTGCGCTTTCCTCGGCCCTCCTCATAGTGAATACAGAACATTGCATAGCAAGGATATAAAAGGGGCATGAGTGCTCCATCCCCCGCAGTTCCTTCTCCTCTTTAATCCTAGGTTCTTTGGTAAGCATGACTGTGAGGAAGTGGGGAAAGGTAGTAGGGGAAGTATGACTATGTAGAGTTAATCTTGAACTCCAGTTACAGGTACGTAATCTTCATTTCGTCTTCAAGTGTCCTATGAATATTCCTACTCATGGGAAAGACTACTGAGGTGTGGAAAAAGTTGTCCATTCCCAGACACCAATTGATACTGCTCCTCACGCTTCGTTGGTGTATTTAATGCCTAGATACTACAGCGATGGATGCAGTAGAAATGGTAAATGTCTGCAGTGATACCCATAGGCAACCCTATATACCCCTTTCCTCACATTCCATGCATACCACATACCCTCTTTCCTATGCTTAACGTTCCCCTTCCTCTGCAATGGACAGCCTACTCTGATCTGAGCCTTATAAAGTCTACAAGGCCATGAGGCCTGTCTGGGCCCCATTCAGGGATGCAGAGTGTTCACATAGACTTACTTTTAGTAAGTAAATGATTGACCAAACCAACTCCACTAAATTAGCTAAAGGCACCAGTCCTCCCAGAGGCCAACAGAATAAGACAGTTTTGGAGCTATGCCAAGTCTTTTCTGAGATATGAGCCAGAAAAAGGCTTCTGAGACTTGACAATTTCTAAGAATGGATAATTTTATTAAAATATTAATAACCACACCTCCAAAAATTACTTTGTCCAACATCCCCTTAGCTTCCCTTAAAATACCTAACTCTAGCATCATCTCACACAGACATGGGTTCACATGGGTTTACTTCAGTTTTCTCAAAGCTAGAAAGGGGGACAAAATTAAGCTTAAAATGAAGAACTATCTTCAACTGTAACTATGGCAACATTTCTTTTTTGTTTCGCATTCTTTCTTTAAACAAAAAAGTAGACTTTCACAGCCATACAACTCCTGCTAGTCAGATTTTGTTTAGTCTCTCTCTCTCTCTCTTTTTTTTTTTTTTAAAAGTCATCTCCAAGTCAAGAAGTCGCATAGGTAACTTTGTTCCAAAAGAGCAAGAGAAGCATTAGAAGGGAATGAAAAGAAATGCTGGAAAGGGATGGCAAATTCAGCCACAGGTTTGCTACCATAATGCAGTAAAACACTCTATAGTCTTGAGTTAAAATGACTTAAAAGGCTTGAAAATATATACAAACTCCCCCTCATGTGTGAAAGCATCATATTATTCTTGCTTAAAACCTTCAATGCACTTCTAGTAGTTGTTATTCCATGGATATACTACAAAGTGCAAAAATAATTACTGTTATTCAGTGCCCAAAATCCAGTGCTCCAAACCCCATAACCTTTAGTGAAGAATTTCACATGGGGGCTCCTAGTGAGAAAAAGTAGTTCTAACATCTATGCTGAAACTGCTGATTCATTCAGTTTGGAAAACTGGATCATACGCTAACGAAGTAAAATCATCAGCTCTCACCTGATACTGCAGTGTGTGTCTTTGCTCCCCCAAGCTGTTCCTGGGTAACATCTTCATTGGTAACCGACTTGACTACATCAGGGCCAGTGATGAACAGATAGGATGTGTCCTGAAAAAGGAGACTGTGAAGTGTGAGTTCCAAGCTGCAACAGCACTTCACTGATAGAAAAATATAGGTGATTTTCTTCCTCTCTCATACTTTCCCTAAAGGGATATGAAAAAGGGTGAAACAGAGAAGAAATTTCTTCAAGGTCCCGTTTTTTTAGAGTCAAGATTAATTAAACAACATATTTAGTTAAAAATCCCCAGAAAATGTAACCATTTCCCACAGATTGTGTGTTGTTAATTTGGATAGAGTACTCTGCATTTTTCTCTAAAGACAGAGAATGAAGCCTGAGACTGAATTCCTGACTTTAAGTGAAAAACAAAACCCATCCCTAATCCAAAGGCACTCCAGTGCCTCTACAGTTTTGGCATTTTCCCACATCTTTTATTCTTGATGTATTTACCTGTCTGCACAGTTTCTTTCTCAGCTCATGCAGAAAAATAATTTTGGGACAAAAGTTCATTCTGGTTTACACACAATTGCATCAACAGTGCAATTATTTTATGTCCCAAACTAAGCTAAATAAAGTCTCGTCAGTACTAGACTAGGAGATTTTGGAAGAGTAAAATACCTACTTTTTCTGTGAAAGCCACACAAAAGTTTCAGCTAGAAAAACTGCCTAATTCTGTACATGTGTATTGCCAGCTTCAATATGTCTCTTGTATAGTCAAATGCAGAAAGCACACCAACAGAAGAGACAGTACATTTTTTCTTTAATAGCTTTCAGTTACTAGTGATCTTAGATGTAACCAACTCCCATAACAAGTGTCTGTCTGCAGCCCTTTACAGGGCCAAAATTCTGCTTCTGGAAATACAGAGGAAAGCTTGGGAGATCATCTCTCTCCTTCCCCATCACCTCCAAGCAAATCCCAGCAGACCCCACCCAAATAGCTGCTTCTTCCCTGGCCTTGCTTCAGTCAGTGAGTTGCCACCAGCCTGAGAAGATTCCATGTGTGTGCGACAGAGACACACACCGTGTGTGTGCGTGTGAGACAGAGACGAGCATTGTCCCTTTAAGTACGCTGCCCTTTTAAGTAGAACAGCAGCTTCCAGCACACTCCCTCCCTCCTGAGCCCTGTCATGTCCCTCCTAGCCTCTTCTGTGGAGGAAGCGGGGTGGGTGGGGGGCGGGAGAGGACACCCTGACATCAGCACAATTCTTCCCCCCTCCACAGAAAGCAGGAGGCTCCCAGGAGCAGCTCCAAGGCAGAGGGCAGGAGAAGCAGGGCGGCAGTGGGAGGGACACCTAGACACCTGAACTGCCCATCACAGGGAACTTAGGGGCGCTAATAGGGGGGCTGCTGGCCCACCCTGGTTCCAAGCCCCTATGAAGATGGGCTGCTCTTCCAGAGAATCCTGCAAGCAGTGGACAAAGCAGGAGGCCAAACAACATTATAAGGGAGCATTGTGCAAATTTAATCGAGCATGTTATCTAATAGGTCAGCAATGTAACAACAAAACAATGTTAATAGGGACAATATTAAGTGAGGAGTTACTGTATATGATGGAAACTGGAAAGTTTTTTAAAGTTCCTTCTGTAATTTTTTTTAAATGTAAAAATATTCAGAACTTGTTTCCCTTAGAAAAATTGGTACAACTGATTGAGTGGGGAAATGATTGTTATTTAGACTGTTTAAACCTCTGAATTACATAGCTATTTTAGGGGAAAAAACTTTCTTTGTTAAAGATTCAGCATCCCAACCCCTTTATTTAAGGGCTGCGAAAGCTCTCAATCTACATCCAACAGACCCAAGGAAGACAGTATATTTCCCATGCAAAAAAATAAGCATAAAACTGCTTTTTGGGGAAAATATTCAAGTGTTCTTTATTTAAAATATGGCATAACGCCATTGCTAGCAGCTCTTATATGAAGTTTCTGTAGGGGATTCTAGTTCCTAAGATGTTCCAAAGATGAAAGCACATCCATGATTCTAAATCTAGATGAGATTGCTCCATGTTATCAACAGATGCTGTATTCCCACTGCAGTGCTCTTTCAGGGTGCCCAAGACTGTGAGTAACTTTGGTGCCCGCCCTGCCTCCAGTGTGAGACTTGATGGTGCTTAACTGGGTGTCAGCTGCCTGACAACAACAGCCTGCTAGCTACCCAAGCAATGTCCTGAGGGCAATGCTAGACCTCACTTTTCTTTGCAGGTTAGCAGTAGGTGCATCCCACTCCCTGAGCTCCTTTGAAGCATTCCCCTGTGATATCCAGCCCATCAGTGCCTACTCACAGAAATACCAAGTTTGCTATTCACAAGGGGACAGTGCACACACCAGCTTGTTTGATTTACTGACAATAGTTCCCATATAACATCACAGCACTGAGATAGATTTATAGGGAAAACAAACACAAGTTTGTCACAAAAGGCTAAGATTTATGAGATCGTAAGGATACTGGAAGCAGAAGGATGACATATAAAACAAAATCAATATATGCTTTCTAGAGACTAAACTTTAACATGCTAGCCATCTGTCCAAAAGCAGTCTCATCTTGATTAATGATGAACCAAAGAAGGGTAATGTAATTAATGCAAATCATCTGCGCTTATGGGAAACAGATCCTGTCAAAGTAACTTGATTTTTTTTTTGATGAGTTTACATGTTTGGTTGATAAAGATAACAGCATTGATGTAATATACTTAGCTTTCTGCAAGGCATTTGACTAGGTACAGCATGACATTTGGATTAATGAACATGTTACGCATTAAAATGATTATAAACTGACTAACTGATAGGTCTCAACATTTAATTACAAATGGGGAATTGTCATCAAGAAGGTATGTTTTCAGTGGGATCCCACAAGGATTGGTCCTTGGCACTACACTATTTAACATTTTAAATCAATGAACTGGAGAAAAATATCATTCACTGATAAAGTTTACAGATGAGACAGAAATTGGGGGAGCGGTAAATAATGAAGAAGACAGGTCACTGACAGAGTTTGATCCGGATTGCTTGGTAAACTGGGCACAAGCAAATGATATGCATTTTTTAACAGCTAAATGTAAATGTATAGTAGAACCTCAGAGTTATGAACACGTCGGGAATGGAGGTTGTTCGTAACTCTGCAATGTTCGTAACTCTGAACAAAATGTTATGGTTATTCTTTCAAAAGTTTACAGCTGAACATTGACTTAATATAGCACTGAAGCTTTACTATTCAGAAGAAAAATGCTGCTTTTAACCATCTTATTTTAAATCAAACTAGTGCAGGAACAGTTTCATTTCCTTGTCAAGACTTTTTTTTTTAATTTAATCTATTTAATTTTTTTTAGTAGTTTAAGTTTAGTAGTTTACATACTGTATTTGCCCCTTTTGGGGGTGTGTGGGGTGTGTCTCTATTGCTGCCTGATTGTGTGCTTCTGGTTCCAAATGAGGTGTGTGGTTGACTGGTTCAGTTTGTAACTCTGAGGTCTACTGTATATATTTAGGAACAAAGACTATAGGCCATACTTACAGGATGGGGAATGTTATCCTGGGAAGCAGTGACTCAAACAGATTTGGGGATCCTGGTGGATAATCAGCTGAACATGAGTTCCTAGTGTGATGCTGTGACCAAACACCTAATAAGGTCCTGGGATACATAAACAGGGAAATCTTGAGTAGGACTAGAGAGGTTATTTTATCTCTGTATTTGGACTGGTTCAGCCACTGCTGGAATATTGAATACAATTCAGGTGTTCACAAGTCAGGAAGGATATTGATAAATTGGAGAAGCTTCAGAGAAGAGCCATGAGAATGATTAAAGGATTAGAAAATATGCCTTCTAATGACAGACTCAAGGAGCTCAATCTATTTAGTTTAACAAACAGAAGGTGAAGGGGTGACTTGATTACAGTCTATTTCTACATGAAGAACAAATATTTCATGATGGGCTCTTCAGTCCATCAGAGAAAGGTATAACACAATCCAATGACTGGGAGTTGAAGCTAGAGAAATACAGATCGGAAACAAGAAGTATATTTTTAAAGTTGAAAGTAATTAATCATGGGAACAATTTACCAAGGGTCATGGTGGATTCTCCATCACTAACCATTTTTAAATGAAAACTAGATGTTTATCTAAAAGATCTGCTCTAGGAATTATTTTGGGGAAGTTCTGTGGCCTGTGCTATACACGAGGTCAAACTAGGTGATCACAATGGTCCCTTTGGCCTTAGAATCTATGAATCTCACCCAAAACTTGCTTGCAGAGTTTCCAACTAAGGCTGGTTGGGATCCCATTTTCATGATTGTAAATCAAACTGATTACTTTCTCAGGTGCAGGATAAATAGGTGTCTTTTTGCATTCCCTTATATTCCCCAGCCTCATTGTCTGTCCCCAGAGTCAAGATGATCTTTGTGGTTTATTCATTGGTGTGCTGTCTGCATGGTGACTTCACATCCTCGTGCTGACTTTGTATGCAAACAGGGCTTCCATTATGTTGGCTTACAATGCTTAAATTTACATGTGAACCGGGGCAGACAGGTGAATATATCCTTTGTCTCGCAGAAACCTGTTTGTCAACTCTGCCTTGATTCAGACATTTAGGAACATATTTTATATATTTTTTCAAACACACACATCCCTTCTTACACAGTATTTGTACGTACATTTCACAATGCTATTAATGACCTGTGTGATTGTAGCTTTTATTAAAGACCTCATGTGACAGTCTTTATGGACAAATACTATGAAAGCAGTGTGTTAGGTGTAGTGAATTTGTCAGGCTTGTTAGGAGTTGCTGTTACAGAATAGTGAACCCTTTGCCAGTTGGCTTTGAGGGGTTCTTAGGGTCACACTTACCTTCACCATGAATGTGAAATCTGTTAAAGCAGGAGAGTAGACTGCTCCACCAGCACAGGGACCCATGATGAGGGAGATCTGTGGGACTACTCCTGAGCACAGAACATTTCTCTGCAAGAGAAAAGAAGCAACCAATTATAATAAAAATCTCCTGATTCTTACATCCCTGCAAAAGCTTCCAATAGACATACATCAAAGGGAAGAAAAAAGCAAGTCATAAGATGTACAAAGATTCCACAAGAATCCCCAATGACAGGCAGGAGAGGAACATATATTTTCTCAAACACACTCAATTTTACAATAAAGAAGTGACAAAAGAGAATGCAGACAGCCTTTTTGGATGTGAAGAATGGATATAAGAATTTTCTGTGCCATCCTCTCTTTTAATTCTGGCATGCAGGATCCACACACCTGTATTCCGGACAAAGCTCAACCTTTCATTATAAGATCAGCTGTTTTAGTCACTAGCAACCCTCCCCCACTGAC